>NC_086317.1:23241293-23555139 GCF_036172605.1 Pelobates fuscus
GTGTGTGTGTGTTTGTGTGTGCGTGTGTGTATGGACTTAGCAGTATGTGTGTGTGTGTGTGTGTGTGTGTGTATGGACTCAGCAGTCTATGTGTGTGTGTATGGACTCAGCAGTCTGTGTGTGTGTATGGACTCAGCAGTCTGTGTGTGTGTGTGTGTGTGTGTGTGTGTATGGAATCAGCAGTCTGTGGGCGTGTGTGTATGTACTCAGCAGTGTATGTGTGTGTGTATGGACTCAGCAGTCTGTGTGTGTGTATGGACTCAGCAGTCTGTGGGTGTGTGTGTATGGAATCAGCAGTCTGTGGGCATGTGTGTATGGACTCAGCAGTCTGTGTGTGTGTATGAACTCAGTAGTCTGTGTGTGTGTGCATGGACTCAGCAGTCTGTGTGTGTGTGTGTGTGTGTGTGTATGGACTCAGCAGTCTGTGTGTGTGTATGGACTCAGTAGTCTGTGTGTGTGTGCATGGACTCAGCAGTCTGTGTGTGTGTGTGTGTGTGTGTGTGTGTATGGACTCAGCAGTCTATGTGTGTGTATGGACTCAGCTGTCTCTGTGTGTGTATGGACTCAGCAGTCTGTGTGTCTGTGTGTGTGTGTGTGTGTGTATGGACTTAGTAGTTTGTATGTGTGTGTGTGTGTGTGGACTCAGCAGTCTGTGTCTGTGTGTGTGTATGGACTCAGCAGTCTGTATGTGTGTATGGACTCAGCAGTATGTGTGTTTGTATGAATTCAGCAGTCCGCGTGTGTGTGTGTGGACTCAGCAGCCTGTGTGTGTGTATGGATTCCGCAGTCTGTGTGTGTGTCTGTGTGTATATATGGACTCAGCAGTCTATGTGTGTGTCTCTGTGTGTGTAGGGACTCAGCAGTCTGTATGTTTGTGTGTGTGTGTGTGTGTATGGACTCAGCAGTGTGCGTGTATGGACTCAGCAGTGTGTGTGTACGTGTATAAATCAGCCTGTGTGCATTCAGCAATGCCTGTGTACATTCAGGTGTCTGTGTGAATTCAGAAATCTCTGTGTGTGTGTGTATTCAGCAGTCTATCAATAATTAAAATGTTATTCCTGTGAGTTGTTGTGTAGGAAGGGCCCCAGTGCACTGCTTTGCCCGGGGGCCCCTTAACGCTGTTAAAATGGTTCTGCTTGTGTGTGTCAGTGAGCTTGTATTTAGTGAGCATGTGTGTGTCAGTGAGCTTGTCTTTAGTGAGCTTGTCTTTAGTGAGCTTGTGTGTGTCCCTGAACTTCTTTGTAGTGAGCCTTCTGTTATACAAGTGAGTTTGTCTGTAGTGTTGTGTGTGAGTCAGTGAGTTTTGTCTGTCAGTAAGCCTATTTGCACATGTCAGGGAGCTTGTGTGCTTACTGTACAATATATATATATACACACACACACACACACACATATATATATATATATATATATACATTGACTTGTAGGAATGGCATAAATTTTTTTCCAGGGCTGCTTTGGACTCCCAGTTTGGCTCTGCCAGCTAGTGCACTTTACCGCTGAATCATCTGTGTGAGCAGCCGCACACTTTAGCCCTGTTACACGCGTCTGGGAGCTGCTGTTGACAGGTACTAGTAGTCTAGATATTGGGACATGGAGTATATGCTCAGCTATCTGTATAATACTATAGTGCTGTTCTCTGTATAATACAGACAGGGCTGTCTTTAACAAGGGGCAAACAGGGCAGCTGCCCCGGGCCCAGTTGCTCCTGGGGGGCCCAAAGCAGCTGCCCTGTGGGCCCCCTGTCCGCAGCCAGGTCTGAACAGCCCACCGGGATACTGAGAAATATCCCAGTGGGCTGCAGCAGGTGATGTAATCAGGGGCTCCCGGCCCTTTAAGAGAGCTCCTGACCGTGCCCCTGTCTTCCGGCCTACTGGGAGGAAGTGTTGTGAGGTCACTTCCTCCCATTTAACAGAGTGCCGCTGGGGAGGAGGAGACATACATGGAGAGAAGGAGGAGGTACAGACCAAGAAGAAGACTCACATCAATCTCAGCCATCCAGCTCCCACTGGACTACAGGGAAGCCACACTTCTGTAAAGGTAAGGAGGGTGGCTAAACTATGTGAATTCATATGACTGTGTGTGTGTGTGTGTGTGTGTGTGTGTATGTTTGTGTGTGTGTGTGTGTGTATGTATGTGTATCTGGCTGTATGTGTGTGTATCTGGCTGTATGTGTGTGTATCTGGCTGTATGTGTGTGTATCTGACTGTGTGTGTGTATCTGACTGTGTGTGTATCTGTGTGTGTGTATCTCACTGTGTGTGTGTATATCTCACTGTGTGTGTATCTGTGTGTGTGTGTGTGTGTATCTCACTGTGTGTGTATATCTCACTGTGTGTATATCTGACTGTGTGTGTGTGTATCTGACTCTGTGTGTGTGTGTGTATCTGACTGTGTGTGTATCTCACTGTGTGTGTATCTCACTGTGTGTGTGTGTATATCTCACTGTGTGTATATCTGACTGTGTGTGTGTGTGTATCTGACTCTCTGTGTGTGTGTGTGTGTGTGTGTGTGTGTGTGTATGTATATCTGACTGTATGTGTGTATCTGACTGTGTGTGTGTGTATCTGACTGTGTGTATATCTGAGTGTGTGTGTGTGTGTGTGTGGGTGTATCTGACTGTGTGTGTATCTCACTGTGTGTATATCTGACTATGTGTGTTTGTGTGTGTATCTCACTGTGTGTGTGTGTATGTATGTGTATCTGACTGTATGTGTGTATGTGTATCTGACTGTGTGTGTATCTGTGTGTGTATATCTCACTGTGTGTATATCTGACTGTATGTGTGTATGTGTATCTGGCTGTATGTGTGTATGTGTATCTGGCTGTGTGTGTGTGTATCTGACTGTGTGTGTGTGTATCTGAGTGTGTGTGTATCTGAGTGTGTGTGTATCTGACTGTGTATCCCACTGTGTGTGTGTGTGTGTGTGTGTGTATCTCACTGTGTGTGTGTGTGTGTGTGTATCTCACTGTGTGTGTGTGTATATCACTGTGTGTGTGTATCTGCTGTGTGTGTATCTGGCTGTGTTTGTGTCAGTGTTTGTATCTGACTGTGTGTGTGTATCTGACACTGTGTGTGTAAGTGTGTATCTGGCTGTGTGTCAGTGTGTGTTTATCTGGCTGTGTTTGTGTCAGTGTACATGTACCTTTGTGTCAGTGTGTATATGTACCTGTGTGTGTATGAGTGTCAGTATGTGTAAGTGTGTATCTGTGCGCGTGGCAATGCATACATCCCATCTAACATTGCACACAAATACAACCCTGCATTCCAACATTAACAATGCACACAAATACACCACTGCATGTGTATCTGTGTTCCTGTGTGTATCACTGTTTGTGTGAGAGTGCATCTGTGTGACAATGCATACATCTCAGCATTCCTACGCCAACACTGCACACAAATACATATGTATTTGTGTATATATCTGTGTCAGTGTGTGTAAGTGTGTATCTCTGTGTGTGGGTGTGCCAGTGTCTTTATCTATGTGTGTGCACATGTATTTATGTATGTGGCTGTGTGTGTATACACCAGTCTTTGTCAGTGTGTGCATGTGTCCAGATGTTTGCATGTATCAGTGTGCTAATGTGTATGTATATCTGTGAATGTATATGATTAATCAAGGCAATCAAACACAACATGCAACCACACCCCTGCAAACATTACATACAAACACATCCCTGAATTCAAACTCAAAAAGTATATAGAGACACATCCCTACACTTAAACACCAATACTACACCCTACATGCACACACATACTGTATACAACAACATGCTCACATTCAAATGCACAAACACTGCTCACAAATACAGCCCTGCAAGAATGGTCAAATGGTAGATCCCCAGCTGGCATAGCATCGTGGGAATTGTTCAACAGATGAGGATCTATGTTTTCTCTGCTCTTGCGCTAGAGGGGAGGCTCAAAACAATGTCTTGCACCAGGGCTCTGTCTACATTAGTTCTGCCACTGTGTTGGGGTGGAGGGCGTGATTGCATGCCAGGGAGTGAAAGTTTTGGGGGAGGGCGAGGGATAACAGGATCCAGGGGGCCCAAACAAATGCTTGCCCAGGGTCCAATCAATGTTAAAGACGGCCCTGAATACAGATCTGTGTGTGTATAATATCCCGGGATAGTCAGTGCTTCCTGTATAGTGATGTATAGTGATGTATAGTGATGTACGGTTCGCAGGCGAATAGTTCCTGGCGAACATAGCGCCCCCTATTCATCATCATTGAGAAAACTTTGACCCTGTACCTCACAGTCAGCAGGCACATTCCAGCCAATCAGCAGCACACCCTCCCTAGCAGACCCTCCCACCTCCTGGACAGCATCAATTTTAGATTCATTTGGAAGCTGCATACATTTTTTTTTTTAAATTCTTTATTTTTGTAGTGCATGGAGGTATAACAAACGAACATGTGGCAACCCAACGGCATTCCTCATGCTTTTCAAGTAACAATTGTAACAATAGGGTATATGTTAATACCCTAGTCTGCGCGGAGCCCTCCATGGGTGAAGATGGATTATTTATTTATTTTTGCGCTCGGGTTTTTTATTTTATTTTTAAGTTCAACGGGTATGATGGCTTTTTATTTGGCCTTTTTTGGGGCTGAAAAATGAAGATTTTAGAAAAAAGAAGACGTTGAATAGTAAGTAGAATTTTACTTTACAGGGTAGTAATTTTATTCCCACCTCACTATTTTTTAGGGTGAGGGGGGTAGGTAGGGACTTTTTTATTTGGGTGTGTGACTAGGGGCTTGGGGACCCCTAGTCACCTTTGATGGGGGAGAGGGGGATTTTCATTTAGGGCCCCCACCCGCCGCTCAGGGGTGGGGGCCGGGGGGGAGGACAGTAGGTCCCCCCCCATTATTCTTTTATAGGGCCCCAACCCGCAGCTCAGGGGTGGGGGCCGGGGGGAGGACAGTAGGTCCCCCCTCTAATTGTAACTTAGGACCCCCACCCGCCGCTCAGGGGTGGGGGTGGGGGGGAGGACAGTAGGTCCTCCCCCATTATTCTTTTATAGGGCCCCCACCCGCAGCTCAGGAGCCATGTTACTCTGTATTTAGAGGGAGCCATGTTTACACTGTATATAGAGGGAGCCATGTTACTCTGTATATAGAGGGGAGCCATGTTACTCTGTATATAGAGAGGAGCCATGTTTACACTGTATATAGAGGGAGCCATGTTACTCTGTAAATAGAGAGGAGCCATGTTTACACTGTATATAGAGGGGAGCCATGTTACTCTGTATATAGAGGGAGCCATGTTATTCTGATCGCGCTCCCCCTATATAGAGGGAGCCATGTTATTCTGATCGCGAGAACAGAGGACCCTGCTGCTGCTGGATGGGAAACTCGGGTAGATAGTGTTATTAACGAGCATGGAGAATACTGGGCCCCTCTAAACTGCCCAGTGATGCTGTGCCACCGGACCACCAGTCGAGGAGGACGGGAGGGACAGGTAAGTGGCAGCACTTATTCCACACAAAATACACACTGCATCTGCATACACTCTACACACACTCTACACACACTGCATACACTGCATACACTCTACACACACTGCATACACTCTACACACACTCTACATACACTGTAGCCATGTTATTCTGTATATAGAGGGAGCCATGTTTACACGGTATATAGAGGGAAGCCATGTTACTCTGTATATAGAGGGAGCTATGTTATTCTGTATATAGAGGGGGCCATGTTTACACGGTATATAGAGGGAAGCCATGTTACTCTGTATCTAGAGAGGAGCCATGTTTACACTGTATATAGAGGGAGCCATGTTTACATGGTATATAGAGGGAAGCCATGTTACTCTGTATATAGAGGGAGCCATGTTACTCTGTATATAGAGGGAGCCATGTTATTCTGTATCTAGAGAGGAGCCATGTTTACACTGTATATAGAGGGAGCCATGTTTACATGGTATATAGAGGGAAGCCATGTTACTCTGTATATAGAGGGAAGCCATGTTACTCTGTATATAGAGAGGAGCCATGTTTACACTGCATATAGAGGGAGCCATGTTACTCTGTATATAGAGAGGAGCCATGTTTACACTGTATATAGAGGGGAGCCATGTTACTCTGTAAAAAGAGGGAGCCATGTTACTCTGTATATAGAGGGAGGCATGTTTACTCTGTATATAGAGGGAGCCATGTTACTATCTGAGGTGGTTAACTATGATTGGCCCTGGCATGTTTGTTAGTCTGGCCTGCATGGTTGTCTGGCATGAATAAAAGTAGCATGTTTCAACTATATTAGTAGTTGCACTAAAACATGTGCAAATGGGGAGTTTGCGGTTGTGCAAATGGACTGTTTGCGGTTGTTTGCGGTGCGTTAAACGGGGAGTTTGGTCTGTCACTGTGAAGCGGGCGTAACCCTTACACTACCTGATCGATACAACATCATACCTGATGTTTTAAAGCACGTTATTCCAAACAATTTAGGAATGTTAGGTGATTTATGCCCTTTATGGATTAAAACCAGACTCTGCATCAACTATGTAATTTTCCATGGGAGTTTTGCCATGGATCCCCCTCCGGCATGCCACAGTCCAGGTGTTAGTCCCCTTGAAACAACTTTTCCATCACTATTGTGGCCAGAAAGAGTCCCTGTGGGTTTTAAAAATTGCCTGCCCATTGAAGTCTATGGCGGTTCGCCCGGTTCGCCCGTTCGCGAACATTTGCGGAAGTTCGCGTTCGCCGTTCGTGAACCGAAAATTTTATGTTCCTGTATAGTGCTGCTCTTTGTATAATACAGGTCTGTGTCTGTATAATATCCCGGCACAGTCAGTGCTCCCTGCATAGTGCTGCTCTCTGTCTTGGGATATTATACACAAACAGACCTGTATTATACAGAGAGCAGCACTATACAGGGAGCACTGACTGTCCCAGGATATTATACACACAGCCATGTATTACAGAGAGCAGCACTATACAGGGGGCACTGACTGTCCCAATTTATTATACACACAACCCTGTATTATACAGAGAGCTCTGACTGTCCAGGGATATTATACAAAGGCAGTAATTGATAGCTGTGCTGCAAAATGTCCTTGGAATTTTTTTTAAAATGTTGGCAACTATGGCACTGTATCAAAGGAAATGTGTTTGTTTTTTAATAATCTCTGGTGGAAAATAATGAATCCTCCATCAGCGATTATTAAAAAAACAAAACACATTGTGTAGGGGGCGGGGCTTAACATGCGCCAGGGGTGGAGTCAAACTGCGGTGAGGGCGGGGTTAAATGTGCCCCCCTACTTTTGTCCCTGGCCCACCATGTGCCCCCCCTAAAAATGAATCCTAGAGACGCCACTGCATCTTAGATACATTCCACCAACGTCTTTCTGCTTTTACGATCACATGATCGCATAGTTTGAGTTTTCATGCGTTTCAGCGCCATGTTGGAACGCATATCGATCAATCTTTTAGGCTTTTTTGTGAGAGTTCAATACTTAAACAGAAAGATATATAAATCAGCCTTAGATTTCTTAAATGTAATATAAGGAGAGAGTATATATAGGCATCAGTATAAAGTGTAGAATAAGGGAAGATTAACCTTTCTTGATTTAATAGGATCTCTTATTTAATGTCCCTCATTTATTTAGGATGATACCAGAACATATAATTATTGGAAATTAAAACATGAAGAACACATTTATAAAAAAATTATATATATAAATATATATATATATATATATATATATATATATATATATTCTCTTTTTATCTTTATTTTAATCTAAAAATCCTAAAAGGAAGTATCTGTATGCAGTGTCCTTTTGTTATAGTGACAGGCAGCAGGCTTGTGACTAAGAGGATTATTGAAACTGTGTTATTATTGAGTGCAAGTGTTTCAGCCACACACATTGCTAACAGATGCATAGAGTCCACCATATGACCATGAAATCTCCATAGGCAGACACTGGCAGTGCAACAGGTCATACTGATGATCTCAGTGATGAGCCACGTTAATGCCCTATTAGATCTGCCATGGATCTGTAAGTGTTTTTGTTGTTATTGTTATTGTAAAGGAGAAGCAACAACCCAGACATGAACGTGTAGACCATGCAAACAGAACGAGGACATTGAGCACTGTAACATGTAAAAACATCTGTTGCATCACTCACTGAACAGTTCTAAACTGCCTCTGAAAGGAATATCAGCACAAAAACTGCTCCTTGGAAGGAGGGGGGCAGCTCCATAAGGACACAACTTAAGGACACACAATAAAAGGAAATCATGACGGAATATTTCTGTCATGTGTCCTTAAGGGGTTTATGTCCATGAATTTGGACTGAGATGTCCAATAAACATGTAGTATATTTTCAACTGGTGTGTTTTGTTAAAAATATATTTGGAAAATTAAGATATTTTCCTAACCCTTTTTGTAGGTTATACTTTGTATTTATCAGTCTCAATGGTGATTTAAATTTTTTTTTGTTTATTTTCCAGAACATCAAAATTACTTGTATGTTCGCCTGTTCTTGCCGACGCTGAGCGTTATCATAGTTGCTGTTGTTGCTGTCCTTTTTTTAAAAATCACTTTTGGAAGAAAAGAAGCCTAAAAGGTATCAAACTTAAAATAAACACACTTCTGGCATTATATCCACATAACAATCTGATAAAGAAAACAAAATTTATTTGTAAAATTAAAGGGACACTATATTCACCAAAACCACTACAGCTTAATGTATATATATATATATATATATATATATATATATATATATATATATATGTAAAAAAGAGTTCTAAAGCAATAAAACTCTCATATCTTCATCATTTGCTTCTCCTATTAATCTCTACTAGTGAGCTTCTGCCTATTTGCCTCCTTATATCCCTCCCTATAGCCCCTTTCTCTAGTAGTGTCCATTTTCCATACCTCCATATTTCCTTTTATCCTGATTCTCTGTCCCACCTTGTGTTTTTTTTGTTTATATTCAACCCCCCCTTCTGTCACTTTCCTCATATTCTTCCCCCACCTACTGTCCCCTCTCTCATCTTTTTTCACTCTCTCTGTTTCTCTCTCCATAATCTTCCCGCTGCAACTTCAGTTTTCTCCAAATTTTTCCCCCATTTTATGTCCCCCCTCTTCATATTCTTCCCTTGCTGTCCATTTTCCCAATCATATATTTGTTCACCCCATACCTTTAGTATGGCTAGACAGCATGGGACTTAAAGGGACACTATAGTCACCAGAACAACTACAGCTTATTGAATTTGTTCTGGTGAGTAGAATCATTACCTTCAGGCTTTTTGCTGTAAACACTGTCTTTTCAGAGAAAAAGCAGTGTTTACATTACAGCCTAGTGATAACTTCACTGGCCACTCCTCAGATGGCTGTTAGAGATCCTTCCTGGGTCATGGCTGCCTAAAATGCATCCAAACATTCAGTATCTCCTCCCTCTGCATGCAGACACTGAACTTTCCTCATAGAGATTCATTGATTCAATTCATATCTATGAGGAGATGCTGATTGGCCAGGGCTGTGTTTGAATTATGCTGGCTCTGCCCCTGATCTGCCTTTTTGTCAGTCTCAGCGAATCCTATGGAGAAGCACTGTGATTGGATCAGGCTACCACTTCTGATGATGTCAGCAGACTGCTTGTTTTTCTGAGACAAACAGCATGCAGAGTTACAGCTTCCGGCTTGAATACAGTAAGATTTATGGAGGCATGAGGGGCCCAGGTGGACTAGATGGTGGTTTTAACACTATAGGGTCAGGAATACATGTTTGTGTTCCTGACCCTATAGTGATCCTTTAATTAAATTGACTCTACCAGCACCTGGAAGCTGAAACTTTTACTTTATTACGTCAGGGACTAATGGACTGCCACAGTTCATATATATAATATATTTAGTATTGTGCTTTCTGAACATATATAATATTCAA
This sequence comes from Pelobates fuscus, assembly GCF_036172605.1. Classification (NCBI taxonomy): domain Eukaryota; kingdom Metazoa; phylum Chordata; class Amphibia; order Anura; family Pelobatidae; genus Pelobates; species Pelobates fuscus. The sequence continues at coordinate 23,251,198 of NC_086317.1, forward strand.
GCCACAGCTTGTCAAACTCCTCAAAAGTGGTTTGGCAAAATGTGTTTACAGTTATGGTGCTTCATAACTAATTATTTCAGAGTCTGACATTTACCTCCGTTCCCCTTACTTCTCCTGCAGCAACCAATCTACTTCCACTGCAGGGGAGGAGTTATTTAATAATCCAGCCTTTCTTGTGAGAGGTAGTTTAAATGGCTGCTTTCATTGGCCTGCAGGTTATGTGTACTAATTATAATGATCTGTAGACTCTGTTGGTTTTTGTTTTTGAGCATACAGGGCTATGAAATATTTGGTTTAGAAAATTGTAGAGTATGCTAACGTAGTGTACCTATAATCTTAATTTTAGTAATGACAGGAGGCGAATATTTTGCATAACTCTCTTTACTGAAAACTCCATCATCACAGATCATAAAATAGAAAGAAGTCACAAGGACAAAATACTCTGACCTGTGCAAAGCAGGAGCAGTGAAGAAAGAGGAGGGGCTTAGACTGGCAGGGCCTTTTGTGGAATGTGTAGTTGTTTTTTGATTGGTTGTTCTGTTTATGATCTGTGCTGCTGGAGTTTTCAGTAAAGAGAGTTATGCAAAATATTAAGCCTCCTGTCATGTGGTAAAATTGCTAGGTCCTCTCAAAGTATTGTGTTTTGTTCTGTAATCCTCCTGTTTTGACACTTTTTCCAACTTTTGCATTTCATACAGACCCTGCATTGGACAATGACTGACCCACAATTCGTGTTTTTACTTAAAACACTTTAGAGTTGAAGAGCACCGGCACAACCCAGTTTATAATATATTTTCAGCCTCAACACAAAGCTACTTCACTGAACAAATGCAAAAACGTCCACCTCGGGTTTTATCATACGGAAAATAGTCATCTTATTTCCACCGTGATGTGGTAAAACTTCATTATGTAATTACCATATATTATAAAATCTACCTGTTATTTTCTATAAGCACATTGCACAGATGGTGATATCTTTTGTGTATTAGAATACCTGTGACTAATGCACAGTTCACCATTGTGCATTGCTAGGTCCTTAATTTTCAAGTAGAACATAAAAATAAATTTTCTGGTCTGCCTGAGATTAGTGGGAATTACACACCTGAGCGATAGCTAACATATATTAAATCATCTCTTTTTCTCTCCCTGTCTAAAATAATGAAGGCCGGAGCAGTGACTGCTGCCTGGACGTGTAACTGCCATTAGTCTTAGAGGGATACTCTAGTGCCAGGAATACAAAGCTGTAATCTTGGCACTATCACTCCCCTTACCTCCCTCCTTCCTCGCGCCCCCTCCTCAGTAAATTAAGGGCTAAAAAATCTTTATCCCAGCACCGATGACCCTCGATGCTGGATCAAAGCTCTTCCTCCGTTCTGCGACGAGCAGGCCCTAATGCATATTAGACCTCCCCATAGAAAAGCATAGAATCAATGCTTTCTTGTGGGGAAAAATCTGACGCTGCAGGTCCTCACGCAGAGCGTGAGAATGTCCAGCGTCAGATACCAGACCAAAGGTCTGTTTTGATTCAGGAAGCCCTCTAGTAGCTGTCTGGTAGACAGTCACTGTGGGCAGACTTAGAGCTGCAATGTAAACCTTGCAGTTCTCTATCAAGCATCTATCACTGTATTATCGGCAGCTATAGCATGAAGACCTGTAAAATGAGAGGGAGGCTTCTCTCTCTGTCATGCTGTGATCACACAGTCCAGAGTGCTGACAGGTAACTCTGTACTGTGTAAGCAGGGGAAACCTCTCTGCTGAGGTCAACTTACACCAACTGAAGGAATCCTACGCATTAGGAGGATGAGGGTAAGACTTGGTATAGAGTTTGAGTTAGAGTTGGTGTAAGAGTAGGGTTTTGTAGAGTTAGGGTTGGTGTTTGGGTTTGTAGTAGAGTTATAGTGGTAGGGTTAGGTAGGGTTAGGGTTGGTGTTTGTAGTAGGGTTAAGGTTGGTGCTAGGGTAATGGTAGGGTTAGGGCTTGTGTTAGTGTTTGTTTTAGGGCAACAGTGGTAGAATTATGATTTGTAGTAGGGTTATGATAGTAGGGTTATGGCTGGTGTTAGGATTGGTAGTAGGGTTATGATAGTAGGGTTATGGCTGGTGTTAGGATTGGTAGTAGGGTTATGGTGGTATGTTCAGTGTTGGTGTTAGGGTTGAATAAGTTACAATTTAAGGGTAGAGTTAACTAGGAATAATTATGCTGAGTATTTGGATGCAAAATGTAATAGGAACTTCTCCCGTGGCTTGCTGAGTGTTCTTAGGGAAAATATAAACACTGCCTTTTCACAGAAAGAACAGAAGGTGCATGGACAAGCTATTTGCATCAAAACAACATTAAGTATGTCTACTGCTTATAATATCCCTTTAAAGTTGTAATCTCTGCAGACCAAATTTTGCTGGAAGGTTTAGTTTTAAACCATGATTCCCTTCTTGCAATATTTGCCCTATAACTGACAAAATTTGTTGAAATCCTAGATATATTAGATATTTAACTATTAGGGCTAGTAAATTATTCTATTTTAAGATTTTTCTGTTTTAGTTCATCTTATAAATGGTGGGTTTAGCACTACCGGGTGAGGAATACATGTTTGTGTTCCTGACCCTATAGTGATCCTTTAAGTCCAGGATGGGGAACTTGAGATGACATCAAGGAAGTCGCAACACTGGCATATATTTCTGTAACTCTCCAAGAATACATATTTAAGATTATACTTTGAAGTATTCAACCCTTAAATTATTTAGGACTGGCAACATGTCACATGACCTCTACTGGTAGGGAAGTGGACTTATGGGGACCTACCTTCATGGGTGGTAGGGTTGCCTGGTTATTAAACTAGTGTAATGAATACAAGATGTATTAGGGAGAGTCTCCCAGAGGTATTTTGACTTTGACCTCTGGTCCTTTTTTGCTACCACAGCTTACATAGGAATTTTTCTGCCATTCTCAAAAATCTATGTTAAAGGAACACTATAGGGTCAGGAACACAAACATGACCCATATTCTTGACCCATCAAAAGTTTAAAACTCACCTTATATCCAGCGCAGCGCGGGTCCGCCGACATTGGCTCCGCCCCCTTTGTGACATCAACAAAATTGCCAATTTTTGCCCAATGCAATGCTTTCCCACAGGGAAAGCTTTGGATTGGCTAAAATCGGCAAGGGGGCGGGATCAAGTGCAGTTTTGGCCAATCAGGACCTCTTCATAGAGACGCATTGAATCAATGCATCTCTATGAGGAAAATTCAGTGTCTCCATGCAGAGTGTGGGGACGCTGAACGTCAGTGCTGCTTTTTCAGCAGCACTGACCCAGGAAGCACCTTCAGTGGCCATTTAAGGAGTGGCCACTTGGAGGTGTCCCTAGAGGCAATGTAAACACTGCATTTTCTCTGAAAAGGCAGTGTTTACATGAAAAAAACCTGAAGGGAGCTATTATACTTACCAGAACATTAAGCTGTAGTTGTTCTGGTGACTATAGTGTCCCTTTAAAATAATTTTCACGCCTAGACGAACATTGGCAGGAAACTGGCTTAAATTCTGAATCATTGTCTGTATTTTTCTTTCCTTTATTTTCTTTTTACATCTTGAAAAATGTTCCTGTAAAAATTGACAGGAACTTTAAACTGTATATCTGTGTATTAGAGCTTTTGACAGTAAGTTAAAAGATGGAATCACTCATTCCCAGAAGCTAAATACTGAAGTGTGTTTTTCTACATTTAATTAAATATAGAAGTCAGCAACATACCACGCATCCTGGGAAGGAACAGCACCCCTTTAAAAGCCCTTTGCATCGCAATTTAGTTTTTTTTAAAACTGTTTTTAAGGAATCCTCCAATAGCAATAGAGAATAGTATATTTAGTGTATTCAAATTAGCTGCAATCTGGCAAAGCAAATCATTGACAATACGTGTGTGCTTAACTAAGTTACTGTGATTTTTAGGTATTATAGCCTATTATGATTATTAACCAATTGTTCTTATACTTTCCTGTATGGTAATAAATTGTGATGATTGATGCATGTTTTTTTTTTTATTTGAAATAAAAGTTATTGCATTTTTTGTGTTGAGTTCTGTTTTGTTTTTCTTTCATTAAGGAGAGATCAAACATACTGGGGACCTCCGTTACACTTTGACATGTTGGTCCATGTGGCTCCTCCTTGCTGTTTGTGCTTTGATAAAATAGTGACTTTCAGTTTTTATGTTTAAGAGTCTTGTTTTCTTATCCTGGTTACTCTACAATACCGAGGTTATACTCAATGATATATATTGCTCTCATCTTTTTTTTTTCTTGGTCACTTAATGATGTTATCTCTTCGGGAGACATGGGAAAGGAGATGTTATACTAAAAAGTAGATGAGACAGTCAGGGTGCCAGTGGTCACAGGCTTTCCAAGTTCACTTCCGGTAAGTTGTTCTCTGTTTCTTTGCAATGCTTGGATTACTGGATGTATTTTCCATTTTCTTTCTAGAATTGGGCCAAGATCTTCATGGGTCCTTCAGACGATCAGAGAATTTGTTCTAGAGTTCACAGCTCCTTCACGACAGAACGTCCTTCTGCATCCAATCCACACCTTGCAAATTGTCACCACATAGACAAATAAATACAGAATATGCTGCTCAAACTGCCAATTCTACAACCGCAGACACAATGGATTTTTTCAGCAAATTTTTCTGGTCCAGAAGAAGACAGAAGAATTTCAGCCTGTGATTAACTTAAGACCTACAATGCCTACACTGTCTATTGACATTTCAAGGTGGAGGGAATCCACATGTAAACAGATTTGCTGAGACAGAAGGATTGGTTCACTCATCTGGTTCTTAAAGGAATTCACTGCAACTATGCGAATAGTGGGTTAACTAAACAACTGCAAAAGACTGTACAAAAAAGCAATTATTTCCTTTGAAAGAAACCTATGATTTTGTGTTACAAATGTGATACACTGAATATTGTAACACTATTTCCACACAGTCCTCTAGGACTGTTTATGCATAGAGAACATGGTGGATGTATTGTTCATTATATTGGTTCTTAAAGGTACCTATGTTGCACTGCAAATCCTCCTTGACAATTGTCCATTTCTCTGTTTTCTGTGGCACGGCCATCAGTGGCAGTTTACCTGCATACTGTTTGGCCTCAGTTTGGCTCTGTGGCGTTGTACCAAACTCCTCAAGCCAGTGATGGCCCATCTTCAATCTCAGGATATGTTGCATCATTTATTTGGATTATCTCTTGCTTTTTTGCATACGCCTCATGGCTACATTGGTAGATGAGATTTGAGGTTCACTTCTTGGAATCCTTGGTTTTTGTAGTGAAGTACTAAAGGTCGGCCCTGGTGCCTGCTCAGACTGTACTGTTCTGAGTTTTGAGATAGATGCCACTTCTTGCATGCTTCGTCTCCCTCACTTGAAGATCGTCTTGATTCGGAAGGAGATTCATCCTATACTTTATGACTCTGTGGCACTTTGGCAACTTGCTCATAACATTGGACTTCAATTATCTTCAATTCTGGCACATTTTCCAGACAGCTTTTTTTTTGCATTATCATTAGCAGATTTTCTTTGTTGTCCTCCAACCCTCGGTCAGTTTGTTTTCTTGTTGGATGGGATATGAGCAGAAATTCACTGGTGGTTTCTGCACATGCATGAATGGAACAGGAGACCAATCTTCAGCCTTCAACTTGATTTTGTCTTCACCATACATGCCAGTCTCTGGGATTGAAGAGTGGCCAGTGCTGTCAGTTTGGTTGTGGTTGGTGGAGGAAGCATTGCTTTATATCAGTTCTTATATCAGCCTCTTTTGATATCCACAGTTTCAATGGAGGTCTTTCGGGTTGCTGCATACTCTTGCGGATGAACATGGACTCTGCAGTAAGATCAACCACATGGGAGGTGCCTGCTCTCATCGCGGACTTCACGAAGGACATTTACAGTTGTTGACGTAACATCTACCTGAAGGCACTAAAGAGAGAATATCAGGATAGATGGGTTAAGGTGTAGATTTTTACCCTAAGGAGTAGAACACTAAAATAAATTAGAGAGTGTAAAAATGTAACTTTAATATCCTATAAATTTACAATATGCAGTGCCACCGTTCTACTCACCCAAAATACAAACTATATATATATATTAAAATAAATAAGAACCATTGGACAAAGTAGAAGCCTGAATGATCATTTACTAAACAATGCATTATGATGAAAAAAATGCTAAATATATGTTAGTGAAAAGATACAATTATGTCCTCTAGTGGTCAGGCTAACTTTGGCATCTGTCTTATCCAATTGGTGAAGTGCAAGAATAGAGGGGGGCTATCAACTAAACTTGTATTACTATTTAGAGCTAATAGTTTAACATCGGTATTAGCAAGTATGAAATGTCCTGCAGAAATACCCCTATAGATATACCTCCAGGTAAGAGCTAAATGTAAATACAATGCTAAGGGAGGATGGTCTCCTAATGAGAACGTCTGTGAGTCCACAATAAACGAAGGGGAGCTGGACCTGATTTCAGTAAAGATGTGAAGCCAATCTCAGATATTGCAACTGGAGATAATGATGCATAGATATTGAATGTTATAACAGTTACATATGAATATCAGTTGTAACATAGTAGCAGGCTCAGAGTGCTAATAATGACAGTGTATCAATATATATATAGAATAGGTATGTAGCAAACTATGATAAAACTGTGCTTTCGAGGGCACCCCTTAATGAAAAGCCTGATCCACTAAACTGATATTTGACATCTCCCCCAAACATAAATGCTCAAAAAAATTAGATCCAGGTGTTACGTGGTCGCACTGAGTTGGCTGATAATGCCATGCCTGGAGAAGAGCGCTAGATGAGGGCTCACTCCTAACTTGGTAACTGTTGAATAAATCTAACAGAATTTAGAAGCTTACGCTTGGTAAAGTGGCTGTAACTATAGTGGTGAGTTGGCCAATAACGCTGTGCCTGGAGATAAGCGCTAGATGAGCTCTCACTCCTAGCTCGGTAACTGTTGAATATATCTAACAGAATCTAGAAGCTTACTCTTGGTAAAGTGACTGTAACTTTAGTAAACACTCTCTCTTAATATAGTGACTTAGATGTGCGCCTGTCAGTACTCCTGACGCACGTTTTGCCACTCTGGCACATACATTCTACTTGTCACTCTATTTATGTAGAGTCAGTCTTGGATCCGATTCTGCTGGAAATGCCATACATGGATTTGTTGTCTCTTTCAATTTTTTTGTCTCTCTTTGTAGATGCCAAAGGGAATAAGCATCTGCTGGTGCATCAAGACAACGTTCAGCTGGTAGCTTGGACTCTTTTAAGGGTTCCCTGGATTTTGTCAGCTTGTTGCAGGCAACTAGAGACCTCACGTGGGCCCCAGGAATGAGATGTAGCTACCTCTTGGCTTGGTCCTGGGTTCACTATTTGGTTCCCTTTACAGCACCTGTTTCCGTCATCTTGAATTGTATTTTCTTGCTTTTTTCCTTCAGGATCTTACTGTTCCATTAATGTCATGAGGTTGGCGAATACGACTGTGCATGTTACTTCTTAGGGGGTTGGGCAAGGATCCTATTATCTTTCGTCTAAAGCGGGGTGTTCTAATCTTTGCGACGTTTCCACCATTTTGAGGTTCCTCTTCGACTGGCCTGACAATGATCCTTTTTCTCTTTGTCAGCTTTCGTTTGGTATCTTTCTGGCAACTTTCTGAATTGCACGTGTTCGATGTTGATACTTTTTTCTTTACCCTGGAGGCAGTGACTTTTCAAGAATTGCTTTTTACTAAATCGTATAGGATACATTTATTTTTTACCACTTTTTTCCTGGGAGAACCTAACAATGTTGTGTAGTTTTGGCTATACATTGTTATGTCTTGGTTAGGGCTTCTCTCCATCCTTTTCTTTCAAAACCAGCTGATTGTTTCTAATGTTAGGGCTCACAAACCAGTTTCTGTTACAATGCGCGCTCGGTGGGTCAGATGACTGTTGCCTTTGACACTTCTTTTGATGCGCATTCTGTTGTGAAGAATGTTACACTGTATACCAGTTTAAATAAGAAGTATACACACATAGCCAGGATTCAGCTATTAGCACTTGCAACACTTACAACAATCAAGTAACACGTTCATATAAAATTTAATGGATGGGTCAATGGATGGAAATGAGTAAGTAGATAACTCCCTATCTACCAAAAGGCTGAAAGACCTTAATTGTTTTTTCAGCCAAATTTACTAATACTAAATAAAGATTACTTAGTATTAGTAAATTCTGCCCCTGCTCGCTATGCTGAGCCCCCACTCATGTCACGTGAGTGGGGGCTGTTAAACTGAAGGGGGAACCTATTGCCCCCACTTATGCCGCGTGAGTGGGGGCTTTTAAACTGAAGGGGGGACCTATTGCCCCCCTGGCTCCCACCCCTGAGTGGTGGGTGGGGGCCCTGGATGACAATGGGGGGAACCTATAGTTTTCCCCAGCCCCCACCCATGAGTGGCGGGTGGGGGTCCTTTTTGATTTGACTCATAACTCTCTGATTGGTTGCTTTCAATCAACCAATCAGGGTGTTATGAGTCAAATTACACAGCTGTGTAAAATGACACAGAGCACTCTGATTGGCTGGATTTCAAGCCAACCAATCAGAGTGCTGTGACAGGTAAATGTAGAGGCTTACCAGTCAGTCTCTTCATTTACCTGTCAGAGCACTCTGATTGGTAGGCTTAAACCAACCAATCAGAGTGCTCTGAGCCTAATTGGAGGGCGAGGCAAGGCTTTATAAGCCTTCCCCCTGAGACATTCATCGTCTTATAAGATATGCCTACAATCAATTTTGGTTTGTGAGTGTGAATTACTATCCATATTTCCACTCCCCTCATCAAGTTAACAATATTATGCTATGTTTTTTTCTGTTATTATTGTATTGTAGATTTACCTTTTTCCCCCTCCCTGCAGAGCTCAGTCTGCACCGTGCTCTCCATGGGTGAAGATGGATTACTTTTTAAGCGTCTGGGTTTTGTTTTGTTTTATCTGATTTTTTTTGCGCTCATTTTTTATTTTATTTTTTAAAGTGTGATGGTATTATGGTTTTTGATTTGCCCTTTTTTGGGGCTGAAAAAAAGAAGATTTTAGAAAAAAAAGACATCAAATGGTAAGTTTTATTTCTTTTTTTTACAGGTACAGGTACTTTTTACAGGTTATTGTTCCCCTCTCACTATTTTTAGGGCTTGGGGACCCCTAGTTACCTGGCGGTGTTAACATTTTTATTTAGGGCCCCCACCCGCAGCTCAGGGGTGGGGGTGGGGGGGTGGACAATAGGTCCCCCCCCTTATTGGTATTTAAGGCCTCCACCCACCACTCAGGGGTTGGGTGGAGTAGGGGTAGAATTTACTAATACTAAGTAATCTTTACTTAGTATTAGTAAATTTGGCTAAAAGACTAATTTAGGTCTTTCAGCCTTTTGGTAGATAGCTCCCTAATATCGTGGGAATTAGGGAGTTATCTACTAAGCGGCTGCAAGAGAACATATCCGAAGTGTCGAAGTTCAGAAGTGTCGAAGTTCAGAAGTGCTGAACCGAAGTCACGAATTTTGGAATGCCAAACCGAAAATTTTCCCCATGCACATCCCTAGTTTTATGTAGTTTTTTTTCCTGCTACTATAGGAGTTCAGTAATGAAAGCAAGTATTCACCTCCTGTCATTAATAACATTATGATTTTAGATATACTAAAGCTACCATAATCTGCAATTATTCAACATTTAAATGGCACCACACACCTAAACACTGCAGCTTCTATTCATGATTTTTCCAATTCACCTAATTTGGTTAAAATGTACAATTTCTTTATCCATCTGGGCTGATTTAGTGACTAAGCCCTTGTTGTTCTTTCCATGAAATTATAATCTAATCTCCACTTGCACACATTAAACATTACTGACCAATGGTAAATTCACATTAGCTTAACATGTAGCCAGTGTTTCCATGGAAGCAATGACTTTGCAAAAAACTGATATTTACTAAAACATTGAAGGGACATAGCTTTTTTTTATACAGATGATACATTAAAGCAGAAACTACAAGTCAAATGTGGACGTTGATCTTCAAACTAGACATGTGCAATTTGTTTCGGGTCAAATATGAATTCGGACGAATTATGGGCAATTCGGACATTCGGGTACTTCCGAATGTCCGAATAGCCGAAGTGCCGAATTACCGAGGTCCCGAAGTTCCGAAATTACCGAATTTCCGAAGTGTCGAAGTGCCGAAGTTGCGGTGGGTGGTGGCCCTAAATATTAATTAGGGGGGGGACCTAATGGGCCATTTGCATATCAAACATATTACACCCAAAAGGGAGGTCCAGATCCAAAATGCAGGCCGTCAAGATGTTTTGAGACCTGAACATGGATTTACCAAAGGGACAGCTAATGAGTTTCTCTAAGCTTTTGTTCATTCTCAGAGTTCTCATATTCTTTGTTCTTGTTGCAATGCATTAACTTGGCTCTCCCAAAATGTAAAAGGTAATCCAGACATGGACCTCCATGCCCAATGTGCCAATAAAAATATAATCTGCACCTCGCTGACGAGGCCCAAAGAAGGCCGAAATGATTGCCAAGGTTTAGTGTATCTCCTTAGGAATTTTGAATCTTTCTGAGAAAATTTTAATGGTACCATAAAAATAAATATTAATCAAAGATTTAACATTTGCACCATCATAGGGATACTTTTAAATAGTTTATTGATGTACAGATTTATGCTCAAATTTGTTTGGAACTTTTTCTTAAAATTACCACTATAACGATCAAAGAGAGTGAAGTGAATAAATTGGAAAATTGAAAACATGTTGCTCTGAAAGAAAAAAAATGATTTCTTTCCCAAACAATTGCTTAGTGAATCTAAAAGGTTTTTGAGTCATTGGTTATGAATAACATAATATATATGAAACCCAGCCTTAAGAAAAATAACCTAAATAACCAACAATGTGAGGCTATTATAGAACTAAGGAGAGTTACCAGTATTGCAAGAAACCTCCAGATCTCCATAATCCGCCAGGATGTCCTATTGTCTCAGGAGTAGGCTCATTACTTTATACCAGTTTATACCAATAAATAGACAGGCAGTTACAACCGTATGTTATAATAGTTCTTATTTAAAAGATTCCACGTAATTATTACAAATACCAAATTTCCTTCCATGGAAGGAGTGATAGATTATGGTGACCAATGATGCTGATTGTCTTTACTCTATCATCCCTCGTGACTTGGGTATATCGCCAGCCTACATCTCACCTCACTAAATAACAATATACCCCACAATGTTGACCTCTTTGCTGTTAGATACTTATTGGATAAAGAGAGTGCATTTAGTCAAGATTATAATTAGACAAAAGAAACCCTATTAGTTAAATAATTCCCAATATGGGTTGGTCAGTTCGGGTAGTTCCAGTTCTACCCTGGGCTTGAACTCTATAAATAATTTTAGAAAAAGAACATGAGATCCCTAGAAGAGAATCCCAAATACTAGCGTTTGCAATGAACCATGTCACTTTTATGGAGAGACTTGTAAAAAGACCAAAGAGGAATTAGATATAATTTAACAGCAATTTATTACCATCTAAAAACAACTTACCGGTACTAACTAATTTAGGCTTTATTATCAGCTGTCTAAGAAAAAATGTGGAAAGTAACAGTCCATTGCCTGTTAATTAGATCAACTACTTATTTTCAAATTGCTAATTAGCAAGAATTGCTAATACTTTTTTGAATCCCATGTAATAGAATCATCATGATCCTAATTTAATGAAATTTACATTTCCTCTAAACTGTCTGCTGAATGAATGGGGCGTATCAAGACAAAAAGTAATTGAAGTGGCTGATACTATAGAGTACAGCAGACAAGCTTTGCTATATGCCAAGGAAATGAGATAGAGCTAAAACAGCTATTCAATTAAATTGAGCAAACAATATAGGAAGACAGAATAATGCCAATTTTATTGGAGATCATATAATCTTGAAATAGATAATAAATGAAGTGCCCCAAATAAAGGGTGGTTTAATATCCCTATATTGGAAAACAATTAATTAGATATGTTCTTCAAATACCCTCCTTAGTTATCCCAATATTGACTGGATAGGGTGAAATATCAGGTAAGACAGTTAGCTTAGTTACATGGAGATACTGAGGTCTCTCGATACTAGCTAGTCTGTTTAGATCGCCTCACTTATTAGAGATATTTCTTTCTTCCCATATAGGCGATTGCTTGCTATTCTCCATCGATTCCCAAACCAAACTAAAGTGTATCAATTGTGCATAGTGGAAAAAGCAAATAAGTAAAAAGTTCAGACATTTTACAGTTTATCCTAACTCATGTTATCCAACTTTTGATGGACAGTTGTACATTCAGAATCAGACCAGGGACACAGCTATGGTAACATGCTGTACTCCTAGTTACGCCAATCTGTATCTAACCTGGTCAGAAGAGAAACAAATTTTCACTACAGAGATGTCCAGATATACTAGTCACATTTCTAGTTCTAGTGGTTTAGATATATTGATGATGTAGTGAAGTTTACTGAAATGCTCAATATTAATGACACTGGTCTCCATCTCATATCAGTGATCCATGAAGGAAAAAAAAAAGTCTTTCAGTATCCTCAGATTTTGACTGGCAAGGATGGCAAGTAACTGGGAGAGTTACCATCCATGTAACCAGACGAAATACCATAGAGCCAATAGCCCGGTCAAGCTCCCCTCCGCCAACCTGCCTATAGGGTGCAAGAGGCTGTCAGAGGGCATATCCACCAAGAGCTCAAAGAAATGCAAGCCCTCGGTGTTATAGAACCTTCCCCTGTAGTGTTAGTACCCAAAAAGGACGGAACCACCGAGTTCTGTGTCTTGACTGCATGGTGGGCTAATATGGTAGAGCCGGGCTGAGCAGAGAACAAGTGGGGTTGTTACTGCATGACAGCTTGGATTTGGGACTGTTCTTCGGGGCTAAGCTGAGCTCCTAGTTGAACTTGTGTGAGGTCATTCCCATTCTGGGTTTCGGCTAATAGGTCTTGGATTGCTCGGTCCCATGTCTCTGTGTGGGATGGAGTGCAAATGACAGCTACATCTGCTGCATGTTCCAAGTGTGCTTTGAACGCGGTTATGTGGCATATGCGTCGGGCCTGCCCCTGTGCTCCCTTGGCTATCACATAGGTGGTCTCACCCAATCTCTCTACGACCTTGTAGGGTCCTTTCCAGGCAGCCTGTAACTTGTTCTGCTTAGTGGTTTGTGGCATGAGTGCCCGCTGCCCTACCATGAATTCCCAGGGCTTGATGCATTGGTCGTAGTGTTTTTTTTTTTCTCGGGTCTGAGCTGCCCGTAGGTTCTCGTGAGCTAGTCCCATTAATTGCTCCAAGTTTCCTGGAGCTGTACTACATATGTTATTGCAGGAGTCTCTTCAGGGTTGCATTTCCCTTCCCAGTACTCTCGTAGGATATTAAAGGGTCCACTGACTCTGCGTCCATATAGCAGTTTAAAGGGGGAGCATCTTGTGTATTCTTGGGGTACTTCTCTGTAGGCTTATAGAAAGTGGGGCAGGTACCTTTCCCAGTCCATATGTTGGACTGTAAACTTCCAGAGCATTTGTTTGAGGGTTCCATTGAACCTCTCACAAAGCCTGTTAGTCTGATAACAGGTAGTCAGGAGGAATTCAGACCTGGTTCAGTAGATCCGGAGTGAACTGGATACCTTGATGAAATAGAATTTCCTGGGGGGGAAGCCTACTCAGTAGAATATCTTGAGTAAGGCATCTGCTATAGTTTCTGCAGTGAAATTAGACAGAGCTACTGCCTCAGGGTAACGGGTTGCAAAATCCACAACCGTTTTCCTGTCTGACTTGGATTGGCGAGGGAACCTACTAGGTCTACAGTGATCCATTTAAACGTTTCGCTTACTTAGGGTAGAGGTTGTAGGGGGACGTTCATGACATTTCAGCCATTGCCGACTCGCTGCCATATGTCTCGGGTTCGACAATGGTTTAAGCCGGGCCAGAAGATAGCCAGTATTCGGTACGATTGGATCCCAAGTGTCTGGCTAAGGGGGCTTCGTGAGTGAGCTTAAGCAGGGCCCGGCAGTGTATGAACTACCAACTGTAGTTTGGGAACCCAGTTAGTGCCGGTTAGTGCCACAAGTGTTTCCTCGGGTGGACCGATATAGTAGTTTGTTCCTCCACAAGATTTGATTGGATTAGGGACCTATCTCACTAGAGGCAGCTCAGTCTATGTATTGGTCCAAGGTCAGATCGTTAAGGGTCAGGTTACTAAAATCAATTGGTGGGGACCAGTCAATAGTCTCCATCAGTGGTAGTGGGTCAGGGGTAGGTTTTACCAAGGTCCAGGATTCGAACGCAAGCTTGGCTTGTGCTTGGGTGGCGGCCATACATGTGGGTGGTGATGCAGCCTGTTAGGCTACAAACAGACTTTCTGAGTGTCCCAAATAATTTCCTAGTAGAACATTGTGGGTAGTCCGGCATGACTCCCACTTCTCTGCAACCTTCTCCGGTGCCCCAGTCTAGCTGTGCTCGGGCTAGGGTTATCTTATGGATTTATACTCCAGCTACCATGACTTCGATTTTGTGATCTAGAGGACACCAGGGCTCTGGTTTGCACTAGCGTAAGGGTAGTACCAGAATCTCACTGAAAATCACAGCCACTAGAGGCTGGATTAACCCTATTATAAACATAGCAGTTTCTCTGAAACTGCTATGTTTATAGAAAAAAAGGGTTAAACCAAGCTGGACCTGGCACCCAGACAACTTCATTAAGCTGAAGTGGTCTGGGTGCCTATAGTGGTCCTTTAAAGTCAGTGGGGAGGATACCATCCTCCTCGACCCTCAGGGTGAACCACTTTTTGATCCAGAAGCACTGCAACATCCGAGATCTTCAGAGTGGTACCCTTTGAATCACGTGATGAAGTATATCGCTGCACGTATCAGGAAGCCACTTGATCAAGTGGCAAGGAATAAACTTCAGGGCTGAATGCCCGCGTCCCACAATTCCTGATTTGGCATGCGTCACCCCAGACATAGACCCAAAAATCACCCAATTTCAAAACGGGCAAAACGGGGTGGATGGCCAGAAAGGCCTAGATTTTTCTTTATGCAATTGTCCTTGGACCCAGTGCTAAAATATTCGACATGGTCGAAACAGCCCTGGTAGATGGTATTCCTGCAGATTTGCTGGCCATCAGGGGTTGGATCCAGTGATCCATCTGTTTGATTGGCAATGCCAATACAGCTTTGGCCACTGAGAGAGGTAAGGCAATCCTTATTAAGATCGAACCAAAATTGGTGAATTTGGCTATATCTGAGCCTTGGCCACAGGCAAAAGACCTCCATTTTGGGGACAATTTTGTGAAGGAACTGGGCATGTATGTGGGGACTTTTACCACACTCGATAAGGTGCAAGCCAATATGAAAAAGGTATTCTCTCAAAGAGTTTTTGGTGGGGCTGGCAGATATCTGGGCCGTATGCCCAGCCGCTCCTCCTGGGGTTCGTACCGGGGTTCCCGAGGCTCCATGCACTCCTGATTCCAAGTTCCTGAGCTTAACACCACCATTTTTCCCAGTTCGTGGCAGGCCGTGGCAATCTCCTGGAACCAGAGGTTCTTCCTATGGCCGACACCCCTATGGTAAGTTCGCTCCCATCACATCTTTCTTCACTAGCAATTGTGGGGGGCATATTAAATAATTTTGTAAATGTCTGGCGCATGCTAACTTCGCTCTCATAGGTCCTACAAACTGTTCTGGGTTATTCCATAGATTTCGTACAATACCCTGTTCAAATGTGCCTACCCAACCAAATAGTTTTTTCTTCACACGACCGGTCCTTAGTAGCAGCTGATATACAGTCTCTCGCGACAAAAGATCAATCTCAGAGATGCATTCACATGCCCCGAGGTTCCTAAACAATCTCTTCATTGTACCCAAGAAAGGTGGGGGAGTCCGACCGGTCATCAATCTACGCAACCTAAATGCTTTTGTCGCATACCACCATTTCAAGATGGAAGGTTTTCACTCCCTCCGAGACCTACTCCGGCTGGGGGATTGGATGGTCAAGCTCAACCTGCAAGACGCATACCTCACAGTTCCGATGGCCAAGGACTGACAGCAGTTCTTGCAATTCCAGTGGGAGAGGACCCTATGGCGTTTCAATTGCCTGCCCTTCGTGCTCTCATTTTCCCCTTGGTGCTTCACAAAACTAATGAAACGAGTGGTTGCCCTCCTTCGAGGCAGAGGGGTTTGTCTGATTATATGCGTGGACAATATACTCATGATGGCGCAGGACCCTCACATACTCCACAAACACCTGGCTTGGACGCTGACTTTACTATGCAATATTGACTTCCTTATCAGCTGCGACAAGTCGATCCTCGAACCCTCGCAGTCCATGGAATTCCTCGGTTTCACCATTAATTCCGTAGGGGGGGGGGGCTCTCTTACTGCCACCTTCCAAGGTCAAAGCCATAAAGAAGGAAATCTGTCGAAACACTGACACGTCCTGTTCTTACACTGAGGCAACTAGCCAGGATCATCTGCCTTCTCTCAGCCCCAATCCCGGCCATTTTTCCAGCTCTGCTTCATTACCGAGCCCTTCAACGCTTAAAAGCAAAACACCTTCGTTTGGGGCACTCTTATTCAGACTCTGTTCCTCTCGAATGCTCAGCCAAAGAAGAACTTAATTGGTGGCTGCAGCACATGGAGGTGTGGAACAGATGAGCAATCTTTGGGACGGCCCCAGATCTCGTAGTGCAGTCGGATGCAAGCATGCTCGGTTGGGGTGCGCGCTGCGGTCCTATTTCTACCGGAAGGAAATGGTCCCTAAACGAACAGGGCTTACACATCAATTGCCTCAAACTACTGGAAGGCTCGTTTGCACTTCGGAGTCTTTTAGGGGTGTCGACAAACTGCACCATCCTTTTGCGCATGCACGTTTCGGCAGTTCTCTACATAAACCATCTCGGAGGCACAAGGTCCACGATTTCAGCAAAACTGGCCAAGGAATTCTGGCAATGCTCCCTGGATCACAATATTTCGGTTTAAGCGGACTACTGTAAAATAATACACATACAATTACACTGAAATTGCTGGTAATGACAGGAGAAAAATAAATTGGACTTAGCTGAGGAGGCAGCAGAAAATAAAGAGGATAATACTCGCCTCCATATGCTTAGTAAAATTTGGTAATTATGGCGAAGTAGACACCTTACCATAAAGTTTAATCAGGTTTTTGGACATACATGTGATGAAAATCTGGACAGGTTTTTTTTTTCTCTCCCTAGCAACAGGAGGGACATAGCAAAGGAAATAATTAAAGGGAAACTCCAGTGCCAGATAAACGATCCGTTTTTCTGGCACTGGAGGGTCCCTCTCCCTCCCACCCACCTATCCCCGGTTACTGAAGGGATGAAAACCCCTTCAGTCACTTACCTGGGACAGCGGCAATGTCCCTCGCCGCTGTCTCCGCCTCCGCGACGCTCCTCCTAATGATTACGTCGGCCGGTGGGCGAGACTAATCTCGCTCACCGGCCGAGGAGACCTAATGCGCATGCGCGGAAATGCCGCGCATGCGCATTACGTCTCCCCATAGGAAAGCATTGAAAAATCATTTCAATGCTTTCCTATGGGGTTTTGAGCGACGCTGGAGGTCCTCACACAGCGTGAGGACGTCCAGCGACGCTCTAGCACAGGAAACCTGTGCTAGAACCCAGGAAGTGACCTCTAGTGGCTGTCTAATAGACAGCCACTAGAGGTGGAGTTAACCCTGCAAGGTAAATATTGCAGTTTATGAAAAACTGCAATAATTACACATGCAGGGTTAAGGGCAGTGGCGTACATACCAGGGTCGCAGGGGTCGCGGCTGCGACCGGGCCCGGCCCACCAGGGGGCCCGGCCGCCCCTGCGACCCGGTATGTACCCACAGGGCCAGCCTCTTCTGCTGGGGGGCCCAGGAGCCGGCCACCTCCAGGCCCCCCGAGGCTGGCCCTGCTGTCACCCGGCTGGCGGGCGCGCGAGGGAGCACTGTCCCCTGGGTGCTCCCTCTTCAGCTCCCTCGCGCACCGCACTGAAACCGGAGCCGGAAGATGACGTCATCTTCCGGCTCCGGTATCAGTACGCGGCGCGCGAGGGAGCTGAAGAGGGAGCACCCAGGGGACAGTGCTCCCTCGCGCGCCCGCCAGCCGGGTGACCAGCAACACCACTGGACCCCAGGGAATCCCCCCAGCTCTCACACAGGTAAGGAGGCTGGGGGGATTAAATTAAAAAAAAAAAAAGAAAAACGTGTGTGTGTGTTTAGTGAGTGTGTTAGTGAGTGTGTTAGTGAGTGTGTTAGTGAGTGTGTGTGTGTTAGTGAGTGTGTTAGTGAGAGTGGTAGTGAGTGAGTGTGTTAGTGAGAGTGGTAGTGAGTGAGTGTGTTAGTGAGAGTGTTAGTGAGTGTGTTAATGTGAGTGTGTTAGTGTTAGTGAGTGTGTTAGTGAGTGTGTTAGTGAGTGTTAGTGAGAGTGTGAGTGAGTGTGTTAGTGAGTGTGTTAGTGTTAGTGAGTGTGTTAGTGTTAGTGAGTGTGTTAATGTGAGTGTGTGAGTGTTAGTGAGTGAGTGAGTGTGTGTTAGTGAGTGTGTTAATGTGAGTGTGTTAGTGTTAGTGAGTGTGTTAGTGTTAGTTTGTGTTAGTGTGTGTGTGTGTGTGTTAGTGAGAGAGTGTGTTAGTGAGTGTGTTAGTGTTAATGTGAGTGTGTTAGTGTTAGTGTTAGTGAGTGTGTTAATGTGAGTGTGTTAGTGTTAGTGAGTGTGTTAGTGAGTGTGTTAGTGTTAGTGAGTGTGTTAATGTGAGTGTGTTAGTGAGTGAGTGAGTGAGTGTGTGTGTTAATGTGAGTGTGTTAGTGTTATGGTACTTTTTGAAAGTAAACCAAAATGTTCAAAGTCTATCTGTTCCTGTCCAAATCAATAAAATTAAATTGCGTATATACGCTGAAGTAATTAAGTCTGACACACGAGGTTCAGGTTAAAATAACTTCGAGAAAGTTTATTGGCAAGTGAAGAAAAAACGGGCGCGCAGGCCCTTTTAAGAGGCATTTTGCGTCATCATTGATTATTAGAATATCAGCAAATAAACATCATCAATTGGATTAATTGTTAAGTGACGGGGTTAGTGTCTTACCTATTGGTTCGTAAAATTAAGAGGTTAGTCCCGTGCCCACCCATCAGAGGTGGGATTATTCTGGACACGGGTGGGGGACAAGGGGGTCCTAAGCGTCATTTTACACGGTCAATGATATCAGGCTTTATGTCCAGGTGCAAGGTCTCTTATGAATAGAACATTTCATTACTACTGTGTTCTGTGGCCTTCAAACTGTACTATCTTACAAGCTCTAAGGAGTAGCCAGCAAGTCTTAAGGAGTAGCCAGCACCTCCTGGTACTTGTCCTTGAAGGAAACACGGTCTTTGTCTACTGTATTAATTGGGTTGAGAAGTTCAGTCACGTAATGTAGTTTTAAAATGAACAAGTTAAGTCATGAGGACAAAATGGAGGATTGAAGAAGTCAGGTTAGGAGGACAAAATGGAGGACGAAGTCACAGTATAAAGTTAAAATGGAGTTAGTACAATAATTCAATACAAGTACAATAAAGATTTTTAATAATTCCACATCAGTCCCCCCTATGAAATGTTAGATTCTAAGAGATAAAACTTTATTATATTAGTATCAGAAGACGTGTTAACCCAAAGGCACAGAAACCCCGTGGCCGCTAGCTAGGTGTTAATGCAAAGTGCAAGGCTGTCCCTAGATCTGACCCTAATAGGCTAACCATCCGTCAGTATGGCTCTCGAACGCTTCACACCCAAGGGTATCCCATGGCAGCTAACCCACCACTTCTCCACATGGGGCCTTTACCATTCACTGACAGATGCTGTCCCTGAGCTAGTCCCTTCCTAGAATTCCTGCACTTTATCAACAAAAGGGAATGTTTGCAGCGGCAGACAGGGTGAGTTGATGTCTTGGAATTCTTGGTCATCAACTTCGAGATGGGTCAAAGTGGGTGCTGCTTGGTCAACAGTCTTCATGAGGGATTTTCTCAGACATGGGAGGACACAACAAAAGAGAAGAGCAAAAATAAAAAGAAAAATTAGTATAGCCATACCAATCTGCATTAAAGCCTTTTGCCATCCTGTCATCCAACCAAACCATCTTTCCCAGGGATCTTTTATCCCAGAATTCCTTTTTAACTCTTCAGACAGGTCATTTAATTTTTCTATAGCTAGTGTGACTTTACCATTAGGGCCTGTGTTTTCTGGGATGTAGGTACAACATGTCATAGTGTCGGGCAAAATCTTACAAACCCCTCCTTTTTCGGCTAAGATCATATCTAGGGCCATTCTATTCTGGAAAGTCATTTGGGATGTGGCCTGCAACTGTTCGGCCAACCCCTGGAGGGCGTCTCTGGTGTAATTGACAAAACGCTGTTGATTATAATAAATGTAATTTATCCAATTTAGATTCTTGTTTGCGGTAACTATGGTAAAAATTGATTCAAATCCTGCAGCAACTTCATCCCTAGCTTTAAACTCATTGGGCACCCCCCTGGGCACTCCAATGGCATCAATATATACATGAGGATCAAAACTTCCTTTCACTGGGGCGTCACGTTTAACCTTAGTGTGGCTGAACTCATGGGTGTTGAGGTGTGTGTCAGAAATAATATGTATAGGCATAATGGCCTTAGTCAAAGTACACTCTCCCCACCATTCTGTGTCCATTCTGGATCTTAGCTGTAAATCCCCACACAACCAATAAATGTCTCCTAGTGACCTAGTGTGATGTTGCAGCAAACGTACAGGGACAGTTCTGTATGTAGCACAATAGCCTTTGGAAAAGTTACCTACAAATTTACCAATACCATCGTACATGGCATAGCAAGTGTAATTACCTTTATATACGGTAATACCATCAGGGGGTTTGACGTCTTTGGCTAGAAGAGGATACTCCTTTGTCCATGCAATACATATGGACCTGTTAAAATTATAGTGATAGGCAAAAAGGCTTAAAACACATTCTTCTATATCTACGGGTAGGATTAAAGGTACGGTACCCAGGTGAGGCCGGGCACCTCCACACACATAACATGCGGTTCTATTATGCTTATTAGCATTATATTTCATCCATTCTAACCATAAATTTACATCATTAAAACCTGTTTCAGCGGCCATGGTATCTTCAAAAGTGGGGTTAGCAATGGCCATCATGTCCTGAAAGGTCTGGATATGGGGTTTTAATGGGTTAGGGACCATATGGGTGGCCCCTTGCCACTCAGAAGAGTTGCACATATCTTTGAGGTAGAAATGCCCTAATTTCTGGTAGGAACCCCTTTTCCAGTACATTCCCATCACATACTGGTCTGCATCTGTTGGGCTTGGGTGCTCAATGTTAAGGATTAATTTCATTGGTGTGCTCCCCCCAGGCTTTCTCAAAGTCATTCTCTGGAGAAGCGATCTACCACGATCATCTACTTTAGCTATGGCACTTTTTGGTTTGTAACCCCAGGCAGGCCCGGCATTCCACCCCGCCGCCCCCCAATGGTCACAATTGTGCCCCCATTGCTTGTCAACTACACAAACATATGGGTCTTTCGAATGAGGGATATCTCTATAGATGCTCTGGATTTGTGGTGTGGGAAATGGGCACTCTACAATATCACAGTAGTCAAAGGTATAAGTAGCCACCTGGGTGCATGATGAATTATACCAGAAGGTGTACCCACTAATGTCTTTGGTAATGGCTACTTGCTGGGCCTTCATAAGGCTAATTAAGGAGAAGATGTACCAGAGATACATGTTTGTGCGATATTCGCCTCCTCTGGGGCAGGAGATTTCTTGCAGTGGGAAGCGTGGATCCAATTTGGCCTACCGGCCAATTTGACGGAGGTTGCGGTAATCAGGAGAACTTGGAATGGACCGTCAAATCTCGGTTCTAGGGTATTTTTCCGCACAAACTTCTTAACCAGGACCCAATCTCCGGGGAGTAGGTTATGGGAACCTGTATCCAATTCGGGATCTGGAATTGAAGAGAAAACTTGGGCATGTATTTTGTTTAGGACATTTGCAAGTTCAGTTACATAGTCTACTAAAACATCTGATTGGAGTTGCAACTGCTGCGGATAATAACAACCTAGTCTGGGTGCTGTCCCAAATAGAACCTCATATGGGGACAGTGAATGCTTCCCTCTAGGTGTGTGCCTAACACTGAATAGAGCTATTGGTAGGCTTTCTGGCCAGGGCATCTTTGTTTCTTGTGACATTTTTAACATTCTGGTTTTTAGAGTGCCATTCATGCGCTCCACTTTACCACTACTTTGTGGGTGGTAAGGGGTATGGAAGGCTAGAGTCACCCCTAGAGCAGTCCAAATTTCTTTAGTCACAGTTGCTGTAAAGGCTGGGCCTTGATCACTCTCAATGACTTCTGGGAGTCCGAATCTGCATACAATATCTGTAATTAGGCGCTTTGCGGTTGTCTTTGCAGTGATATTGGCCACTGGGTAGGCTTCTGGCCAGCCTGAGAACATGTCCACTATTACTAGTGCATATTCATGGGGCCCACTCTTGGGCATTTGGATGTGGTCAATTTGAATTCGTTGGAAGGGGTACATGGGCTTTGCCAGGTTCTTTGCAGGCACCTTGACTGGTCTTCCCGGGTTGCATTTTGCACAAATAACACAGGCTTTGCAGAAGTTGCTTATCAATGTTGTGATTCCGGGTGCTTCATAATACTTCTGTATGAGGGCGGCCATCAGTTCTTTTGACAGGTGTGCAGGCCCATGTGCCCATTGGACCACTGCTGGGTATAAATTTCTGGGAAGACAAAATTTGAAGTTGTTGTAATATATTCCGTCCTTTTGGACAGCTCCTTTCTTTTTCCATTTCTGGATTTCCTCAGGAGTGACTGCAGCTTGTTGTTCTTGTAAGATTCGCAAATCAGTAGGAAGAGTTTGCAAAGCAAAAATAGGGACTTCTTCTTCTTCTTCTTCTTCTTGTCCGGACACTTCTTCATCCACTTCCTGCAGATCCCTGGCCACTAACTTAGCAGCTTGATCAGCCAAATGGTTGCCCTTTGCTTCATCTGTATCCAATTTCCCATGGGCCTTGACTTTCAAAACGGCCACTTCTTTGGGGAGTAGGAGGGCATCCATTAGCTCCTTGATTGCAGTGCTGTGTTTGACTGGTGTACCGGCGGTGGTAAGAAATCCTCTAGTCTTCCAAATTAGGCCGAAGTCATGTGCCACACCCAGAGCATATCTTGAATCTGTATAGATGTTGGCACGTTTTCCTTCGGAAATTTTGCATGCTGAAGTCAGAGCCTGTAATTCAGCTTCTTGCGCAGACATTGCTGGCGGTAAGGATGATGATTTAATGACTTCATCTGTTGTGGTTACGGCATATCCTGTGTGATATGTTCCTCCTTCATCGGCATATCTCGATCCGTCCACAAACAGGGTAAAATCCGGATCTGGTAATGGGTTCTCATGCACAGTTGGTAAGTGCACTGTTTCCATTTTCATCTGTTCAAAACAGTCATGAGGTGTTTCTGGGTCATAATCATTCTTTATGACCAGATCTTGGAATTCCTTTTCCAGGAAATGGCGTGGCCATACTTCTAGAAGGTCAGTTGTTGGGTATTTGACAATACCATTTTCCTGTAGCTGTTCTTCGTTCATGGTGGCCCATAGTTTTGCCATGGGCCCAAGATCATTCCATGACCTTGTCTTCAACTTGGTAACAGGAATATGTGGGATAGCAGTATCCCAATGACGGTAAAGGTAGTTAAGTTGTTGAGGTAGCTGGATCAAGACCATGCTATTGCCTTCAGAGTCACAATAGAAGTCTTGTGCAGTGAGCTTTACATCGGTCCGGTGGTAAAGCTCATCTTCATAGCAAGGTTCAGGAGTAATGTTCGGTTTGTACCACATGGTGCAGAAGGCGTGATCTGGGCCTTCACAGAGAGGTTTTTCGCCTTCATAAAATGTCAAATGTGGATGCATGACTTTCTTGATACATCCACAGAGCAGGTGAATGTAGGTTTCATCCGTGATAAATCCATAATAGATACCCCCCTCAGGGAGTGGAAGAAGAGTGGACGGATTAAGCACTTGACATCTTTGTATGGAAATGTTGTCAGGCAAAAGAAGATGACACTGTAAGCGCAGATGTCTGGCTGGAGACACGTGCTTGAGCTGGACTTGGTTGATGATGGCAGAAATGTCATGAGGGGCCAAAACAACCAGAGGGTGGCCAAGGACCAGGTCTGAGGTTCTTTCTATGAGTTCTCTCGCAGCAAAAACAGCCCTGAGACAGGAAGGAGTCCCTCTGGCCACAATGTCCAGTTGACATGAGAAATATCCAATAGGCCTCTGGCGGCCTCTGGAGTCATTAGTTTGGGTGAGGACTCCTGTAGCATGGCCTTGTCTTTCAGAGACGAATAATTTGAAAGGTTTGGAGTAGTCAGGTAGGCCCAAGGCAGGAGCTGAAGCAATGGCACGTTTTAAAGCATCGAAATTGTCCAGGGCGTCATTGGTCAGACAAAACGGGTCAGACTTAAGAGCGTCATAGAGAGGTTGCATAAGCAGAGAGGCTTCTGGGATCCATGCTCTGCAGTAGGAAATGAGGCCTAGGAAGGCATGAAGAGACTTTGAAGTCCTTGGAGGTGGAATGTCCAGAACAGCTCTTACCCGGTCCCGAGTAAGATGTCTGGTACCTTGAGATAGGCAATGTCCAAGGAAGATCACTGAAGATTGACAGAATTGTAGCTTGATGAGTGAAGCTTTGCATCCCTGTTCTGCCAAATAGGAAAGAAGACTGATTGAACACCTTTCAGTAGTGGGAATATCATCTCCACACAGCAGTAGATCATCCACATACTGAAGTAGGACAACTTCTGGGTGCTCAGCTTGCCATGGGTCAAGGATGGTGCCCATGGCCTTAGCAAATTGACTTGGAGAATTTTGTGCCCCTTGGGGCATGACAGTCCAGGTATACTGTTGCATTTCATGAGTGAAAGCAAACAGGTATTGACAGGATGGGTCCAGTGGGACACTGAAAAAGGCATTGGCCAGGTCAATAACTGTGAAGAATTTTGCAGATGGTGGGACTCCGGAGAGCAGAGTATGAGGATTTGGTACAAGAGGGGTGTCCAGGACGGTAGCTTCATTAACAGCACGGAGATCCTGAACCATCCTGTACTTCTCTGGCTCACCCTTTGGAGTTTTCTTTTTCACAGGAAATAACGGGGTGTTGCATTCAGATTTACATTTGACAAGGGCACCCTTCCCCAAGAGTGCCTTGATGTGGACAGAAATTGCAGCAGACTGTGCTGGTTTTAATGGATATTGTGGTTTTCTTGGTAACTTAGCTCCTGAAATAAGCTTTACCACCACAGGGGGAACATTTAGGTGACCTATGTCCTCTGGGCCTGAGGACCATAACTTAGCGGGCACCTGTGTTTTTAATTCCTCTGGGAAATTGGACCTTAATTCTGCTGCCTCCTCACGGGGCTTTTCTATATGCAGCATCAGAGGCAAAGAGCATAGGGCTGAAGTGTCTGATACAGACAGAGGTGTAAACATTTCTACCTGCCCATCCGGGGTAAAGGTGATGGATGCTTGCAGGCGTGAGAGAACATCAGCACCTAACAGGTTAATGGGGCATGTGGAGGATACTACAAAGCGAGCAAGCAGGCTAGAGCCAACTCGTAGTGGAGTTGTTAAAGGGCTACGTCTTGGCTGGCCATCCACTCCAACACAAGAGACATCAATACTGGACAGGAAGGATGGGTCTGGCAGGTCTTGTTCTCGTAGAACACTACGGGCTGCACCTGTGTCAACTAGAAATGTAGTAGGATGGTCTTCAATGGGCAAAGTCACTGTGGCAAGTGGCCCTCCCTTATCCCCTGTAGACGCTGCCATTACAGGGATTACAGACACAGGCTTGCCAGTTTCCTAATCATCTGGTTCTTCAATAATTGGAATCTTTTTCTCGGTCTTGGGGCCTGGGGCAGATTTAGAGAACTTTCTGGGTGCCCCAGGTTCCTTTTTAGGTTCCGGACAATCACTTCTGTAGTGTCCCTGAGCCCCACAATTAAAACAAGTTACATCCTCTAGCTTGGCACCCTTGGTGCCAGAGGTGATGGGGGTAGCGCGGGCCACCATGAGTGGAGCTGGATTGGGTCTTCTTGGGGTCTGAACAGATTCCAGACCTCTAGCAACTAAAAGCAGGGTATCCAAGGGAACAACCTTGTATTCAGGACGTGCAGCAATGATTCCCTTGCGTATAGAGTCTTTAACACCTTGGACAAACGCACCTGACAGCATTTGTGAATGAATCTTGTCAGTAAGATCAAACCCCAAATCTGTGAACATTTGATACAGCCTTGCATGAAACCTTTCCACTGATTCTCCTTTATCTTGAATAACATCAGTAAGGCCAGCAGCCTGATCCGCAAGTTTGTCCTTAGCCCATTCTCTTAATTGGGTGCAAAAAGTTACTCCGGAGGGGTAATCAACGTCACTGCCGAGCAGATCCGTACTGAGGTGTCGGGCCATGCTTGGCCAATATGCATCCCCTGCTTTTATAGCACAAATGCTCAGTAGATCACGCCATGCTGCGGAATAAGTCTTTTGAATTTGAACTATCCCTCGGTAGAAGGGCATAGGCTGTTTTTCTGGGTCAGGGAGTGATTTCATTAGAGCACTAGCTTGAGTGGGATTGAAAGCAACATATTTAGGAGGGGCCTGTTCTCCCCGACCCTTGTGGCCAAAGGGGTCATCGATAGAACGATGAGTTGGGGCTCCCGCGGCAAGCTCCGATGAGACATGGGACACCCTGTCCATCTCGTCATCATCGAATTCTATGATATTGGCTCTTTTGCGTGGTGCAGGGCCTGAATGAGGTGAAAGGATCGGTGGTTGGGAACGAGCCCCAGATGCAGGGGTGGCTAGCGAGTCATAACCTGGGGATAGGTAGTCACCGGGAATTACCGGCATCAGGGCCGAACTGGGGGCCGCCATATTGGTGGCCGGAGAAGGTACTACATTAGGGTTAAGGGAAGAAGTGGCGGCCATGTTGGAAGAGGGCACATCCGGGGCAGACTGTGCCGGACTGGGCATGACCGGAACCTGGGGCGTGGCTTGGGGAGTGGGGAGTGGATATCCGGGATAGGGCAGGGCCATGGGATATGGGAAGGGGTAGGGCCAGGCTGGGGAGGGGAAGGAGGTGGGGTATTGAGCTGGGGTGGAGATGGGAGGGAACGGAGAGGGATTGGTAGGGGTGGGTGTAGAGGGAGGAGCCGGGGCAAGGGCGGAGGAGGTGGTTAGTTGGGTGGAAGAAGAGGGGAGGGGGTCATGAACAGAGAGAGAGTGTAGGGCAGGAATGGCAGATGAAATGTTAGGGGAAGGTATAGCAGGTAGCGTAGGGATGGATGAGGATGATGGGAATGTTAAAGATGGGGCAGGGGAAAAGAAAGATCCATCAGAATTCAGGACCGGGCAGACAGGGGAGGTGATGGGATGGGTATTGGGAGTGGGGAACATAGTCAGCTGGCTATCACTTATTGCTGACTGAACCTTGGGGATAGACATTCCCTGGGCGCCGGTTTTGGGCGCTGGCTGAGGATAGACCCCAGCAACACAATTATTATGATACACAAACAATTTCACACCTTTGTGATTTATCTCTTCCTCAACCCAACCTTCTAGCTGAATAGCCTTCGCTACTCTATACCATGCTTCAGCAGTCTTTAATAAACCATTATCTGTAAGTTTGCCTTTCTTTTCTGTCAGTAACCTACGCCAACTTTCTGGTTGCAATCTTCCACATGTCGGTACAGCAATTCTACATACTTTTGCAATCTTTTCAACACCTTTAACCATTTCCTCACCCTCTCTGTCTTCGACTAAATCACATGCTAACCAAATGTTAGGACATTTGCAAGTTCAGTTACATAGTCTACTAAAACATCTGATTGGAGTTGCAACTGCTGCGGATAATAACAACCTAGTCTGGGTGCTGTCCCAAATAGAACCTCATATGGGGACAGTGAATGCTTCCCTCTAGGTGTGTGCCTAACACTGAATAGAGCTATTGGTAGGCTTTCTGGCCAGGGCATCTTTGTTTCTTGTGACATTTTTAACATTCTGGTTTTTAGAGTGCCATTCATGCGCTCCACTTTACCACTACTTTGTGGGTGGTAAGGGGTATGGAAGGCTAGAGTCACCCCTAGAGCAGTCCAAATTTCTTTAGTCACAGTTGCTGTAAAGGCTGGGCCTTGATCACTCTCAATGACTTCTGGGAGTCCGAATCTGCATACAATATCTGTAATTAGGCGCTTTGCGGTTGTCTTTGCAGTGATATTGGCCACTGGGTAGGCTTCTGGCCAGCCTGAGAACATGTCCACTATTACTAGTGCATATTCATGGGGCCCACTCTTGGGCATTTGGATGTGGTCAATTTGAATTCGTTGGAAGGGGTACATGGGCTTTGCCAGGTTCTTTGCAGGCACCTTGACTGGTCTTCCCGGGTTGCATTTTGCACAAATAACACAGGCTTTGCAGAAGTTGCTTATCAATGTTGTGATTCCGGGTGCTTCATAATACTTCTGTATGAGGGCGGCCATCAGTTCTTTTGACAGGTGTGCAGGCCCATGTGCCCATTGGACCACTGCTGGGTATAAATTTCTGGGAAGACAAAATTTGAAGTTGTTGTAATATATTCCGTCCTTTTGGACAGCTCCTTTCTTTTTCCATTTCTGGATTTCCTCAGGAGTGACTGCAGCTTGTTGTTCTTGTAAGATTCGCAAATCAGTAGGAAGAGTTTGCAAAGCAAAAATAGGGACTTCTTCTTCTTCTTCTTCTTCTTGTCCGGACACTTCTTCATCCACTTCCTGCAGATCCCTGGCCGCTAACTTAGCAGCTTGATCAGCCAAATGGTTGCCCTTTGCTTCATCTGTATCCAATTTCCCATGGGCCTTGACTTTCAAAACGGCCACTTCTTTGGGGAGTAGGAGGGCATCCATTAGCTCCTTGATTGCAGTGCTGTGTTTGACTGGTGTACCGGCGGTGGTAAGAAATCCTCTAGTCTTCCAAATTAGGCCGAAGTCATGTGCCACACCCAGAGCATATCTTGAATCTGTATAGATGTTGGCACGTTTTCCTTCGGAAATTTTGCATGCTGAAGTCAGAGCCTGTAATTCAGCTTCTTGCGCAGACATTGCTGGCGGTAAGGATGATGATTTAATGACTTCATCTGTTGTGGTTACGGCATATCCTGTGTGATATGTTCCTCCTTCATCGGCATATCTCGATCCGTCCACAAACAGGGTAAAATCCGGATCTGGTAATGGGTTCTCATGCACAGTTGGTAAGTGCACTGTTTCCATTTTCATCTGTTCAAAACAGTCATGAGGTGTTTCTGGGTCATAATCATTCTTTATGACCAGATCTTGGAATTCCTTTTCCAGGAAATGGCGTGGCCATACTTCTAGAAGGTCAGTTGTTGGGTATTTGACAATACCATTTTCCTGTAGCTGTTCTTTGTTCATGGTGGCCCATAGTTTTGCCATGGGCCCAAGATCATTCCATGACCTTGTCTTCAACTTGGTAACAGGAATATGTGGGATAGCAGTATCCCAATGACGGTAAAGGTAGTTAAGTTGTTGAGGTAGCTGGATCAAGACCATGCTATTGCCTTCAGAGTCACAATAGAAGTCTTGTGCAGTGAGCTTTACATCGGTCCGGTGGTAAAGCTCATCTTCATAGCAAGGTTCAGGAGTAATGTTCGGTTTGTACCACATGGTGCAGAAGGCGTGATCTGGGCCTTCACAGAGAGGTTTTTCGCCTTCATAAAATGTCAAATGTGGATGCATGACTTTCTTGATACATCCACAGAGCAGGTGAATGTAGGTTTCATCCGTGATAAATCCATAATAGATACCCCCCTCAGGGAGTGGAAGAAGAGTGGACGGATTAAGCACTTGACATCTTTGTATGGAAATGTTGTCAGGCAAAAGAAGATGACACTGTAAGCGCAGATGTCTGGCTGGAGACACGTGCTTGAGCTGGACTTGGTTGATGATGGCAGAAATGTCATGAGGGGCCAAAACAACCAGAGGGTGGCCAAGGACCAGGTCTGAGGTTCTTTCTATGAGTTCTCTCGCAGCAAAAACAGCCCTGAGACAGGAAGGAGTCCCTCTGGCCACAATGTCCAGTTGACATGAGAAATATCCAATAGGCCTCTGGCGGCCTCTGGAGTCATTAGTTTGGGTGAGGACTCCTGTAGCATGGCCTTGTCTTTCAGAGACGAATAATTTGAAAGGTTTGGAGTAGTCAGGTAGGCCCAAGGCAGGAGCTGAAGCAATGGCACGTTTTAAAGCATCGAAATTGTCCAGGGCGTCATTGGTCAGACAAAACGGGTCAGACTTAAGAGCGTCATAGAGAGGTTGCATAAGCAGAGAGGCTTCTGGGATCCATGCTCTGCAGTAGGAAATGAGGCCTAGGAAGGCATGAAGAGACTTTGAAGTCCTTGGAGGTGGAATGTCCAGAACAGCTCTTACCCGGTCCCGAGTAAGATGTCTGGTACCTTGAGATAGGCAATGTCCAAGGAAGATCACTGAAGATTGACAGAATTGTAGCTTGATGAGTGAAGCTTTGCATCCCTGTTCTGCCAAATAGGAAAGAAGACTGATTGAACACCTTTCAGTAGTGGGAATATCATCTCCACACAGCAGTAGATCATCCACATACTGAAGTAGGACAACTTCTGGGTGCTCAGCTTGCCATGGGTCAAGGATGGTGCCCATGGCCTTAGCAAATTGACTTGGAGAATTTTGTGCCCCTTGGGGCATGACAGTCCAGGTATACTGTTGCATTTCATGAGTGAAAGCAAACAGGTATTGACAGGATGGGTCCAGTGGGACACTGAAAAAGGCATTGGCCAGGTCAATAACTGTGAAGAATTTTGCAGATGGTGGGACTCCGGAGAGCAGAGTATGAGGATTTGGTACAAGAGGGGTGTCCAGGACGGTAGCTTCATTAACAGCACGGAGATCCTGAACCATCCTGTACTTCTCTGGCTCACCCTTTGGAGTTTTCTTTTTCACAGGAAATAACGGGGTGTTGCATTCAGATTTACATTTGACAAGGGCACCCTTCCCCAAGAGTGCCTTGATGTGGACAGAAATTGCAGCAGACTGTGCTGGTTTTAATGGATATTGTGGTTTTCTTGGTAACTTAGCTCCTGAAATAAGCTTTACCACCACAGGGGGAACATTTAGGTGACCTATGTCCTCTGGGCCTGAGGACCATAACTTAGCGGGCACCTGTGTTTTTAATTCCTCTGGGAAATTGGACCTTAATTCTGCTGCCTCCTCACGGGGCTTTTCTATATGCAGCATCAGAGGCAAAGAGCATAGGGCTGAAGTGTCTGATACAGACAGAGGTGTAAACATTTCTACCTGCCCATCCGGGGTAAAGGTGATGGATGCTTGCAGGCGTGAGAGAACATCAGCACCTAACAGGTTAATGGGGCATGTGGAGGATACTACAAAGCGAGCAAGCAGGCTAGAGCCAACTCGTAGTGGAGTTGTTAAAGGGCTACGTCTTGGCTGGCCATCCACTCCAACACAAGAGACATCAATACTGGACAGGAAGGATGGGTCTGGCAGGTCTTGTTCTCGTAGAACACTACGGGCTGCACCTGTGTCAACTAGAAATGTAGTAGGATGGTCTTCAATGGGCAAAGTCACTGTGGCAAGTGGCCCTCCCTTATCCCCTGTAGACGCTGCCATTACAGGGATTACAGACACAGGCTTGCCAGTTTCCTAATCATCTGGTTCTTCAATAATTGGAATCTTTTTCTCGGTCTTGGGGCCTGGGGCAGATTTAGAGAACTTTCTGGGTGCCCCAGGTTCCTTTTTAGGTTCCGGACAATCACTTCTGTAGTGTCCCTGAGCCCCACAATTAAAACAAGTTACATCCTCTAGCTTGGCACCCTTGGTGCCAGAGGTGATGGGGGTAGCGCGGGCCACCATGAGTGGAGCTGGATTGGGTCTTCTTGGGGTCTGAACAGATTCCAGACCTCTAGCAACTAAAAGCAGGGTATCCAAGGGAACAACCTTGTATTCAGGACGTGCAGCAATGATTCCCTTGCGTATAGAGTCTTTAACACCTTGGACAAACGCACCTGACAGCATTTGTGAATGAATCTTGTCAGTAAGATCAAACCCCAAATCTGTGAACATTTGATACAGCCTTGCATGAAACCTTTCCACTGATTCTCCTTTATCTTGAATAACATCAGTAAGGCCAGCAGCCTGATCCGCAAGTTTGTCCTTAGCCCATTCTCTTAATTGGGTGCAAAAAGTTACTCCGGAGGGGTAATCAACGTCACTGCCGAGCAGATCCGTACTGAGGTGTCGGGCCATGCTTGGCCAATATGCATCCCCTGCTTTTATAGCACAAATGCTCAGTAGATCACGCCATGCTGCGGAATAAGTCTTTTGAATTTGAACTATCCCTCGGTAGAAGGGCATAGGCTGTTTTTCTGGGTCAGGGAGTGATTTCATTAGAGCACTAGCTTGAGTGGGATTGAAAGCAACATATTTAGGAGGGGCCTGTTCTCCCCGACCCTTGTGGCCAAAGGGGTCATCGATAGAACGATGAGTTGGGGCTCCCGCGGCAAGCTCCGATGAGACATGGGACACCCTGTCCATCTCGTCATCATCGAATTCTATGATATTGGCTCTTTTGCGTGGTGCAGGGCCTGAATGAGGTGAAAGGATCGGTGGTTGGGAACGAGCCCCAGATGCAGGGGTGGCTAGCGAGTCATAACCTGGGGATAGGTAGTCACCGGGAATTACCGGCATCAGGGCCGAACTGGGGGCCGCCATATTGGTGGCCGGAGAAGGTACTACATTAGGGTTAAGGGAAGAAGTGGCGGCCATGTTGGAAGAGGGCACATCCGGGGCAGACTGTGCCGGACTGGGCATGACCGGAACCTGGGGCGTGGCTTGGGGAGTGGGGAGTGGATATCCGGGATAGGGCAGGGCCATGGGATATGGGAAGGGGTAGGGCCAGGCTGGGGAGGGGAAGGAGGTGGGGTATTGAGCTGGGGTGGAGATGGGAGGGAACGGAGAGGGATTGGTAGGGGTGGGTGTAGAGGGAGGAGCCGGGGCAAGGGCGGAGGAGGTGGTTAGTTGGGTGGAAGAAGAGGGGAGGGGGTCATGAACAGAGAGAGAGTGTAGGGCAGGAATGGCAGATGAAATGTTAGGGGAAGGTATAGCAGGTAGCGTAGGGATGGATGAGGATGATGGGAATGTTAAAGATGGGGCAGGGGAAAAGAAAGATCCATCAGAATTCAGGACCGGGCAGACAGGGGAGGTGATGGGATGGGTATTGGGAGTGGGGAACATAGTCAGCTGGCTATCACTTATTGCTGACTGAACCTTGGGGATAGACATTCCCTGGGCGCCGGTTTTGGGCGCTGGCTGAGGATAGACCCCAGCAACACAATTATTATGATACACAAACAATTTCACACCTTTGTGATTTATCTCTTCCTCAACCCAACCTTCTAGCTGAATAGCCTTCGCTACTCTATACCATGCTTCAGCAGTCTTTAATAAACCATTATCTGTAAGTTTGCCTTTCTTTTCTGTCAGTAACCTACGCCAACTTTCTGGTTGCAATCTTCCACATGTCGGTACAGCAATTCTACATACTTTTGCAATCTTTTCAACACCTTTAACCATTTCCTCACCCTCTCTGTCTTCGACTAAATCACATGCTAACCAGCCCTTACTGGGCTTGCTTAAATCCTGTCCCATAATCCCTTTACCCCTATACCAGCGTCCTAGATATAGGGAGAGAGAAGGAAAACTGAACAAGAACGTCTACAATGCTCGACTGCCACCCGAGAATCGTGGGACTTTCTCAGGTGCGTCTTCCCAAAACGTAGACTAGTCACTGAATCCGCCTACCCGGGGTGGTAGACACGGATTGGAGCGAGGTGAGAAGTGTGTGACCAATCACTTCTCTTTCAAGAGAAATGGGAGTGGATAGTATAATAATATAGGAAGTTTAGAAAAGATGAAAGGCAAGGAAAAATCCTTAGAGACAGACACAGGAGTTCATGAGACTCCTAATAAAACAGACAAGACAACAATACAATTGAAATACAGTGCATGCATTACAGTTCAAATAAAATCAACAATAATCCCTTTCCTTCTACATGTGCTTACTCCAAAGTCACCTTTCTCAACCTCGTAGTGTCCCCGCTCGGAGAACGACTTTCATAAGTCTCACTACCAGCGGCCAAGGATAACAGCTAACACCGGTCCGAAATCCTTTCCAGCCTCCCTCTACTCTGCAGTCCACAAGAATGTGGCCACGTCTATCCTCACTCCCGTAGTGCCCCTATAAAACCCACTTATAAGTCTCACTACCACGTGATGCGAAAAACAAGCAATACCTGCCTGAATTCCCCCAGGAAACAAAGTCCCCTGCCACAAGGCTAAGTCTCCTACCACGATTAAATAATCAGTGGACCTTCAGCTCAACTAGAGCCGAAGGGTCCGGGTCAGGACGTCCCCAACTCAACTAGAGCTGGATGGTCCGGGTCAGGACGTCCCCAACTCAACTAGAGCTGGATAGTCCGAACGCGCACAGTGAAGCTAGCTAGGCTATCAAAGTGACACAAACTTGGATCACAGGAAACTATGATTCTACACAGATCCCACAGTTCCACAAACTTATTTTTCCTTACAGCCACAGCCACGAGGCTCCTAAAAGAAGTAAACAGGCAAAGAAGACCCCCCAGGAACACATCCACGGGTCAACCCCTCTTTTTCCTTACAACCACAGCACCGTGGTTCCTAAAAGAGGTAAAACAGGCAACAGAAGACCCCCCAGGAACACATCCACGGGTCAACCCCCCTTTATCCCAAAAGGGGTAAAATACAAACAGATAGACAGACACACAGAAGACCCAGGCAAGTCCCCTCAGGTCCACCCCCCTTTATCCCAAAAAGGGGAAAACAAGCAAGACAGAACCCCAGGCAAATCCCCTGCAGGTCCACCCCCCCTTTATCTCAAAATGGGGAAACAGGCAAACAATTCAAACACACCCAGGCAACAGATAGACTAAAATGCAGGTAAACAAGTGAGTAACGAGACACCGGGCAAGATATTACCTGTCTTTGATGTCCTCCCGGGAAGCAGTCACAGACACGTGGACGGGTCAATCAAAGGGGCCGGAACGTACCGGTGGCTCTGCAGAAGTCTCTACCGTGTATCTGGAGGTGATCAATCTCCCTTCCTTCCCCCTGGATTCCTCCGTCCACCCTTGTCTTCCTTAGGACGGCTCACCGGCCGGACATAGCCCGATGCCCCACGTTGGGCGCCAAGTTGTTATGGTACTTTTTGAAAGTAAACCAAAATGTTCAAAGTCTATCTGTTCCTGTCCAAATCAATAAAATTAAATTGCGTATATACGCTGAAGTAATTAAGTCTGACACACGAGGTTCAGGTTAAAATAACTTCGAGAAAGTTTATTGGCAAGTGAAGAAAAAACGGGCGCGCAGGCCCTTTTAAGAGGCATTTTGCGTCATCATTGATTATTAGAATATCAGCAAATAAACATCATCAATTGGATTAATTGTTAAGTGACGGGGTTAGTGTCTTACCTATTGGTTCGTAAAATTAAGAGGTTAGTCCCGTGCCCACCCATCAGAGGTGGGATTATTCTGGACACGGGTGGGGGACAAGGGGGTCCTAAGCGTCATTTTACACGGTCAATGATATCAGGCTTTATGTCCAGGTGCAAGGTCTCTTATGAATAGAACATTTCATTACTACTGTGTTCTGTGGCCTTCAAACTGTACTATCTTACAAGCTCTAAGGAGTAGCCAGCAAGTCTTAAGGAGTAGCCAGCACCTCCTGGTACTTGTCCTTGAAGGAAACACGGTCTTTGTCTACTGTATTAATTGGGTTGAGAAGTTCAGTCACGTAATGTAGTTTTAAAATGAACAAGTTAAGTCATGAGGACAAAATGGAGGATTGAAGAAGTCAGGTTAGGAGGACAAAATGGAGGACGAAGTCACAGTATAAAGTTAAAATGGAGTTAGTACAATAATTCAATACAAGTACAATAAAGATTTTTAATAATTCCACATCAGTCCCCCCTATGAAATGTTAGATTCTAAGAGATAAAACTTTATTATATTAGTATCAGAAGACGTGTTAACCCAAAGGCACAGAAACCCCGTGGCCGCTAGCTAGGTGTTAATGCAAAGTGCAAGGCTGTCCCTAGATCTGACCCTAATAGGCTAACCATCCGTCAGTATGGCTCTCGAACGCTTCACACCCAAGGGTATCCCATGGCAGCTAACCCACCACTTCTCCACATGGGGCCTTTACCATTCACTGACAGATGCTGTCCCTGAGCTAGTCCCTTCCTAGAATTCCTGCACTTTATCAACAAAAGGGAATGTTTGCAGCGGCAGACAGGGTGAGTTGATGTCTTGGAATTCTTGGTCATCAACTTCGAGATGGGTCAAAGTGGGTGCTGCTTGGTCAACAGTCTTCATGAGGGATTTTCTCAGACATGGGAGGACACAACAAAAGAGAAGAGCAAAAATAAAAAGAAAAATTAGTATAGCCATACCAATCTGCATTAAAGCCTTTTGCCATCCTGTCATCCAACCAAACCATCTTTCCCAGGGATCTTTTATCCCAGAATTCCTTTTTAACTCTTCAGACAGGTCATTTAATTTTTCTATAGCTAGTGTGACTTTACCATTAGGGCCTGTGTTTTCTGGGATGTAGGTACAACATGTCATAGTGTCGGGCAAAATCTTACAAACCCCTCCTTTTTCGGCTAAGATCATATCTAGGGCCATTCTATTCTGGAAAGTCATTTGGGATGTGGCCTGCAACTGTTCGGCCAACCCCTGGAGGGCGTCTCTGGTGTAATTGACAAAACGCTGTTGATTATAATAAATGTAATTTATCCAATTTAGATTCTTGTTTGCGGTAACTATGGTAAAAATTGATTCAAATCCTGCAGCAACTTCATCCCTAGCTTTAAACTCATTGGGCACCCCCCTGGGCACTCCAATGGCATCAATATATACATGAGGATCAAAACTTCCTTTCACTGGGGCGTCACGTTTAACCTTAGTGTGGCTGAACTCATGGGTGTTGAGGTGTGTGTCAGAAATAATATGTATAGGCATAATGGCCTTAGTCAAAGTACACTCTCCCCACCATTCTGTGTCCATTCTGGATCTTAGCTGTAAATCCCCACACAACCAATAAATGTCTCCTAGTGACCTAGTGTGATGTTGCAGCAAACGTACAGGGACAGTTCTGTATGTAGCACAATAGCCTTTGGAAAAGTTACCTACAAATTTACCAATACCATCGTACATGGCATAGCAAGTGTAATTACCTTTATATACGGTAATACCATCAGGGGGTTTGACGTCTTTGGCTAGAAGAGGATACTCCTTTGTCCATGCAATACATATGGACCTGTTAAAATTATAGTGATAGGCAAAAAGGCTTAAAACACATTCTTCTATATCTACGGGTAGGATTAAAGGTACGGTACCCAGGTGAGGCCGGGCACCTCCACACACATAACATGCGGTTCTATTATGCTTATTAGCATTATATTTCATCCATTCTAACCATAAATTTACATCATTAAAACCTGTTTCAGCGGCCATGGTATCTTCAAAAGTGGGGTTAGCAATGGCCATCATGTCCTGAAAGGTCTGGATATGGGGTTTTAATGGGTTAGGGACCATATGGGTGGCCCCTTGCCACTCAGAAGAGTTGCACATATCTTTGAGGTAGAAATGCCCTAATTTCTGGTAGGAACCCCTTTTCCAGTACATTCCCATCACATACTGGTCTGCATCTGTTGGGCTTGGGTGCTCAATGTTAAGGATTAATTTCATTGGTGTGCTCCCCCCAGGCTTTCTCAAAGTCATTCTCTGGAGAAGCGATCTACCACGATCATCTACTTTAGCTATGGCACTTTTTGGTTTGTAACCCCAGGCAGGCCCGGCATTCCACCCCGCCGCCCCCCAATGGTCACAATTGTGCCCCCATTGCTTGTCAACTACACAAACATATGGGTCTTTCGAATGAGGGATATCTCTATAGATGCTCTGGATTTGTGGTGTGGGAAATGGGCACTCTACAATATCACAGTAGTCAAAGGTATAAGTAGCCACCTGGGTGCATGATGAATTATACCAGAAGGTGTACCCACTAATGTCTTTGGTAATGGCTACTTGCTGGGCCTTCATAAGGCTAATTAAGGAGAAGATGTACCAGAGATACATGTTTGTGCGATATTCGCCTCCTCTGGGGCAGGAGATTTCTTGCAGTGGGAAGCGTGGATCCAATTTGGCCTACCGGCCAATTTGACGGAGGTTGCGGTAATCAGGAGAACTTGGAATGGACCGTCAAATCTCGGTTCTAGGGTATTTTTCCGCACAAACTTCTTAACCAGGACCCAATCTCCGGGGAGTAGGTTATGGGAACCTGTATCCAATTCGGGATCTGGAATTGAAGAGAAAACTTGGGCATGTATTTTGTTTAGGACATTTGCAAGTTCAGTTACATAGTCTACTAAAACATCTGATTGGAGTTGCAACTGCTGCGGATAATAACAACCTAGTCTGGGTGCTGTCCCAAATAGAACCTCATATGGGGACAGTGAATGCTTCCCTCTAGGTGTGTGCCTAACACTGAATAGAGCTATTGGTAGGCTTTCTGGCCAGGGCATCTTTGTTTCTTGTGACATTTTTAACATTCTGGTTTTTAGAGTGCCATTCATGCGCTCCACTTTACCACTACTTTGTGGGTGGTAAGGGGTATGGAAGGCTAGAGTCACCCCTAGAGCAGTCCAAATTTCTTTAGTCACAGTTGCTGTAAAGGCTGGGCCTTGATCACTCTCAATGACTTCTGGGAGTCCGAATCTGCATACAATATCTGTAATTAGGCGCTTTGCGGTTGTCTTTGCAGTGATATTGGCCACTGGGTAGGCTTCTGGCCAGCCTGAGAACATGTCCACTATTACTAGTGCATATTCATGGGGCCCACTCTTGGGCATTTGGATGTGGTCAATTTGAATTCGTTGGAAGGGGTACATGGGCTTTGCCAGGTTCTTTGCAGGCACCTTGACTGGTCTTCCCGGGTTGCATTTTGCACAAATAACACAGGCTTTGCAGAAGTTGCTTATCAATGTTGTGATTCCGGGTGCTTCATAATACTTCTGTATGAGGGCGGCCATCAGTTCTTTTGACAGGTGTGCAGGCCCATGTGCCCATTGGACCACTGCTGGGTATAAATTTCTGGGAAGACAAAATTTGAAGTTGTTGTAATATATTCCGTCCTTTTGGACAGCTCCTTTCTTTTTCCATTTCTGGATTTCCTCAGGAGTGACTGCAGCTTGTTGTTCTTGTAAGATTCGCAAATCAGTAGGAAGAGTTTGCAAAGCAAAAATAGGGACTTCTTCTTCTTCTTCTTCTTCTTGTCCGGACACTTCTTCATCCACTTCCTGCAGATCCCTGGCCGCTAACTTAGCAGCTTGATCAGCCAAATGGTTGCCCTTTGCTTCATCTGTATCCAATTTCCCATGGGCCTTGACTTTCAAAACGGCCACTTCTTTGGGGAGTAGGAGGGCATCCATTAGCTCCTTGATTGCAGTGCTGTGTTTGACTGGTGTACCGGCGGTGGTAAGAAATCCTCTAGTCTTCCAAATTAGGCCGAAGTCATGTGCCACACCCAGAGCATATCTTGAATCTGTATAGATGTTGGCACGTTTTCCTTCGGAAATTTTGCATGCTGAAGTCAGAGCCTGTAATTCAGCTTCTTGCGCAGACATTGCTGGCGGTAAGGATGATGATTTAATGACTTCATCTGTTGTGGTTACGGCATATCCTGTGTGATATGTTCCTCCTTCATCGGCATATCTCGATCCGTCCACAAACAGGGTAAAATCCGGATCTGGTAATGGGTTCTCATGCACAGTTGGTAAGTGCACTGTTTCCATTTTCATCTGTTCAAAACAGTCATGAGGTGTTTCTGGGTCATAATCATTCTTTATGACCAGATCTTGGAATTCCTTTTCCAGGAAATGGCGTGGCCATACTTCTAGAAGGTCAGTTGTTGGGTATTTGACAATACCATTTTCCTGTAGCTGTTCTTCGTTCATGGTGGCCCATAGTTTTGCCATGGGCCCAAGATCATTCCATGACCTTGTCTTCAACTTGGTAACAGGAATATGTGGGATAGCAGTATCCCAATGACGGTAAAGGTAGTTAAGTTGTTGAGGTAGCTGGATCAAGACCATGCTATTGCCTTCAGAGTCACAATAGAAGTCTTGTGCAGTGAGCTTTACATCGGTCCGGTGGTAAAGCTCATCTTCATAGCAAGGTTCAGGAGTAATGTTCGGTTTGTACCACATGGTGCAGAAGGCGTGATCTGGGCCTTCACAGAGAGGTTTTTCGCCTTCATAAAATGTCAAATGTGGATGCATGACTTTCTTGATACATCCACAGAGCAGGTGAATGTAGGTTTCATCCGTGATAAATCCATAATAGATACCCCCCTCAGGGAGTGGAAGAAGAGTGGACGGATTAAGCACTTGACATCTTTGTATGGAAATGTTGTCAGGCAAAAGAAGATGACACTGTAAGCGCAGATGTCTGGCTGGAGACACGTGCTTGAGCTGGACTTGGTTGATGATGGCAGAAATGTCATGAGGGGCCAAAACAACCAGAGGGTGGCCAAGGACCAGGTCTGAGGTTCTTTCTATGAGTTCTCTCGCAGCAAAAACAGCCCTGAGACAGGAAGGAGTCCCTCTGGCCACAATGTCCAGTTGACATGAGAAATATCCAATAGGCCTCTGGCGGCCTCTGGAGTCATTAGTTTGGGTGAGGACTCCTGTAGCATGGCCTTGTCTTTCAGAGACGAATAATTTGAAAGGTTTGGAGTAGTCAGGTAGGCCCAAGGCAGGAGCTGAAGCAATGGCACGTTTTAAAGCATCGAAATTGTCCAGGGCGTCATTGGTCAGACAAAACGGGTCAGACTTAAGAGCGTCATAGAGAGGTTGCATAAGCAGAGAGGCTTCTGGGATCCATGCTCTGCAGTAGGAAATGAGGCCTAGGAAGGCATGAAGAGACTTTGAAGTCCTTGGAGGTGGAATGTCCAGAACAGCTCTTACCCGGTCCCGAGTAAGATGTCTGGTACCTTGAGATAGGCAATGTCCAAGGAAGATCACTGAAGATTGACAGAATTGTAGCTTGATGAGTGAAGCTTTGCATCCCTGTTCTGCCAAATAGGAAAGAAGACTGATTGAACACCTTTCAGTAGTGGGAATATCATCTCCACACAGCAGTAGATCATCCACATACTGAAGTAGGACAACTTCTGGGTGCTCAGCTTGCCATGGGTCAAGGATGGTGCCCATGGCCTTAGCAAATTGACTTGGAGAATTTTGTGCCCCTTGGGGCATGACAGTCCAGGTATACTGTTGCATTTCATGAGTGAAAGCAAACAGGTATTGACAGGATGGGTCCAGTGGGACACTGAAAAAGGCATTGGCCAGGTCAATAACTGTGAAGAATTTTGCAGATGGTGGGACTCCGGAGAGCAGAGTATGAGGATTTGGTACAAGAGGGGTGTCCAGGACGGTAGCTTCATTAACAGCACGGAGATCCTGAACCATCCTGTACTTCTCTGGCTCACCCTTTGGAGTTTTCTTTTTCACAGGAAATAACGGGGTGTTGCATTCAGATTTACATTTGACAAGGGCACCCTTCCCCAAGAGTGCCTTGATGTGGACAGAAATTGCAGCAGACTGTGCTGGTTTTAATGGATATTGTGGTTTTCTTGGTAACTTAGCTCCTGAAATAAGCTTTACCACCACAGGGGGAACATTTAGGTGACCTATGTCCTCTGGGCCTGAGGACCATAACTTAGCGGGCACCTGTGTTTTTAATTCCTCTGGGAAAT
The DNA here is from genome assembly GCF_036172605.1 of Pelobates fuscus. Lineage (NCBI taxonomy): Eukaryota > Metazoa > Chordata > Amphibia > Anura > Pelobatidae > Pelobates > Pelobates fuscus. The sequence goes on from NC_086317.1 coordinate 23,293,277, forward strand.
TGGACCTTAATTCTGCTGCCTCCTCACGGGGCTTTTCTATATGCAGCATCAGAGGCAAAGAGCATAGGGCTGAAGTGTCTGATACAGACAGAGGTGTAAACATTTCTACCTGCCCATCCGGGGTAAAGGTGATGGATGCTTGCAGGCGTGAGAGAACATCAGCACCTAACAGGTTAATGGGGCATGTGGAGGATACTACAAAGCGAGCAAGCAGGCTAGAGCCAACTCGTAGTGGAGTTGTTAAAGGGCTACGTCTTGGCTGGCCATCCACTCCAACACAAGAGACATCAATACTGGACAGGAAGGATGGGTCTGGCAGGTCTTGTTCTCGTAGAACACTACGGGCTGCACCTGTGTCAACTAGAAATGTAGTAGGATGGTCTTCAATGGGCAAAGTCACTGTGGCAAGTGGCCCTCCCTTATCCCCTGTAGACGCTGCCATTACAGGGATTACAGACACAGGCTTGCCAGTTTCCTAATCATCTGGTTCTTCAATAATTGGAATCTTTTTCTCGGTCTTGGGGCCTGGGGCAGATTTAGAGAACTTTCTGGGTGCCCCAGGTTCCTTTTTAGGTTCCGGACAATCACTTCTGTAGTGTCCCTGAGCCCCACAATTAAAACAAGTTACATCCTCTAGCTTGGCACCCTTGGTGCCAGAGGTGATGGGGGTAGCGCGGGCCACCATGAGTGGAGCTGGATTGGGTCTTCTTGGGGTCTGAACAGATTCCAGACCTCTAGCAACTAAAAGCAGGGTATCCAAGGGAACAACCTTGTATTCAGGACGTGCAGCAATGATTCCCTTGCGTATAGAGTCTTTAACACCTTGGACAAACGCACCTGACAGCATTTGTGAATGAATCTTGTCAGTAAGATCAAACCCCAAATCTGTGAACATTTGATACAGCCTTGCATGAAACCTTTCCACTGATTCTCCTTTATCTTGAATAACATCAGTAAGGCCAGCAGCCTGATCCGCAAGTTTGTCCTTAGCCCATTCTCTTAATTGGGTGCAAAAAGTTACTCCGGAGGGGTAATCAACGTCACTGCCGAGCAGATCCGTACTGAGGTGTCGGGCCATGCTTGGCCAATATGCATCCCCTGCTTTTATAGCACAAATGCTCAGTAGATCACGCCATGCTGCGGAATAAGTCTTTTGAATTTGAACTATCCCTCGGTAGAAGGGCATAGGCTGTTTTTCTGGGTCAGGGAGTGATTTCATTAGAGCACTAGCTTGAGTGGGATTGAAAGCAACATATTTAGGAGGGGCCTGTTCTCCCCGACCCTTGTTGCCAAAGGGGTCATCGATAGAACGATGAGTTGGGGCTCCCGCGGCAAGCTCCGATGAGACATGGGACACCCTGTCCATCTCGTCATCATCGAATTCTATGATATTGGCTCTTTTGCGTGGTGCAGGGCCTGAATGAGGTGAAAGGATCGGTGGTTGGGAACGAGCCCCAGATGCAGGGGTGGCTAGCGAGTCATAACCTGGGGATAGGTAGTCACCGGGAATTACCGGCATCAGGGCCGAACTGGGGGCCGCCATATTGGTGGCCGGAGAAGGTACTACATTAGGGTTAAGGGAAGAAGTGGCGGCCATGTTGGAAGAGGGCACATCCGGGGCAGACTGTGCCGGACTGGGCATGACCGGAACCTGGGGCGTGGCTTGGGGAGTGGGGAGTGGATATCCGGGATAGGGCAGGGCCATGGGATATGGGAAGGGGTAGGGCCAGGCTGGGGAGGGGAAGGAGGTGGGGTATTGAGCTGGGGTGGAGATGGGAGGGAACGGAGAGGGATTGGTAGGGGTGGGTGTAGAGGGAGGAGCCGGGGCAAGGGCGGAGGAGGTGGTTAGTTGGGTGGAAGAAGAGGGGAGGGGGTCATGAACAGAGAGAGAGTGTAGGGCAGGAATGGCAGATGAAATGTTAGGGGAAGGTATAGCAGGTAGCGTAGGGATGGATGAGGATGATGGGAATGTTAAAGATGGGGCAGGGGAAAAGAAAGATCCATCAGAATTCAGGACCGGGCAGACAGGGGAGGTGATGGGATGGGTATTGGGAGTGGGGAACATAGTCAGCTGGCTATCACTTATTGCTGACTGAACCTTGGGGATAGACATTCCCTGGGCGCCGGTTTTGGGCGCTGGCTGAGGATAGACCCCAGCAACACAATTATTATGATACACAAACAATTTCACACCTTTGTGATTTATCTCTTCCTCAACCCAACCTTCTAGCTGAATAGCCTTCGCTACTCTATACCATGCTTCAGCAGTCTTTAATAAACCATTATCTGTAAGTTTGCCTTTCTTTTCTGTCAGTAACCTACGCCAACTTTCTGGTTGCAATCTTCCACATGTCGGTACAGCAATTCTACATACTTTTGCAATCTTTTCAACACCTTTAACCATTTCCTCACCCTCTCTGTCTTCGACTAAATCACATGCTAACCAGCCCTTACTGGGCTTGCTTAAATCCTGTCCCATAATCCCTTTACCCCTATACCAGCGTCCTAGATATAGGGAGAGAGAAGGAAAACTGAACAAGAACGTCTACAATGCTCGACTGCCACCCGAGAATCGTGGGACTTTCTCAGGTGCGTCTTCCCAAAACGTAGACTAGTCACTGAATCCGCCTACCCGGGGTGGTAGACACGGATTGGAGCGAGGTGAGAAGTGTGTGACCAATCACTTCTCTTTCAAGAGAAATGGGAGTGGATAGTATAATAATATAGGAAGTTTAGAAAAGATGAAAGGCAAGGAAAAATCCTTAGAGACAGACACAGGAGTTCATGAGACTCCTAATAAAACAGACAAGACAACAATACAATTGAAATACAGTGCATGCATTACAGTTCAAATAAAATCAACAATAATCCCTTTCCTTCTACATGTGCTTACTCCAAAGTCACCTTTCTCAACCTCGTAGTGTCCCCGCTCGGAGAACGACTTTCATAAGTCTCACTACCAGCGGCCAAGGATAACAGCTAACACCGGTCCGAAATCCTTTCCAGCCTCCCTCTACTCTGCAGTCCACAAGAATGTGGCCACGTCTATCCTCACTCCCGTAGTGCCCCTATAAAACCCACTTATAAGTCTCACTACCACGTGATGCGAAAAACAAGCAATACCTGCCTGAATTCCCCCAGGAAACAAAGTCCCCTGCCACAAGGCTAAGTCTCCTACCACGATTAAATAATCAGTGGACCTTCAGCTCAACTAGAGCCGAAGGGTCCGGGTCAGGACGTCCCCAACTCAACTAGAGCTGGATGGTCCGGGTCAGGACGTCCCCAACTCAACTAGAGCTGGATAGTCCGAACGCGCACAGTGAAGCTAGCTAGGCTATCAAAGTGACACAAACTTGGATCACAGGAAACTATGATTCTACACAGATCCCACAGTTCCACAAACTTCTTTTTCCTTACAGCCACAGCCACGAGGCTCCTAAAAGAAGTAAACAGGCAAAGAAGACCCCCCAGGAACACATCCACGGGTCAACCCCTCTTTTTCCTTACAACCACAGCACCGTGGTTCCTAAAAGAGGTAAAACAGGCAACAGAAGACCCCCCAGGAACACATCCACGGGTCAACCCCCCTTTATCCCAAAAGGGGTAAAATACAAACAGATAGACAGACACACAGAAGACCCAGGCAAGTCCCCTCAGGTCCACCCCCCTTTATCCCAAAAAGGGGAAAACAAGCAAGACAGAACCCCAGGCAAATCCCCTGCAGGTCCACCCCCCCTTTATCTCAAAATGGGGAAACAGGCAAACAATTCAAACACACCCAGGCAACAGATAGACTAAAATGCAGGTAAACAAGTGAGTAACGAGACACCGGGCAAGATATTACCTGTCTTTGATGTCCTCCCGGGAAGCAGTCACAGACACGTGGACGGGTCAATCAAAGGGGCCGGAACGTACCGGTGGCTCTGCAGAAGTCTCTACCGTGTATCTGGAGGTGATCAATCTCCCTTCCTTCCCCCTGGATTCCTCCGTCCACCCTTGTCTTCCTTAGGACGGCTCACCGGCCGGACATAGCCCGATGCCCCACGTTGGGCGCCAAGTTGTTATGGTACTTTTTGAAAGTAAACCAAAATGTTCAAAGTCTATCTGTTCCTGTCCAAATCAATAAAATTAAATTGCGTATATACGCTGAAGTAATTAAGTCTGACACACGAGGTTCAGGTTAAAATAACTTCGAGAAAGTTTATTGGCAAGTGAAGAAAAAACGGGCGCGCAGGCCCTTTTAAGAGGCATTTTGCGTCATCATTGATTATTAGAATATCAGCAAATAAACATCATCAATTGGATTAATTGTTAAGTGACGGGGTTAGTGTCTTACCTATTGGTTCGTAAAATTAAGAGGTTAGTCCCGTGCCCACCCATCAGAGGTGGGATTATTCTGGACACGGGTGGGGGACAAGGGGGTCCTAAGCGTCATTTTACACGGTCAATGATATCAGGCTTTATGTCCAGGTGCAAGGTCTCTTATGAATAGAACATTTCATTACTACTGTGTTCTGTGGCCTTCAAACTGTACTATCTTACAAGCTCTAAGGAGTAGCCAGCAAGTCTTAAGGAGTAGCCAGCACCTCCTGGTACTTGTCCTTGAAGGAAACACGGTCTTTGTCTACTGTATTAATTGGGTTGAGAAGTTCAGTCACGTAATGTAGTTTTAAAATGAACAAGTTAAGTCATGAGGACAAAATGGAGGATTGAAGAAGTCAGGTTAGGAGGACAAAATGGAGGACGAAGTCACAGTATAAAGTTAAAATGGAGTTAGTACAATAATTCAATACAAGTACAATAAAGATTTTTAATAATTCCACATCATTAGTGTTAGTGAGTGTGTTAGTGTTAGTGAGTGTGTTTGTGTTAGTGAGTGTGTTAGTGAGTGTGTTAGTGTTAGTTTGTGTTAGTGTGTGTTAGTGAGAGAGTGTGTTAGTGAGTGTGTTAGTGAGTGTGTTAGTGTGAGTGTGTTAGTGGTAGTGTGTTAGTGTGAGTATGTTAGTGTGAGTGTGTTAGTGAGTGTGTTAGTGAGTGTGTTAGTGTGAGTGATTGTGTTAGTGAGTGTGTTAGTGTTAGTGAGTGTGTTAGTGTGTGTTAGTGAGTGTGTTAGTTTGTGTGTGTGTTAGTGAGTGAGTGTGTTAGTGAGTGTGAGTGAGTGAGTGAGTGTGTGTTAGTGAGTGTGTGTTAGTGAGTGTGTTAATGAGTGTGTTAGTGTGAGTGATTGTGTTAGTGAGTGTGTTAGTTTTAGAGTGTGTTAGTGTTAGTGTGTGTGTCTGTTACTGAGTATGTTTGTGTGCGTCTGTCACTGAGTGTGTGTCTGTCAGTAAATGTGTGCGTCTGTTCATGAGAGTGTGTGTGTGTGTGTCTAAAGCACTTACCTTTCTCCAGCGCCGGGCTCCCTTGGCGCTGGGGATCTCTCCGTCCCGATCCGCCGCTCAGCTCCGAATGCACATGCGTGGCAAGAGCCACGCGCGCATTCAAACCGCCCATATAGGAAAGCATTACTCAATGCTTTCCTATGGACGTTCAGCGTCTTCTCACTGTGATTTTCACAGTGAGAATCGCAGAAAATCCTCTAGCGGCTGTCAATGAGACAGCCACTAGAGATGGATTAACCCTCAGTGAAACATAGCAGTTTCTCTGAAACTGCTGTTTTCAGCTGCAGGGTTAAAACTAGAGAGACCTGGCACCCAGACCACTTCATTGAGCTGATTTGATCTGGGTGTCTGTAGTGGTCCTTTAAGTGTATGTGTTTATGCATGCACTGGCATACATACCGCGGTCGCACGGGTCGCAGCCCTGCGACCAGGTGCCCGCCCGCCATGTGTTGCGGCCCCAGCCCGCGCAGAGTAAGCGGGGGGGGGGCCCACAGATCAGTTTTCGCACCGGGGCCCCATGGGTTGTGTGTACGCCACTGGTTAAGGGTAGTGGGAGTTGGCACCCAGACCACTCCAATGAGCAGAAGTGGTCTGGGTGCCTGGAGTGTCCCTTTAACAGACAGAGCACATTTTATCAGACACATCTTAAAAGGTGTAAGTATATACTTTAAAAAGTTATAAAGCCCAAAAAAAAATAAAAATTATTTAGTTTTTTTTATTTTATTGCAATAAAACCTGGTGGGGACTGTCCCTATGGGTGAATCTCCACAGCTCACTATTTGAAACTGCTTGTGTGTGATGTCAAGATACAACCTCTTCAAACTACAGATGCAGAACTTACAATCTAAAAAAGGAATTTCGAGGGCAGCTGAGAAAATAAACAACTTAGAAATACATTTCTGCCAGTGTTCTGGAATGTGCTTTAATGACTTGGTTGTCACATTTCTGAAATTCTAATAGATTGTGGGAAAGAATGGCTCCTTAATTAACAGACAGAGAAAGTATTGTTACAGCCATAAAACACATAGTGTTAGATGCTATTCGCCTTGCATTGATCTGATCAGCTAGTAATGGGGAATGAATGGAGCATGTGATAGTTGCCATTAAGCATTGCTTCTAATGTTGTTGTTTAGTGCTACCAACAAGTCTCCAATTGCTAATATTGGTGCTAATTTGTCAAAATTTGGGGCAATTTGTTCAACTGTAACAATCACTTTGAATGATGAATGCACGTATAAAGAAATAAATGAAAACAAATGGCTTGTTGGATGAATATTTTAATATTTTTTGATAATTTTTTTCAATCGTTATTCCTTTATACAATTACATGGAGGGAGCAACCGGATTTCTTTTTGGAATTAGTTTCCTTAACAGTAGAATATTCTTTCCTACTATCCCCTAAGCCTGTGGGATTTGGGAGTACTGTTTTACACCCCTCATACCTAGTACCGTAGGTGAGGGGATACATTTTGCAGGCTAAACCCTGCAATATTCCATTAGACATAACGCGGTTAAAAATAGAGAAATACAAGTCACACTGAACATCTAAGTTCCCAGTTGTTACAGAGGTAACTTTCACTTAGACACTGAGTATCCTCTTTGTATCACACAATCTTACCCTAATATAATCCTTGTGGCCAAATTCTTTCCAAGAGTCCAGGCTACCCTTGAACATTATTATTGTTATTATTATATTTAAATAGCGCCAACAAATTCCGTAGCGCTGTACAATGGGTGGACTAACAAACATGTAGTTGCAACCAGACAAGTTTGACGCACAGGGACAGAGGGGTTGAGGGCCCTGCTCAATGAGCTTACATGCTAGAGGGAGTGGGGTAACACCATAGTGTAACACTGTTGGACAGTAATAAAACTGCTTTAATACATCAGACTTACAACGCATAGGTAGGGCAAATCTAGTGGCTTTATTTTATGTTTTTGTTATTTTTGCTTTTTATTAACATGCCTTGTCGGCACATTTAACCTGAATTAATATTACTATCCTGCGTTTGCACTTTTTGCCATCCGGACCAAGACCTTTAGACTATGTGTTGATGGACATTTTTATCATCTTTATTGTGTGTGTTGTAACACAATTAAAACAGTTTTATTACTGTCCAACAGTGTTGCACCATGGTTGTTTATTTTCTCCACATATATTCCTGAGCATCTGGAAGACACCTGACACTTGGAATCTGAGCAACATGAGATGGGCCTCTATAAAAAATATCACTTGTGAGTTAAACCTTGGATTTCATTATATCTAGTGTACTCTCCTTATTGCTCTATTGGTTTTCTTGTTTATTATTTGTAGATATATTTTGAATCCGTTATATATTTGGGGATATAGAGGAATCTTTGATACATCTACTATTTGTGTTGTGAAAGGGTAAATACCATATTCTCGTTTTATTTTACAGTTCTCCTTTTTTTTCACTGCTACCTTTAGGGGGAGTGTGCATGGCTTGATTCCAGAACTGGGCTGACTTTTTTGTTTGTTTTTGAGGCAGAGTATAAACTGGCCTTTCCATTCTTGAGGCTTATGAATGGTTTGCACCTTGTGGCGAACCATCTGTATTTGCTCTTTTCAATTCTTTTCTCTATGGTAAACTTTGATAAGGATATGCCTACCTCTTGGAGATTGTTCTCCACTTGACTTGTGAAGGAGTTTTTCTTTACCATGGAAAGGATCCTACGATGATCACTGTTGTTTCTTGTGGAGGTCCAGGCCTTTTTGTGTTGCAGAGCTCACCATTGTTTTTTTTCTCAGAATATACCTGTCGATTTGGCCACTCTTAATGTTCTTGCATTGAGAGCTCCTTTGACTGCCTGTTGTGGGTTCACAGCAACATCTACCAAATGCAAATGCCACACATGGAATCAATTCTAGACCTTTCACCTGCTTAATAGATGATGAAATAATGAAGGAATAGCACACACCTGTTAATGAACCAGCTGTTGAGTCACCCTTGAAAAGAGGGGGCTACATATTAAAAGCTGTAATTCCTAAGCCCTTCCTCCAATTTGGATGTGAATACATTCACATTAAAGCTGAGAGACTGCACTTTAATCCCATTTTTGATTATGTAACTGTAACTTGAATGTATTTTGGTAAACAGCCAAAATAACAAAAACTTGTGTTTTGTGTCCAAATATTTCCGGACCAAACGGTATATGTTAATAATCTACATGTATAGTAATGCTGCGCAGTATATAAGGCCAGATTTAGTCTCATGAGCCAGAATATAAGTACAAATAAAAAAAAGGTCTAAATGATTCATAGCTGACTTAGAGAATGTTTACAATTTTAATATTTTAACCTTGAATTTGAAATTCAAAAATAGCCTGTAACTGTAGATATTGTGCGGTCTAAATGTCAAAATGACAATGGTTGTTGTGATGCCATGCAGCTGTTGTGCTGTTTACCCACCTCTATGGTGCCCCAAGTATCTTCATTGGGGGGGGGGGGGGAGGTGTCATTGTCTTGTGTCGCAAATTTACTCCCAATATTGTGAGTGTGGATTTATCCTGTGTGGCCGTGGTGTCTCCCTGCTGTTCATAGGCAGTATTGCAATTCCACTCATGACCCAGGTACTCAAATCTAATGCTATGTGATATGATCCTGCAGGTTAAGGGCTCAATGGGAACAGCACACATATGGCCAAAACCATATATTTACAATGTTAAATGTTCTTACAGGCACCTCTCAACAATACTAACCAGTAACTACCGTTTTGTGGAGATATGCCAGGAAAAAACGGACTGTCCGGAGCTTGGAACAATTGTCCCAGGTATTGGGCAATTTAATTTCCACTCCCTTGCAAACAATCAATTAAAGAATATGCTAATATTAAGGACAGACAGTGACGTCACATACTTAAAAATTGTACATGAATTGTGTGATCGGGTTCTGTATATGGAAACAGAAGAGACATCACAATTTCCTACTTATTTTGTTAGTAGTGATCACATGATGCTTGTATCACAAGATCTTATTATGTATCTAGTATCGGGTGTATAAATGTATGTGGTTTGTATTTATCATTTTACATGATTGGTTAAAACGGTGTTAATTTTATGAGAAAATGTGATGTAAATAATGCTTTGGAGGTTTTACACAATGTCCATATGTTGCCCATTTCTTCTACTGATTGAATTTGGGTGAGGGGATGGCGGTCCCCTCGTTACAGAGCACTAGAGGAAAGCATCCTGTGTGCAGTGTCTTTTTTGTTATATTGATAGGTAGCGGACTTGCGACAAAGGGGATTATTGAAACTGTAATTCTGGTGGACAAAAGTATTAAATATATTCAATGGAAATGATCATATCAGTTGTAGTCATTTATATTGGTTTATTTGTTTCAGAAATGTAGGTTTCTATGTAGCTACATGATTAGCCTAAACAGTCCTTGGAATGGGGGCAAATACATTTCTGTTTATACCATATACACTATGTAAGCAGACATGTGTAGACATTAATATTAATGATTGAGTTCAGGTATTTCAACCACACGCATTGCTAACAGATGCATACAGTCCAGCACAGGGCCATGAAATCTCCATAAACGGACATTAGCAGGTCGTGCTGATGAGTGTGTAAGTTTTAATATTGTGAAATGGAAATGTCGACGATCAACAACAACCCAGCAACGAAGGGGTAGACCACAAATACTCACAAACACTGTGCAGTAACGTAAAAATTCAAGGATTTTACTATTACCATGATGACGTAAAGTCATGATTTTATTAATGACACGGAGGCGAGTATTATGCTGCACTCTTTCTTTATTTCCCTCAGCAGCAAAGAAAAAACTTTATAAACATAACCAATAATAACATTAACAGTCTCAGGTGTATTCTTCCCAGTAACAGGAACAGCCAATCAGGTTCCACTCCTCCAGCATAATAGGCTCTGTCAACCAATCCTCTTCCTCTTTATTTGCAGTCCCGAAGAAGTAAAATTATCGAACCAAACATTGGTCAGTGTTTTGTCAAAGGGAATATTGTTGTTTAACCTATCAATTTTGGTGACCGTATAGGCAATTGATTATCATAGCTAAGACTGACCTGGTTCTCAGTATAACTGTAATTTAATAATCTGGCGAGTATAAATGTAACAAATATACATGTTAAAATGACTTACCGTAGGTCAACTTACCCAACTTCCGTCTACCTTTGCACCGTCACGGGTGGGAGGGAGGGATAATACTCGCCTCCGTGTCATTAATAAAATCATGACTTTACGTCATGGTAATAGTAAAATCCTTGACTTTTATTAAGACACGGAGGCTCCTATTATGCTGGTTTAAAGCTGAGAAACTACCGTTCCTGCGCAGTGGTGTATTGGTTTGAAGTAAAAATCACGGAAGGTAGATTCTGAGGACCAGTCGGCTGCTTTCAGAATGTCAAATTAGTTTAGATAGGAGAGCGCAAACGTGGTAAATAAATAATATAAAATAAGTTAGTAATCTATTCAAGCAGCTGAACACAAAATAAAATTACTTAAAAAATCTTACCTAAATAGCATTTAGAAACAAAGTGCCAGCGCTATATATGAAAGCCTTATATTTAAGCAATCTGTAAATGTGCGCAAAATCAACAACCACTCTCTGTAGGTAAATGGTGTATATATAAATAAAACACCTATATGTCACAAATAAGTTGGATTTATACACACAACAAGAAGTATATTGAAACTTGCAATCTGGGGGAAGGGAATCTTGTTATTATTAAAGCGGTTTTACACCATGCAAAGCTTTTTTTGTATCCTTTTAAGGTAAAATCCACACAAGAGCTTCAGTGTATCCATGGATGGTATTTTTTCTACTGCAACATAAGATTAACCCTCCAAAGACTCCAACCCAGAACTTTTGGACTCTTTTGCAAGTTTCAATATACTTCTTGTTGTGTGTATAAATCCAACTTATTTGTGACATATAGGTGTTTTATTTATATATACACCATTTACCTACAGAGAGTGGTTGTTGATTTTGCGCACATTTACAGATTGCTTAACCCCTTCAGGACGGAGTCAATAGTGCACGTTCTGATCAAAACAAAACGTAAACAAAAACTGGAATTTGCGCTATATGGAGAGGGGGAGAACTGGCAAAAAGACTAATCTACCAGGAAATGTCTTGGATTTGCGGCTTAAAGACTCTGGCTCCGCAGGGTATGAATGTAGATCTGGAACTTGTTAACATCTTATAAGCAACCCATACAGTGGCGTACACACACTCCATGGGGCCTCGGTGCGAAACTGATCCGTGGGCCCCCCCCCCTACCCTGACTGTGGGCCCCCCCCGACACATACATACAGACACAAACACATACACAAAACCCCGACAGACACATACATACAGAGACACACACGCAGACACATACATACAGAGACACACACAGACACATACAGAGACACATTCATACAGAGACACACACACATACAGAGACACAGACACACACATACAGAGACACAGACATACATACAGATACACACATACAGAGACAGACACACACATACAGACACACAATCATACACACATACAGAGACACAGACACACACACAGAGACAAAGACACAGACATACATACACACAGAGACACAGACAGACAGACACACACACAAAGACATACATATACAAAGACATACATACGGATACACACACACACACACACACACACAGAGACACACACACACACAGACATACGGATACACACACACATACAGAGACACAGCCATACATACATACAGAGACAGACACACACATACAGAGACACAGACACACATACAGAGACACAAACATACATGCACATACACACAGAGACACAGACACACACATACATACAGAGACACAGACACAGACATACACACATACAGAGACACAGACATACACACATACAGAGACACAGACACAGACATACATACACACATACACACAGACATACAGAGACACAAATACACAAAATGTTTCCTACCATGTGTGACTTTCCCTGGGGTCCAGTGGTGGCTCAGCCTGATGGGAGTCAGAGTTCCCACTCTGACTCCCTCCTCCTTTCGGTTTCCTCCCGCGCGGGCTCTCAGTATGCTGGGAGGAGTGACGTGCGGTCACTTCCTCCCAGCCGTGATGATGTAATCACAGGGGCCATGCTGTCAGGGCCACCCGATGGACATGGATTGTAAGGGGGCCCGGTCTGCGCTGGGCGCTTTAAGAGCGCGACCGGGCCCCCTTACAATCCATGTCCATCGGGTGGCCCTGACAGCATGGGCCACCCGATGAACCCCTTAACATGCGGCCCCGGCGGTTTGCTGCATGGGCCGGGGCCGCAAAGCGTGGCAGCTGCTACCTGGTCGCGGGGGTCCGCAGGGCGGCCGGGCCCCCTGGTGAGCCGGGCCCGGTCGCAGCTGCGACCCCTGCGACCGCGGTACGTACGCCCCAGAACCCATACATTGCAGATTTTTTGAAAGTGTAGTAATTTAAGGTTTAAGCACAATTCACTTTGACTGATATACATGTGTTTTTCTTTAAATTGTGGGAGGCTTGGAGTGATAGGTGTCTGACATGGGAAATCTGCTCTGGTCTACATCGCTTAATTCAATGTAACTTGTGAGTACTTGAAGACCATTTTATATATATGGTGCCCAGACCCAAACCTTTTAAACTTATGGCAAGCCATGGACAAACCGGTGGCGGATCCAGAGCCTGATCTCGGGAGGGGCACTTGTAGATTATTTAAAGAAATAATCCAGACACAATAACCACTACAGCTCAGTGTAGTGGTTATGGTGTCTATAGTGCCGGGACCCCCTCCCAGAGTAAGTAGTCAAACCGTTTAAGAACAGTTTGACAACTTACCTGAAGTCCTCTTTGTATCACACAATCTTACCCTAATATAATCCTTGTGGCCAAATTCTTTCCAAGAGTCCAGGCTACCCTTGAACATTATTATTGTTATTATTATATTTAAATAGCGCCAACAAATTCCGTAGCGCTGTACAATGGGTGGACTAACAAACATGTAGTTGCAACCAGACAAGTTTGACGCACAGGGACAGAGGGGTTGAGGGCCCTGCTCAATGAGCTTACATGCTAGAGGGAGTGGGGTAACACCATAGTGTAACACTGTTGGACAGTAATAAAACTGCTTTAATACATCAGACTTACAACGCATAGGTAGGGCAAATCTAGTGGCTTTATTTTATGTTTTTGTTATTTTTGCTTTTTATTAACATGCCTTGTCGGCACATTTAACCTGAATTAATATTACTATCCTGCGTTTGCACTTTTTGCCATCCGGACCAAGACCTTTAGACTATGTGTTGATGGACATTTTTATCATCTTTATTGTGTGTGTTGTAACACAATTAAAACAGTTTTATTACTGTCCAACAGTGTTGCACCATGGTTGTTTATTTTCTCCACATATATTCCTGAGCATCTGGAAGACACCTGACACTTGGAATCTGAGCAACATGAGATGGGCCTCTATAAAAAATATCACTTGTGAGTTAAACCTTGGATTTCATTATATCTAGTGTACTCTCCTTATTGCTCTATTGGTTTTCTTGTTTATTATTTGTAGATATATTTTGAATCCGTTATATATTTGGGGATATAGAGGAATCTTTGATACATCTACTATTTGTGTTGTGAAAGGGTAAATACCATATTCTCGTTTTATTTTACAGTTCTCCTTTTTTTCACTGCTACCTTTAGGGGGAGTGTGCATGGCTTGATTCCAGAACTGGGCTGACTTTTTTGTTTGTTTTTGAGGCAGAGTATAAACTGGCCTTTCCATTCTTGAGGCTTATGAATGGTTTGCACCTTGTGGCGAACCATCTGTATTTGCTCTTTTCAATTCTTTTCTCTATGGTAAACTTTGATAAGGATATGCCTACCTCTTGGAGATTGTTCTCCACTTGACTTGTGAAGGAGTTTTTCTTTACCATGGAAAGGATCCTACGATGATCACTGTTGTTTCTTGTGGAGGTCCAGGCCTTTTTGTGTTGCAGAGCTCACCATTGTTTTTTTTCTCAGAATATACCTGTCGATTTGGCCACTCTTAATGTTCTTGCATTGAGAGCTCCTTTGACTGCCTGTTGTGGGTTCACAGCAACATCTACCAAATGCAAATGCCACACATGGAATCAATTCTAGACCTTTCACCTGCTTAATAGATGATGAAATAATGAAGGAATAGCACACACCTGTTAATGAACCAGCTGTTGAGTCACCCTTGAAAAGAGGGGGCTACATATTAAAAGCTGTAATTCCTAAGCCCTTCCTCCAATTTGGATGTGAATACATTCACATTAAAGCTGAGAGACTGCACTTTAATCCCATTTTTGATTATGTAACTGTAACTTGAATGTATTTTGGTAAACAGCCAAAATAACAAAAACTTGTGTTTTGTGTCCAAATATTTCCGGACCTAACGGTATATGTTAATAATCTACATGTATAGTAATGCTGCGCAGTATATAAGGCCAGATTTAGTCTCATGAGCCAGAATATAAGTACAAATACAAAAAAGGTCTAAATGATTCATAGCTGACTTAGAGAATGTTTACAATTTTAATATTTTAACCTTGAATTTGAAATTCAAAAATAGCCTGTAACTGTAGATATTGTGCGGTCTAAATGTCAAAATGACAATGGTTGTTGTGATGCCATGCAGCTGTTGTGCTGTTTACCCACCTCTATGGTGCCCCAAGTATCTTCATTGGGGGGGGGGGGGGGGGGAGGTGTCATTGTCTTGTGTCGCAAATTTACTCCAAATATTGTGAGTGTGGATTTATCCTGTGTGGCCGTGGTGTCTCCCTGCTGTTCATAGGCAGTATTGCAATTCCACTCATGACCCAGGTACTCAAATCTAATGCTATGTGATATGATCCTGCAGGTTAAGGGCTCAATGGGAACAGCACACATATGGCCAAAACCATATATTTACAATGTTAAATGTTCTTACAGGCACCTCTCAACAATACTAACCAGTAACTACCGTTTTGTGGAGATATGCCAGGAAAAAACGGACTGTCCGGAGCTTGGAACAATTGTCCCAGGTATTGGGCAATTTAATTTCCACTCCCTTGCAAACAATCAATTAAAGAATATGCTAATATTAAGGACAGACAGTGACGTCACATACTTAAAAATTGTACATGAATTGTGTGATCGGGTTCTGTATATGGAAACAGAAGAGACATCACAATTTCCTACTTATTTTGTTAGTAGTGATCACATGATGCTTGTATCACAAGATCTTATTATGTATCTAGTATCGGGTGTATAAATGTATGTGGTTTGTATTTATCATTTTACATGATTGGTTAAAACGGTGTTAATTTTATGAGAAAATGTGATGTAAATAATGCTTTGGAGGTTTTACACAATGTCCATATGTTGCCCATTTCTTCTACTGATTGAATTTGGGTGAGGGGATGGCGGTCCCCTCGTTACAGAGCACTAGAGGAAAGCATCCTGTGTGCAGTGTCTTTTTTGTTATATTGATAGGTAGCGGACTTGCGACAAAGGGGATTATTGAAACTGTAATTCTGGTGGACAAAAGTATTAAATATATTCAATGGAAATGATCATATCAGTTGTAGTCATTTATATTGGTTTATTTGTTTCAGAAATGTAGGTTTCTATGTAGCTACATGATTAGCCTAAACAGTCCTTGGAATGGGGGCAAATACATTTCTGTTTATACCATATACACTATGTAAGCAGACATGTGTAGACATTAATATTAATGATTGAGTTCAGGTATTTCAACCACACGCATTGCTAACAGATGCATACAGTCCAGCACAGGGCCATGAAATCTCCATAAACGGACATTAGCAGGTCGTGCTGATGAGTGTGTAAGTTTTAATATTGTGAAATGGAAATGTCGACGATCAACAACAACCCAGCAACGAAGGGGTAGACCACAAATACTCACAAACACTGTGCAGTAACGTAAAAATTCAAGGATTTTACTATTACCATGATGACGTAAAGTCATGATTTTATTAATGACACGGAGGCGAGTATTATGCTGCACTCTTTCTTTATTTCCCTCAGCAGCAAAGAAAAAACTTTATAAACATAACCAATAATAACATTAACAGTCTCAGGTGTATTCTTCCCAGTAACAGGAACAGCCAATCAGGTTCCACTCCTCCAGCATAATAGGCTCTGTCAACCAATCCTCTTCCTCTTTATTTGCAGTCCCGAAGAAGTAAAATTATCGAACCAAACATTGGTCAGTGTTTTGTCAAAGGGAATATTGTTGTTTAACCTATCAATTTTGGTGACCGTATAGGCAATTGATTATCATAGCTAAGACTGACCTGGTTCTCAGTATAACTGTAATTTAATAATCTGGCGAGTATAAATGTAACAAATATACATGTTAAAATGACTTACCGTAGGTCAACTTACCCAACTTCCGTCTACCTTTGCACCGTCACGGGTGGGAGGGAGGGATAATACTCGCCTCCGTGTCATTAATAAAATCATGACTTTACGTCATGGTAATAGTAAAATCCTTGACTTTTATTAAGACACGGAGGCTCCTATTATGCTGGTTTAAAGCTGAGAAACTACCGTTCCTGCGCAGTGGTGTATTGGTTTGAAGTAAAAATCACGGAAGGTAGATTCTGAGGACCAGTCGGCTGCTTTCAGAATGTCAAATTAGTTTAGATAGGAGAGCGCAAACGTGGTAAATAAATAATATAAAATAAGTTAGTAATCTATTCAAGCAGCTGAACACAAAATAAAATTACTTAAAAAATCTTACCTAAATAGCATTTAGAAACAAAGTGCCAGCGCTATATATGAAAGCCTTATATTTAAGCAATCTGTAAATGTGCGCAAAATCAACAACCACTCTCTGTAGGTAAATGGTGTATATATAAATAAAACACCTATATGTCACAAATAAGTTGGATTTATACACACAACAAGAAGTATATTGAAACTTGCAATCTGGGGGAAGGGAATCTTGTTATTATTAAAGCGGTTTTACACCATGCAAAGCTTTTTTTGTATCCTTTTAAGGTAAAATCCACACAAGAGCTTCAGTGTATCCATGGATGGTATTTTTTCTACTGCAACATAAGATTAACCCTCCAAAGACTCCAACCCAGAACTTTTGGACTCTTTTGCAAGTTTCAATATACTTCTTGTTGTGTGTATAAATCCAACTTATTTGTGACATATAGGTGTTTTATTTATATATACACCATTTACCTACAGAGAGTGGTTGTTGATTTTGCGCACATTTACAGATTGCTTAACCCCTTCAGGACGGAGTCAATAGTGCACGTTCTGATCAAAACAAAACGTAAACAAAAACTGGAATTTGCGCTATATGGAGAGGGGGAGAACTGGCAAAAAGACTAATCTACCAGGAAATGTCTTGGATTTGCGGCTTAAAGACTCTGGCTCCGCAGGGTATGAATGTAGATCTGGAACTTGTTAACATCTTATAAGCAACCCATACAGTGGCGTACACACACTCCATGGGGCCTCGGTGCGAAACTGATCCGTGGGCCCCCCCCCCTACCCTGACTGTGGGCCCCCCCCGACACATACATACAGACACAAACACATACACAAAACCCCGACAGACACATACATACAGAGACACACACGCAGACACATACATACAGAGACACACACAGACACATACAGAGACACATTCATACAGAGACACACACACATACAGAGACACAGACACACACATACAGAGACACAGACATACATACAGATACACACATACAGAGACAGACACACACATACAGACACACAATCATACACACATACAGAGACACAGACACACACACAGAGACAAAGACACAGACATACATACACACAGAGACACAGACAGACAGACACACACACAAAGACATACATATACAAAGACATACATACGGATACACACACACACACACACACACACAGAGACACACACACACACAGACATACGGATACACACACACATACAGAGACACAGCCATACATACATACAGAGACAGACACACACATACAGAGACACAGACACACATACAGAGACACAAACATACATGCACATACACACAGAGACACAGACACACACATACATACAGAGACACAGACACAGACATACACACATACAGAGACACAGACACAGACATACATACACACATACACACAGACATACAGAGACACAAATACACAAAATGTTTCCTACCATGTGTGACTTTCCCTGGGGTCCAGTGGTGGCTCAGCCTGATGGGAGTCAGAGTTCCCACTCTGACTCCCTCCTCCTTTCGGTTTCCTCCCGCGCGGGCTCTCAGTATGCTGGGAGGAGTGACGTGCGGTCACTTCCTCCCAGCCGTGATGATGTAATCACAGGGGCCATGCTGTCAGGGCCACCCGATGGACATGGATTGTAAGGGGGCCCGGTCTGCGCTGGGCGCTTTAAGAGCGCGACCGGGCCCCCTTACAATCCATGTCCATCGGGTGGCCCTGACAGCATGGGCCACCCGATGAACCCCTTAACATGCGGCCCCGGCGGTTTGCTGCATGGGCCGGGGCCGCAAAGCGTGGCAGCTGCTACCTGGTCGCGGGGGTCCGCAGGGCGGCCGGGCCCCCTGGTGAGCCGGGCCCGGTCGCAGCTGCGACCCCTGCGACCGCGGTACGTACGCCCCAGAACCCATACATTGCAGATTTTTTGAAAGTGTAGTAATTTAAGGTTTAAGCACAATTCACTTTGACTGATATACATGTGTTTTTCTTTAAATTGTGGGAGGCTTGGAGTGATAGGTGTCTGACATGGGAAATCTGCTCTGGTCTACATCGCTTAATTCAATGTAACTTGTGAGTACTTGAAGACCATTTTATATATATGGTGCCCAGACCCAAACCTTTTAAACTTATGGCAAGCCATGGACAAACCGGTGGCGGATCCAGAGCCTGATCTCGGGAGGGGCACTTGTAGATTATTTAAAGAAATAATCCAGACACAATAACCACTACAGCTCAGTGTAGTGGTTATGGTGTCTATAGTGCCGGGACCCCCTCCCAGAGTAAGTAGTCAAACCGTTTAAGAACAGTTTGACAACTTACCTGAAGTCTGCTGGGAAATGGGGCTGTAGTAGTGCATAGGAGCAGTGTGTGTGAGTGGTGCAATGTGTAAGGGGTGCAGTGTGTGTGAGGGGGACAGTGTGTGAGCATGTGTGAGAGCGGCAGTGTATGTCAGGGATGCAGTGTATGTGTGGGGCAGTATGTGTGTGTAACAGTTGCAGTGTGTGTGTGTGAGTATTGCAGTGTATGTGTGAGTGTGGGCAATGTGTGTATATGGGGCGGCAGTGTATGGGGGCAGTGTGTGTGTATGGGGGGCAGTATGGGGGGCAGTGTGTGTATGAGGGGGCAGTATGGGGGTCAGTACAGGTCTATGGGGGTCAGTGTGTGTGTATGGGGGCAGTATGGGGGTCAGTGTGTGTGTATGGGGGCAGTATGGGTGTATGGGGGCAGTGTGGGTGTATGGGGGGGCAGTGTGGGTGTATGGGGGGCAGTATGGGTGTATGGGGGAGCAGTGTGGGTGTATAGGGGGCCGTGTGGGTGTATGGGGGCAGTGTGTGTGTATGGGGGCAGTGTGTGTGTGTATGGGGGCAGTGTGGGTGTATGGGGGCAGTGTGTGTGTATGGGGACAGTGTGTGTATGGGGAAGTATGGATGTATGGGGGGCAGTGTGTGTGTGGGGGGGGCAGTATGGGTGTATGGGGTGCCGTATGGGTGTATGGGGGCAGTATGGGGGTCAGTGTGTGTGTATGGGGGGCAGTGTGTGTGTATGAGGGACAGTATGGGTGTATGGGGGGCAGTGTGTGTGTATGGGGGGCAGTATGGGTGTATGGGGGCAGTATGGGTGTATGGGGGGCAGTATGGGTGTATGGGGGCAGTGTGTGTGTATGGGGGCAGTGTGTGTGTGTATGAGCGGCAGTATGGGTGTATGAAGGGCAGTGTGTGTATGGGGGGCAGTGTGTGTGTGTGTGTGTGTGTGTATGAGAGGCAGTATGGGTGTATGAGGGGCAGTATGGGTGTATGGGGGGCAGTATGGGTGTATGGGGGGCAGTATGGGTGTATGGGGGGCAGTGTGTGTGTATGGGGGCAGTGTGTGTGTATGGGGGCAGTGTGTGTGTATGTGGGCAGTGTGTGTGTAATGGGGGGCAGTGTGTGTGTGTGTGGGGGCAGTGTGTGTGTGTGATATAAGGGTATGGGGGCTTCTTTTTTTTAATATATATATAT
Source organism: Pelobates fuscus (assembly GCF_036172605.1). Classification (NCBI taxonomy): domain Eukaryota; kingdom Metazoa; phylum Chordata; class Amphibia; order Anura; family Pelobatidae; genus Pelobates; species Pelobates fuscus. The sequence goes on from NC_086317.1 coordinate 23,313,930, forward strand.
ATTTTTATTTAAATAAATATTCTATGTCCCCCCTCCCTTCTTAGCTTTACTGGGGGGAGGGGGGACATTTCCCTGGTGGTCCGGTGGGCGATTCATTGGTGGTCCCAGTGGGGAGAGTGAACTCTAGCCCACGCTCCCGGGCTAGAGTTCACTCTCGCGAGATTTGAAGCGTTGCCGTAGTAACCGTGGCAACGCTCCAAATCTCGCGAGAGGAGGACCCGGAGGAGCTGCAGCCTGACCTCCGGGTCCTCCCTCTCACTACCTCCCTCCCCCGCCGGCCGCCAGCACAGTGCCTGCGGACCGGGGAGGGAGATCTGTGATCTCCCCTCCGGTCCGCACGCACATTGCAAGGGTGGCAGGGGAGGGGGAGGGAGACCATCGGTATTCTTGGGGGGGGGGGGGGGCAATTGCCCCGTTGCCCCCCCCCCCTGGATCTGCCACTGGGACAAACGTTCCATGGCAGTGCAACAGCTCTTGGTTCCAGCACAACTTTATTTCTGGTTCAAGATTTATATATATTTTTTAGTCCTAAACGCATCTTTTTCCTTTTCTTCTATGTTTAGAAAGAAAAATATCAATACGAGGCTTTGCCCTAATTTGCATAGTTACTATATTATTTTTGGAAACACTTTATATTTATTATCTCTGTTTTTATTTGTGTTTTTATTTTTTGAATGTGGGCATTTCATCTCAATTACGCCACTTTGTCTCTTTGGGAAACCTCCTTTCTACCTATTTGAGTGTATGAATATGCTTTTAGCATTATAGAATTGCAAGAATGTAGGCACAATGTGATACTTCTGATTTAATCTACATATGTAATAATATTCTTCTTCTGCATTGTGTAACAACTTTAATAATAGTACACTTTTGTAGCTGTATTTCGATCTATTTCTTGTTGATTGTCTATTCTATGTAATTATGTTTATTTTCATCTTTACATTAGTAATTTTTTATGTTATGAATTTCTATCACTATTTTAAGAATACATGGACAAGAGAACATCAGGATGTATTTAATGTCAAAGAGAAGATGTGTCCTGTATTTAAACAAATTCTAGAATATGTGATTATTTACTGACTAGGCAGGATTGTATTTAAGACTTATAGCCGTTACACCTATAGCCGTTACACTATCTTGAAAAAGCCCGAGAGAGCGGGCGAAACGCGTTGAAGTGCTAACGGCATCCAGGACGCAGAGGTTTTGATGATGACAGCCTGCTTTTGAACCAACCACACACAGACAAGTTTAGCTTGTAAGCTACACTCCACCCCATCAGCGCTGAGATCGGGCGGGAGTTTTGAACCATCAGAGTCAGTGGACGGTAAAACGGCTATTCAGCCTCTGATCCTGTAAAACTTGATTGTGATATCTTGGTATCTTGGTATACTTGATAATGTAAGAGTCCATATCAGGGGGAAGGGAATCTTTTTATTATTAAAGCGGTTTTACACTATGCAAAGCTTTTTTTGTATCCTTTTAAGGTAAAATCCACATAAGAGCTTCAGTGTATCCATGGATGGTATTTTTTCTACTGCAACATAAGCCCTCCAAAGTCTCCAACCCAGAACTTTTGGACTCTTTTGCAAGTTTCAATATACTTCTTGTTGTGTGTATAAATCCAACTTATTTGTGACATATAGGTGTTTTATTTATATATACACCATTTACCTACAGAGAGTGGTTGTTGATTTTGCGCACATTTACAGATTGCTTAAATATAAGGCTTTCATATATAGCGCTGGCACTTTGTTTCTAAATGCTTTCAGAATCTCTCCCAGGCGACAACCCATCGAAGAGGCCTTGGAAGCCATTGCTCCTCGTATGGAGTGGGGTGAAAATATGGAGGTGTCTATTCCTGCCGTAGCCATGATCCATTTGACCCAGCGAGACAGGGTCGGGGTAGACACCGGCAGGTGTGGTCTTTGGAAAGAGATGAAGAGTTCATGTTTAGTTGGGTCCCGCAACGTCATGGTGCGAAGTTCATAGATTTGCAGGCATTTAACCAGGCATAAGAGAGGTTTGTCAGGAAAGGCTGGGTATGTCACTCTCTTTGTTGAGCTTTTTGTTCTCCGTAATATAGCAAAAGTGTAGGAACGTGCGGTGATGTCTAAGGCCCTAACGTCCGAGACCCTTTTGCAGGATATGAGACATAGGAACATGACCAGTTTTGCCGACAGTTGTTTCAGAGATAGTGTTGCATTATCCGGCCAAGATTCAAGGAAGTGGAGGATAATGGAGACGTCCCATAGCACTGAATAGCGTGGCAGTGGGGGTCGTGCGAATCAGATGCCGCGTAGGAGTTAGCATACCAGTGGGTGGCGTCCTATCGGTGTGCCATTGATGCCTTGGTGTGCGGCAGAAATGGCCGATCTGTAGAGGTTCACCATGCGGTATGCTTTGCCGCTTTTAAATAATGAGGTTAAGAATTGCAGGATCGAAGTCAGAGGAGCCGATAAGGGATCCAAGTTCTGTTCCATGCTCCAATCGTGCCATTTGCTCCAAGCAGATTTATAAGCTTGTCTTGTGCCGGGTGCCCATGCGCTCTCGAGAAGTTGGAGAGTTGATTCCGAAATTCCTTCGATTGAGTAGGGCTCCCGGAAACCAGCCATGCCGTGAGGTGTAGTAACTCTTGTTGAATCAGGGGGTGGGGGGACCCGTCCGGGTCTCGAAGTAGATAGTCGAAGTGTGGGAGAGTGCGGGGTATGTCTATCGCCATCTCCAACAGGGAAGGAAACCATGGTTGTGGTGCCACGAGCACTGCCGTTCCCGTCTGTTGCCGTAGTTGCAGTAGGCAGCAGGGAATCAATGCAAAAGGAGGAAACGCGTAGTTCCTTTTGGAGGACCAGTCTTGGGTAAAGGCATCTGTTGCCAGTGCTGCTGGGTCCGGTTTCCAACTGAAAAATCTGGGAAGTTGTGTGTTCAAACAGGAGGCAAACAAGTCCATGTCCAGAGGGCCCCATAGGGACTGGATGTCTTGGAAGACCCTGGGTTCCAAGTGCCAGTCGCTGGAATCTCTGAGGTGCCTTGAGTACCAATCCGCCGTTGTATTGCAGAGGCACGGGATGTACTCCGCTGTGACCGAAATGCCTTGTGCCAGGCAAAACTGCCAAAAGTCTCGTGCCAAATTCGCCAGGACCTTGGATTTTGTGCCGCCCAAGTGATTTATATAACGGACTGCCGATATATTGTCCATTTTCAAAAGGATGGCACATCGGGCTTGAGTCGTTGAGAAACTGCGGATTGCAAAAGAACCGGCTAGGAGTTCTAGGCAATTGATGTGAAGCGTTGATTCCACTTCGGACCATCTGCCACCTGTAGAGACATTGCCACAGCGTGCACCCCCACCGTGCAAGCTCGCATCGGATTCTATTATTATGTCTGGTGCGGTGCCGAAAATGGCTCGGCCATTCCAGGCTTCCATATGGGAGAGCCACCATCTGAGTTCTGTTTTTGCCTCTGAGCGATCATGTCCGTGTATGAGGTCCCGTCTCTCAAATGGGAGGCTTGCAGGCGCTGTAGCGCTCGATAGTGTAGAGGGCCCGGGAAGATGGACTGTATGGAGGCCGCCAAGAGGCCAATCACTCTCGCCAATTGTTTTAGGAAGATCAGGGGGGTCGTCAGAGTGCGTCTGATCTCCTTCTTTATGGTGGTCAATCTCGCCGCCGGTAAGTGTAGGGTCTGTAGAGTAGAGTCCACTAAGAGACCCAAAAACTCTATGTGTCGTGTATGGGTTAGGATGGATTTTTTTCCAATTGATAAGGAAACCCAAATTCTGCAAAAGATTCCACGTCAGATGGGTCTCGATAATGTGGTTGGACTGACCCATGATGAGGATGTCATCTAAGTAGATTATGAGACGAACCCCTCGACTTTGAAGTAGAGCCACCACGGGCTTCATGAGTTTGGTGAAGCACCATGGGGCTGAGGATAGTCCGAATGGGAGACAGGCGAATCTCCATTTCCTTCCTTGCCATATGAATTGTAGGAAGTCTTGGTGCTGTCGTGCGATTGGTATTGTGAGATAGGCGTCCTGTAGGTCTAACTTGACCATCCAGTCCGACGGTTGGAGGAGATCTCGGAGGCAGTGTGTATAAATCCATTTTGAAATGGTTGTAGGCAACAAAAGTGTTGAGTTGTTTCAAGTTGATCACTGGGCGGACGCCGCCGCCTTTCTTGGCCACTAAGAATAGGTTGCTCACGTAGCCTGGGGTAGTCATAGGGATCTCTAAGATGGCCCGTTTGTGTGCCAATTCCAAGACCTCCTTGGATACAAGGGAAGCGTCTTGATGGGAAAACAGCATTCCCCGTGGTGGGGAGATTTGTACTGGGAGGGACAGGAACTCTAAGGTATACCCTCTTACCGTGTTCAATACCCAGGCATCTGATGAGATGTGTGACCATGCATGGAAAAAAATTCGGAGTCTGCCCCCCACTGCCCACAGGGAAGAAGGAAATATGAGAGGACTTACCATAAGGTCGTCTGCCTGGGCGGGTGCCACGTGATCCACGAGCAACCCATGGCCGCCCACGTTGTGGGAAGAAGGCCAGGGTGTTGCGGTGCTCCGTGAAGGAGGCTTGTCCAGTGTAAGAGCCTCGGTTCTGTCAGAATGAACCCCTGTTAACACGGCCGGACAGACGGCTCCTGGCTCTTCCGGCCCCACCAAAAACCTTAGGGTGGAAAACTCTGCGCATGTTCGATTGCGCCTTGTCTAGGGCAGTAAAAGTATGTACAAAGGAGCCAAGCTCCTTGACAAAATTGTCCCCGAACAGGAGACCTGGGTGCCCGGCTCGGTTATAGCCATGTTCACCAATTTGGGCTCTATCTTTAATAAGATCGCTTTGCGACGCTCTGTGGCCATCGCACAGTTGGCATTGCCAATCAGACAAATCACCCTTTGTATCCAACCACTTATTGCGGTACGATCTAACTCTTGGTCGTTTTCGACCATATCAAAAATTTTAGTTGCTGGGCCCAATATATCCAATATCTTATCCTGGCAGTTGCGCAGGGAGAAATCAAGGCCCTTATTAGGCTTCCAGACAGTCTTGCCCAGGAATTAAATGATTTTTGGGTCTACTGCAGGTGTTCTGCAGGCCTCGTCAGGGACAGTGGGACGTGGGCATTCTGCCCGCAGCTTATTACGTGTTGCCTTATTTAAAGGCTTGCGAGTCCTTGATGCAACGTATTTGGCCACATGGGCCGAAGGGGACCAGTCCGCTGACCTTGGATGACGCAGGTCATCGGGGTCGAACAGAGGTTACCCATAGGGGTCAACCAGGGGCGGGCTGGGAAGGGGGGCAGGGAGGCAATTGCCCCCCAGGCCGCCCTAAACCCAGGGCTGCACACATCCAGCAAAAAAATGAAAAATCTGAATCCCCTGCTTCTGGCTGAGGAGTCAGATTTTTCAACTTCCCTCACTCTTCCTTCAGTCTGCAGTCAGTGGAGTCGGCCGGCCTCTCCTGATGATGTCAGGAGGAGGGGGCGTGACTTCCACTGCTCTTCTCACAGGACCGCTGGGGAGTCTGGGAGAAGAGCAGAGGAAGTCACGGCCCCTCCTACTGACATCATCAGGAGAGGACGACTTCACTGGTTGCTGCTACTGTTGGCTGCTGTCCACCCCTCCCTGGCCTAAGGTAAGACTCAGGGAGGGGGAAATACACTTTAGTGTTTTTTTTATTCCCCTCCTCAGCCCCTGTCCCCTTAGTCAGCCCCTGTCCCATCCTCAGCCCCTGCCTCCTCCTCAGCCCCTGTCCCATCCTCAGCCCCTGTCCCATCCTCAGCCACTGCCTCCTCCTCAGCCCCTGTCCCATCCTCAGCCCCTGTCCCATCCTCAGCCCCTGTCCTCTCCTCAGCCCATGTCCCCTTAGTCAGCCCCTGTCCCATCCTCAGCCCCTGTCCCATCCTCAGCCCCTGTCCCATCCTCAGCCCCTGTCCTCTCCTCAGCCCATGTCCCCTTAGTCAGCCCCTGCCCCATCCTCAGCCCCTGTCCCATCCTCAGCCCCTGTCCCCTCCTCAGCCCCTGTCCCCTCCTCAGCCCCTGTCCCCTCCTCAGCCCATGTCCCCTTAGTCAGCCCCTGTCCCATCCTCAGCCCCTGTCCCATCCTCAGCCCCTGTCCCATCCTCAGCCCCTGTCCCCTCCTCAGCCCCTGTCCCCTCCTCAGCCCCTGTCCCCTCCTCAGCCCATGTCCCCTTAGTCAGCCCCTGTCCTCTCCTCAGCCCCTGTCCCCTTTCCTCAGCCCCTGTACCCTTTCCTCAGCCCCTGTACCCTCTCCTCAGCCCCTGTCCCCTCTCCTCAGCCCCTGTCCCCTCTCCTCAGCCCCTGTCCACACCTCAGCCCCTGTCCACACCTCAGCCCCTGTCCACACCTCAGCCCCTGTCCACACCTCAACCCCTGTCCACACCTCAGCCCCTGTCCACACCTCAGCCCCTGTCCACACCTCAGCCCCTGTCCACACCTGTCCCCTTAGTCAGCTCCTACCTCAGCCCCTGTCACCTTGGTCAGCCCCTGTCCCCTTGGTCAGCCCCTGCCCCACCCTTTCCCTGCTCCGTTCCCCCCTCTCAGCTCCTGCCCCCTTCCTCAGCCCCATGCCCCCCACCACAGCCCCATAACATCCCCACTACAGCTCCTCTCCCCCAATTGCAACCTATATTACCCACACCACAGCCCCTTTCCCCAAATTGTAGCCATCAACTTGCTTCAGCCCCTATCCCCCCGTACATTTCCTAAACCCCCAATTACAGCTTATACCCTCCACTACCACCCCCTGTCCCCCACTACAGCCCTGTCCCCCACTACAGCCCTGTCCCCCACTACAGCCCTGTCCCCTTACTCAGCCCCTGTCCACTGGTTTTAAAAGTGTAAAGTTTGGGTGTGTGTGTATGAGTATGTCTGTGTGTATGAGTATGTCTGTGTGTATGAGTATGGCTGTGTGTATGAGTATGGCTGTGTGTATGAGTATGGCTGTGTGTATGAGTATGGCTGTATGTGTCAGTATGGCTGTGTGTTAGTATGGCTGTGTGTGTCAGTATGGCTGTGTGTGTCAGTATGGCTGTGTGTGTGTGCGCATCAGTATGGCTGTGTGTGTGTGCGCATCAGTATGGCTGTGTGTGTGTGCGCATCAGTATGTCTGTGTGTGTGTGCGCATCAGTATGTCTGTCTGTGTGTGCGCATCAGTATGTCTGTCTGTGTGTGTGCCAGTATGTCTGTCTGTGTGTGTGCCAGTATGTCTGTCTATGTGTGTGCCAGTATGTCTGTCTGTGTGTGTGTCAGCCAGTATGCCTGTGTGTGTGTGTGTTTGTGTCAGTATGTCTGTCTGTCTGAGTCAGTATGCCTGTAACAGTGTGTATTTCTGTGTGTGTCTGTGTGAGTACCAGTATGTATCTCTATGTGTGTGTCAGTATGTCTGTGTGCAAGTATGTCTGTCTGTCTGAGTCAGTATGCATGCAACAATGTGTCTTTCTGTGTGTGTGTGTCTGTGTGCCTGTCAGTGAGTGTGTGTTTTTTAGTGTGTGCCAAATCAGCAAGTGTGTGTGCCTGTCATTGATTGTCTGTTTAGGTGACTGCTTCCCCCCCTCCCCCCCACACACACACACTTTCAATCACATGGGAAAGGTGTTTTTACTCTCCTCTTGGTGCAATGGGCCACTTGACTGGATTTGCCCCCCAGGCCTAAGGCTGCCAGCCCTCCCCTGGGGTCAACTAATCTGTTTGCATCGTCTGGGACCTTAAACTCCATGTCATAGGATTCAGATGGAGGCGTATTATGCTCTCTGGGGTCATGGTCTTCGACCATACCATCTGATTCGGGATCTGATGGATCCTCTGTATTCATACAGGTCTCCTCTTCAATCTCGCTGAGATCTGACTCAGAGTCTAGTTGGGCTTTTGCCCGTTTCCATAACCTAGCCGATTTTGCCCGGCTAGTGGCTCTTTTGCGTGGTGGTATATTAGACGCGCCATCTGTGACAGGTGTGTAGCTGTCCATCTGTGAGATTGAAGAGTGTTTGATTTTTGCAATGGCCTTGCGGCCAGTGTGAGGTTGTGATGGGGTTACTACAGGTAAAGCCTGGGTAACGGTTGGCTGAGCCGATTTCTGTGCCTCAAGCAGAGCATGTGTAAGAGTCTGCGAGATAGATTCAGACATCAATCCCATGGCCGATGTGAGGGCCTTAGTCATAACATGAGACATAGTGTTGTCAATCAGAGACTGCATATCAGCAGTGGGATCAAAATCAGCGGGGATAGCCGCTCCAATCTCAGATACCCCTGTGGGTGTTTTAACACTCCCTGGATTGGTAATAAGAGACCCAGAAGGAGTGGGTATATCTTTGTCACCAGGCATGTTGGGGTGTATGAAACTGGCACCAATAACAATTTTATTGAGCTGAAAACCTAAAATGGGTTGATTAACCCAGAGGAGAAAAGGGGCAATATAACTTTAAGGACAAGCAAACAAATTACTCACAGAAACAGCAAAAAACAGCAATAAAGGAGATAAGAAGCAGAAATGCTTAAGGAGGGAGCAAGGAGCCGTCCGACCGCCACTGCAGCTTTAACCCAACTCCGAGGTCCAGTCGTTGGGGGTGGAGCTGTGTGCCGAGCGCGGGAAGGCAAGAAAATGGCCGCCGCGAGCGGCAGTGAGGAGAGCACAGAAGATTAACCGGGTAAGCTGTGCTCGCGGCGAATGTGTAATCACTTAGAACGTGTACACATTCATGCGCCGCAAGCAGGGAGCCGGCATCTGAGCTCTGTGAGCTCTGTGGGTGGTGGCCGTTCACGGCGCAAGTGAATAAAAAGGGCGCGAAGCGCCGGATGCGGCTCCAGCCGACGTCCCCGAGCCCGCTTGCAAATTAGGCTCTGGGGGACAGGCTGGACCGGGGAACGTTAAAGGCAAAGAACAAGCATATAGGTTATAAAGGAACAAAACCATAATAATATAAAATATCAATAAATGAATCAGCAATGAAGTAATACATTAATCAATTAATAACTTAATTAAAGTTATCAAAGAGATAATAATAATCCCACAGTTAAGGAGCCTGAGGGATCAGATATACTTAACTGAGGGAGCAGCAAAGAAAGAGGAACAGGATTGGTTGACAGAGCCTATTATGCTGGAGAAGTGGAACCTGATTGGCTGTTCCTGTTACTGGGAAGAATACACCTGAGACTGTTAATGTTATTATTGGTTAAGTTTATAAAGTTTTTTCTTTGCTGCTGAGGGAAATAAAGAAAGAGTGCAGCATAATAGGAGCCTCCGTGTCTTAATAAAATCATCGGTTGCACCACTCACTACTGAGTTCTAAACTGCCTCTGGAAGCAACTCTATATAAATTCCCATGATTTTGGAATAAGATGTCCGATAAGCACGTAGTGTAATTTCATCTGGTTTGTTATGGTTAACTCAAATGGATTATTCAGAAAATTAAGTCATGACCTTCCCAATCATTTTTTACGTTGACTATACTTTGCGTTTATCTGTGTCAATAGTGATTTATTTATTTCATTTTGTTTCTTTTAGAATACCCTAATCCCATCTGTATTCACCTGGTGTTGCTGACGCTGAGCATTATTGTAGTTGTTGCTGGTTTTTTTTTATCACTTTTGGAAAAAAGCCTAAAGACAAATAGGTATCAAATTTAAAATGAACAAGCTTCTGGTATTATATCCTCAAACATAAAAATCTGACAACGATAACAAGAATCTTTTCAATTTTTTTTTTTTATTGTTAACAATAATCTATTTGTAAAATTTACATAATTCAGTTTCACATCTGTCAAATGCACTGTGTCTGTCTAGCTATACTAGTGGTTCTCACTGGAGAAAAAAAAACCTTCCGCTTTTAGAAAAGTACTGTATAAAAAAAAGTTGTATAACTGACACTGGAAGTCCTCACGCTTGTAGGGCTTCAAAGTAAACAAAAGAGCAAATTTCAATGATTCCTTATTATCAGATACAGATTTTTTAGAAGAGACTAGGTTAAGAATACAAGAATACTTTAAATTAAATATGACTGAGGAAATTTCGGAATTTACTTTATGGTCAGCACATAAGGCAGAGGTCTGTTTGTGAGACGTGCCTCCTTTCTTAAAAAAACAAAACGGATTAAGTTTATGTGATTGTCAAAGACGAATTGCAATTATTTCTAGACAAAATAAAGTCCAACCTTCTACTGAATTAGCAGAACAGCTTACAGCACTTAAAACCCGATTGAAGATGCTTAATGCTGAAGCCACTAAGCAGATGCTCCATAAACTAAGAGCAAAAGAATATCATAGAAGGGGGAAGGCTAATAAATACTTAGCTTCTAGGCTTCGGAATAAGTACTCCAATCTTAAAATTCCTTATTTAATAGGAAGTGATGGCCTGAAGAGAACTTCCCCTATAGAAATTTGTCAAGAATTTGCTAATTTTTATGCGAAATTATATAATCTTAAAGAAGACAGTAATATTCATAAAGCGAGTACACAAAATATAAATTAATTTTTAACTCAAGCTGATTTACCTCAGATTAATGACACTCAATTAGATATATTACTTAAACCTATTGAGCTTAAGGAGGTGTTAGATACAATTGAGAAATTACCACAAGGGAAATCACCAGGAGCAGATGGGTTAACGAACACCTATTATAAAAAATATGCAAAAAACCTAGCTCCGCATTTATTAAAAGTTTTTCATAAGGCTGCAGGCACGGGTAAGCTCCCAAAGGAGATGCTTCACGCTACTATAGTAACCATCTTGAAACCTGACAAATCTTTCGATTTATGCAAAAATTATCGTCCAATATCTCTTTTAAATACAGATGCAAAAATTTACGCAAAAATCCTGGCAAATAGGATTAAAAGTATATTACCATCTTTAATTAGAGATGATCAGACAGGGTTTGTACAGGGGAGACAGGGGATGGATAACACCAGAAAACTAGCATTAATTTTGGATTATTTGAGAAGGACCAGAGGAGGCGGACTCTTGTTAGCTTTGGACGCTGAAAAAGCTTTTGACCGCCTCAGCTGGCCCTTTCTCAAACAGACGTTGGGTGCCTATGGGTTCCCACAGCAGATAATCAAACAGATTTTTGCTTTATATGCAGATCCCATGGCCCAAGTATTACAGGCAGGTTTTATGTCCCCCTCATTTAAGTTAACTAATGGAACGAGGCAGGGATGTCCGCTGTCTCCACTATTGTATGTGCTTGCATTAGAACCTCTTTTGCGAATTATTAGAAATAATCCCAGCATACAGGGTATTCAAGTTAATGGCATAGAATATAAGATCAGTGCTTTTGCAGATGGCGTCTTACTTTATATTAACAACCCCATAAATACGCTTCCAATACTTGTACAGCTAATAAAAGAATATGGTCTATACTCTTATTACTTATTAAATACTACCAAAATGCAAGCTCTGGTGATAGATTTACCTGCCCGAGATATAAACACATTATATAAAACATATCCCTTTGAATGGAGGCGTAATAATATTAAATACCTAGGGATAATTTTCTCTAAGAAATATGCTGATTTGATTCCTTGTAACTATGTTAGGGTATGGAAGGAGTGTAAGCAGACATTGGCTAAATGGAGGTCCCTGTTTTTCACCTGGACAGAAAGAATAGCTGCAATCAAAATGTCCATCCTCCCTAGGTTACAATACATTTTTCGGAATCTCCCGCTGCCTATACCTCAGTCTTATTTCAAATCAATTCAAAGGGATCTTATTAATTTTATTTGGTGTAAAGATAGTCCCTGGGTGTCTCTGAAACTTCTGAGAGCACCAGCTAGGGCAGGGGGACTAGCGGTCCCTGATATCCGCACTTATTACTATGCATCTATCTTAGCGGCTGGTATGGTACATTTTGATAATCACAGTCCTCCCCAGTGGGTTCAAATGGAACAACAAATGGTGTTACCATATAATATTATACATATTTTATGGCTCCCTAAACAGTTTCGGCCCTTTTTAAAAATAGTTCCGGATCAGATAGCTTTGTTAATAAAAATGTGGGATATACATAGATATAAGTTAAGTAGACAACTAATTTCCCTTGCTACTCCTACGGAAGCTCTCACATATTGTATCCCTACATTTCATGCAAAACCATGGAGGGAGAGGGGTCTTACGCATTTAATTCACTTTTATGCTAACTCAAGGTTACAGGAATTTCAAACTCTTCGATCACTTTATGACATTCCGTTAACCTCTCAATTCTCCTATAGACAATTGCATTATTTTATGCACAAACAAGGAACACAGCCTGTATGCCATGATATAATTATGGATCAACTCACAGTATGGGAAAAATTATGCATTGATAAAAAATTATCTACGCTATGTAAACCAATCTCCACTTGTTATCAAATATTATTAGATTATACACCCCTCTCAGAAGCTACACCTGGGAAACAATGGGTAGAAGATTTGGATATTGAGATTTCCGGGGAAAGGTGGACTGATATATCTATAAAGACTAAGAAACTGGTTAAATCAGCCTCACTTATAGAACAGAATAAGAAAATGATTTATAGGTGGTATATGGTCCCAGCACGGATTCATAAAATGTATCCTTCTACCCTACCTACTTGTTGGAGATGTCAATATAATAATGGATCGGTAATACAAATATGGTGGGAATGCCCACGAATCCAACCTTTTTGGAGAGAGATACACAATTTTCTACAAGATCTTACTAAAACTAAATTGTCATATGATCCCCTAACACTTTTGTTATTGAATCTCCCTCCATATATACCTAAACATCTTAAAAAATTAATTCTCCATGTAGTATTAACGGGTCAACGATGTATTGCACGAGCGTGGAAAACCTCTAAAATCCCTAAAATTGAGTGGGTATACCTTGAATTGGATGAGCAGAGGCTTTATGAATGCTGCTTTAATAATCAGACTACGCAAATTGCGAAAGCAGCATGGGATATTTGGAACAAGTGGAGATTGGTAACGTTAAATAGGGAAGAGCAGTATTAAGAATATACCATATTGTTTATAAAGATATTCTGATCCTAGAATACTTAGAGTCAATTTGTTACATATGTAATGTGAACTTAACCTATAAGTGATCAGATCGGAGTATTAAGGCAAGGAATTTAGCGTTTATCGGTGTGTATAGATAACATAAGCTTAAATGTTCTGCTTGAGTTAAATTATAGAAGATATTGGGATGTTTCTTATTATTATTATTTTATTTTATTTTTTTTCCCCTCTTTATATGTTTTGATATGTTTTGTATCTGTATTGTAATTATTTATATGATGTTAATTTATTTGATTTGATTTGATTTTCTTTTTGTATCCCTAGTTAATGGGAAAAAACAAAGAAAAACCAATAAAATATTATAAATTAAAAAAAAAAAGAGCAAATTTATTGTAAGGAGACGTGCATTTGCATATAACCAACGTTTCAGTCCAACTACCTTGACATAATAAGATGTTTGGTAATGGGACTAAAATGGTGAATGTGTGCTGTTGCACAGCTGTAAAAAAACAAATTACGTTATCTTGTTTATTTTGCAGTTCTATGAGTGTGTTCTTCACCTTGGCTGAGATTATTAAACTTGATGATCTCAGCCAACCCAATGCGTTCCCATAGGAATGTAGCCCATGGAACAGCGCAGCTAAGGGGAGTGGGCCTTGACAGAGCTAGGAGGCGGGCATATGTGGAAAGGGGAGTTATGGTCAGGTGGTCACAAGGGGTGTGGCCATTAACAGGATGCCAGATATTAATAACCAGCATCTTAGATCAGGAGCCATTTTAAGTAATCACACTTACCTGTTGTTGTGCTGGCAGGCAGGGAGAAGAGTGTGGCCAGACAGAGCTGCAGGCAGGGGGAGGAGTGGGGCCAGACAGAGCTGCAGGCAGGGTGAGGAGTGAGCAGGGGCCAGACAGAGCTGCAGGCAGGGAGAGGAGTGAGCAGGGGGCCAGACAGAGCTGCAGGCAGGGAGAGGGCTGAGCAGGGGGCCAGTCAGAGCTGCAGGCAGGGAGAGGAGTGAGCAGGGGGCCAGACAGAACTGCAGGCAGGGAGAGGAGCGAGCAGGGGGCCAGACAGAGCTGCAGGCAGGGAGAGGAGGGAGCAGGGGCCAGACAGAGCTGCAGGCAGGGAGAGGTGTGAGGCCAGACTGAGCTGCAGGCAGGGAGAGGAGTGGAGCCAGACAGAGCTGCAGGCAGGGAGAGGAGTGGGGCCAGACAGAGCTGCAGGCAGGGAGAGGAGTGAGCAGGGGGCCAGACAGAGCTGCAGGCAGAGGGAGGAGCGAGCAGGGGGCCAGACAGAGCTGCAGGCAGGCTGCTTCTCAGCCAGGAGCTGAGCAAGCAGAGATCAAGGAGCAAGGTGGGCTCAGTGAGCTGTGGCACCCAGCGCTGCTTTTTATTCCCAGTCCGGCCCTGCTGAGAGACCGCCTTGGTGAGGCCTTGCCGTCTGGCTCTGGGATCTCCCTGGGACAGAGGCCGGTCAGGAGGACAAGGCACCCCATCCCTTTCAGAGGTTGAACCTCAGCAGGGTTACAGGCTCCCGGCATCCACGGAACCCTTCTGGAGGCGGCAGGCAGGAAGGCCGCAAGTGGAATGAGGTCGTGGGAGGTGTCGCTGGGCGGCCGTACAAACACGGCGTCGAGTGAGGTAGGAGTTGCAGACTGCTGGTTCGGGAACCGAATCTGACACTGCCGAACGTTCGGGAAGTGAACGTGGAGGTAGAGGAAGTAGCGGAGGGGCTGAAACTGCTGAACGTTCGGGAGGTGAACGTGGAGGTAGCCATACTGCCGACCGTTCGTTTGCCAAACGGGGAGGTAAGAAAACTGCCGAACGTTCGGTAGTTGAGCGTGGAGGTAGCCATACTGCCGACCGTTCGTTTGACGAACGTGGAGGTAAGAAAACTGCCGACCGTTCGTTTGACGAACGGGGAGGTAAGAAAACTGCCGACCGTTTGGTAGTTGAACGTAGAGGTAGCCATACTGCCGACCGTTTGGCTGCCGAACGGGGAAGCAGGAAAATCTGCCGAAAGTTTGTTTTTTTGCTTCCTCTGTTGCAGGTACAGCAGGAGAGGTGGCGGATGGAGACAGGAGTTCGGGCAAACGGCCAGTGCAGATGGGGATCTACAAGGAAGGGAGGATCGGTACGGCAGGCTTGGCAGCAGGACTTGGGAGCGCTGGAAGTGCTTTTGGCAGTGGCGGAGTTAAGACAGCAGGAGTTCATCGCCCGGGTGAGTCGACCTCTGACACCATTGCCCCTTCGGTTGCCATGCCAAGGGTAGCCCCGGTGGTTGGCTCCGGTACGGGTCAGGCTGGTGGGGGGGCAGTTGGTAGGCAGGGGGCTACAAGGGCAGTGACTGGACCGGAGGGCTATGGTGACACACAAGACGCCCTACCCAGGTCTTCTTCTTCTCCTTACAGATCACTGGAGCATCCTTCCACGGGCCGTGAGAGGGCCTAGGACACAGGGACCGGATGATTGGCAAGTACTCCTGGTCCTTGGACGGCGGAATCTCGACAGATCCCCCCACGCTCTCGACCACAGGAGCGACTGGTGAATCTGCTAATACAGATAAGTCTGGCAATTTTACAGGGTTTGCATTTTTAGATAGTTGGGGCTCTGGGCAGGATCAGCCAGAGATTTAATTTTTGGGCGTGTCTGGGAACCAAGCCCGGGGGTTTAGGGGTTTAAGTTAGCGCAGTCAGAAGCAGGAAAGTTGGTAGTCACGGCTGGGGCATCAATATCGATGTGTACGGAGGGCGGAAAGAACGCGTGGAACTGGCGGGTAGCAACCCTGATGCTGCACGGCAGGATGTGCATATATCCTTCGCGGGGCCGCTTGGTTGCAAATTAAAACATTGGACTTGAAGGGAAGGATTTGGAAGGGTGAGTTCCTTGAAATTTTGTGCTTCTCCCATTGGGGAAGTGCATTTGATTTGAAGGACAAGGACGCTAACAAGGATGGGGAGGGATAAGTATAGGATGATCCTGAAGTCCTTTGGCAATTGGTTGCGAGCGTTCTGCATTTGGGCCGACGTGATTGGCAAGAAGTGTCCAGGGAAGTGCTCACAGCTTTTTTGTTATTTAGACGGTAATTGGGAGGCTCATAGAAAGTATGGGGGTCTAGCCTGGGGGCGCTACGACAAGCAGCTGCGGGAGGGTTTCCCACTCGGTTTTGTTCCCCCCCTTTCTTCTGGATCGCCGTCTGGAATGTCGGTTGCATGAATAGAAATCGGTGGTGGAATTTCCAGAGGTATTGCGAGGTAGGTTGGTGGGACCCCCCCCCCTTCACCGCCCCGCCCTTGGGGATTCTTCGGGTTCCCCCCCCTTTTGGGGGTAGTGCCGAAGAAGGAGCCGGGGAAGTTCCGGCTCATACATCACCTTCGTACCGAAAAGGGTCGTCAGTCAACGACGACATTGACGAGGGTTTACGCTCGGTGTCTTCTACATTATTCGACACGGCTGTCGAGTTGGTTTGGCATGCAGAGTAGTGGCGAAAGCTGCTGGGGAATCGGCTGTCTGTCTGTTACCTTTTGGGTTGTTGGGTTGACGGGGAGCTCTTCATTGACCTTTGTTTGCCCATGGGACGTTCCATCTCATGTGTGTATTTTGAGAAGTTTAAGACTTTCTTGGTAGGGATAGTTAAGGTGGAGTCGGTAGCAAGTTTATAGTTCATTATCTGGATGACTCCTCCGTGTCGGTCCCGCCGGTTCGGAGGATTGCCGCTTACGGTTGTGAACTCTGGAATGGGTCGCCCAAGTGTTTGGGGTCCCTTTGGCGTCTGACAAACAGTGGGACCGACCTCATGTCTCAGTTTCTTGGGTTTGGAAATAGATTGGATGGCAGGGGAATGTCAATTGCCGGTAGACAAATTGGTGGCATTACGTCAGGCTATCCGGGAGGCTGGGGCAGCACGTAAGGTGATGTCGAGACCGATGCAATCATCGCTCGGGCGTTAGAACTTGCTTGTAGCATTGTGCCAGTGGGGCGGGTTTTTTCAATAGGTTGTTAGCAAAGGCGACATGTGGGGTTAGTTCCTCTCATCATTTATTTGGGTTACGATCCCGATGTGGGAGGATTTGGCTGTGCGGGATGTGTTCCTTAGAGACTTTATTGGCAGGGAGCCCACGGTCAAGCTAAGGAATTGGTACTTTTTACAGACGCCTCGGGGTGTGAGGGGTTTGGAGCGTATTTTGTGGGACACTTGGGTGCGGAACCGTGGCTGGAGGAGTGGAAGGCGGACCCTATAATTCGTAATCTGGAATTTTGGAATCGTCTCCCTTGGTAGTTGCGTTTGCACTAGGGGTCCTAGGTTACGGGATACTAAAGTGAGCTTTCTTTCAGACGACATGGCGGTCGTGTCCGTGGTTACTCATTTGTTGGCCTCGTCTACTCCGGTTATTCGCTTGTTGCGGCATTTTGGGTTGTTTTGCATGCAATTTTAACATAGTTTTTAGGGCACGTCATGGGCCTGGTTTCTTGAATGTTGTCGCTGACGCGCCGTCTCGTTGCTGGAAGAAATTCTGTGCGGCGGCGCCGGGGGCTCAGTTGGAGGGTCTGGTCTGTCCAGACGACATGTGGCAGCTAGGGACCTCCTGTTTGGACGCCTAATCAAGGAATCGTTAGCCGAGTATGTGGAAGGCGTATGTTAAGGTCAGGAGGGAGTGGGAGGAGGTGTGCGGATGCGTGGGTGGCCACCATTCTGCTGAGGTACGGGCGGATACACTATTGTGGTATTTGCGCAGGTTGCTGCTGGGGCCTCTCATCTCATGGTGGATAGGCACATGGCTGCCTTGGCTTTTCTGTTTCAGTTGAGTGGCAGGCAGGATATTAATAAGAGTTTCCTTATCCGCCAAGCTGTCGGAGTACGCCTGATCCCAGGAGGCCGGTGTCGATAGGGATTCTGAGGCAGCTGGTAGGGGTGCTCCCGGGCCCCTGTTACTCTCGCCATGAAGTACTTTTAATCTCGCTTGCGTTTGCGTTAGCGTTCTTTGGGGCGTTCCGGGTAAGTGATTTAGTGAGTGGTTGTCGAGCGGGCAGTGGAAGAATCCAGGTGGAGGATGTGACGTGCGGCAGGATCGCATTTGTCGCGAGTTTGAGGCGCTCAAAAAAAAACAAAAAAAAAAACCATGTTTTGTTTGGGGGCTTGGTCACACCTTATGAGTTTCCGGGGTCGTCAGTGTGTCCGGTTGCCTGTGCAACTGCATATGTGCGGGCCCGCCCAAGGGGGACGGGCTCCCTTCTCACTCATGAGGAGGGGTCGTCATTATCGGAGTACCAGTTTTCAGGGTTTTTCAGTAGGGGTTGGGTCCTCGGCAGTTTGGTACACATTCGCTCAGAATTGGGGCTGCTCCAGAAGCAGCCAGGTTGGGCCTTGGTGACGAGTCGGTTAAGCGGATTGGACGGTGGGAGTCCGTCAGGTTCCGGTCATATGTAAGGTTAGACCGTATTTAAAAAAAAAAAAAAATGAAAAAATGAAATGAAATGAAAAAACAATGTTGCATGTAAATGGTACAGTTACGCTTACGGGTTGTGGTTACATGTGGTTAACCTGTTTCTTTTCCTCCGAAGGTTCGGTCGCCTGGTTGGTGGGCAACTCATTCATCCATTGGGCGCGCAAGAGAGCTGCAGTTCGACCCCAAGGAGGACAGCTGGGCTTTCCACAGCGCGTAGTCAAGTTATTGTGGTTTGGCTATAGGGATTTTGTTGGACAGAAGTCTGCTCAGAACTTTGGAGGCGTTTAGGTGCAGGGCAGTTACAAGATTTTCTGCTGCGTTATGCAGTTGGTAATGATTTTGGGGGGGTACCCCAGAGGGAGCTAGTGCACCGTAGGTAACAGGATTTAGACGGATTGAGGGCTCGGGTACCAGGTGTAATCTCGATTTGGTCGGAATGGGTGCCCCGGTTCCTTGGGTGTCACGCTAGGGATCGAATGGCAGTGTCTGGGGGCAGGGGACAAGTTAATAAGCGGTTGTCCATTTTCGTGAGATGTATAGGAGGAGTGGTTGTGCGACATATAGATCTGGAAGCGAGGCTCCATGGTTATTATAGGTATGATGGGGTGCACCTTTCCGATGTCGGTAATGAGTTTCTTAATTTTGGTTCAAGAAGGCCTGCAGCGTGCGTTGTTTCTGCTGGGGGGGGGGGGGGCGCTCAGATGGCTTGAGGGGTCAAGCCCTGAGCTGTGGCGGAAGATATTGGAGGCTAGGTAGTTTTGCTAGCTGGAAGCTTGGTTGGTTAACAATGTTTACATGGTTGAATTTGGTATTTGGTAGGTTGGAGCCCGTAGGTGGTTCTCAACCTGGTGGTGTAGGGGGTGTCTCGGTATGCCCCTGCAAGAAAAATTGGTAGGTTGGAACCCGTAGGTGGTTCTCAGCCTGGTGGGGTAGGGGTGTCGGCGGTATGCCCATACTATCTAAATTTGGAGGTTGGAACCCGGAGGTGGTTCTCAACCTGGTGGGGTAGGGGTGTTTCGGTATGCCCCTACTACGAAAATCAATTGGTATGAGGCATGTTGTGGCCATGTTGGTTATGTCAATTATGTATGGTTATGGGTTATTGTATTATATGTTAGGGGTCATTGCCGGTGGGTCTAGTACTGTTAATAATTGGGGTAAAGTACAGATTATGTGATCTTGGGAATGTTTGGCAATGACCCAAATTATTATTTATATATTTATTATATTTAATAAAGCCGTGGCAAAGTTTTTCTCCACTTTAAATCTGTGTCCGTGTCTTATTGGGGAGGTGTAAGGTAATGTTTTGGAACATATGCCCAAAAGGTCGACTATGCGCATGTCAAGCATTGGTAGGCTATTGTGCATGTGTGGCAAAAAGCTGCGCGGACAATCAACATCTCCACAGGGAGCGTTCAGCGCCTCCATGTAGACCCAATCTAACACACTGCCCCTCTTCTCACTCTAATACATTGCCCACAATTCCAATACATTTCTCACCCTCCCTTCACTGTTATACACTGCTCTCTTCACCCAATCTAATACATTACCCCTTAATCTAATACACTGCCCCTCCACCCTCTATTCTAATTGAATAGATTGTCCCCACTCCACTTTAATACACTGCCGTCCCTACCCATAATTTAACTCCCTGCCTCCCACCACTCTAATACATTGGCCCCCTCCCTTCCTCGAATAAATACACTGCCCTCTCCTTCCTTGAAATACACTGGCCCCCTGACTTCCCCAAATTAATACAGTGCCCCCGCCCTCCCATTAATACACTGCCACCCTACCCAAATTAATACACTGCCCCCTCCCAGGGTCGGATTAACATAGGGGCTGATGGAGCTGCAGCTCCAGGCCCAGGCCCAGGGTTTAAAAAAAAGAAAGAAAAAAAAAAACTTTTTTTTTTTTTTTTTTTTTACACACTACTCTTAGGGTTGCCAGGTATTTCTCATGTATTTCTTAGGGTTGCCAGGTATTTCTCAGAAGTATTTCTCAGGTATTTGAGGCTGCCTAGCCGGTGCCAGTATTGCAGTAATACCGGCAATACAAATGTCTGTCTCAGTATAAACATAGATTATTCTGCAATACCAGCGCCGGCCAGTAGGGGTCGCTGTTTGTGTGGAGAGAGGCAGTGATAAGAAGTTACGGCATCTCCCTCCCTGCCTCTCTCTACTCACTGATCCGCGGGGAAGCAGCTCTGCGAGACATGGGGACGCTGAGACATTGGGACACTGGGGAACATGGGGACCCTGAGCATGGACGTCCGCAGGAATTTTTCCGGGGGGGGGGGCATAATTGTAATGACATCCATGCTTGGCCCCTTTTTTGACAGTGTCATGAAAGGGAAGGAGCATAGACATTTTCGCATAAAGCAAGGATGAATAGCGTTTTTACAACTATGGTGTCAGGAATATATGTTTGTATTCCTGACACTATAGTGTTCCTTTCATCAAATTACAGGAACATTCTGGTCACCATAACAACTTTATCTAAATGAAAATGCTGTGATGCAAGGAGGCCCCTGGGTGCTCTTTCTTTGAAGGGGTGAAACTGCTCTCAAATGGTTTACCCCCAAAGGCTTCCTTCAGCTCCAGATCTCCAGGTCGCTCAGTGGTATTAGACTTCTGAAACAGAGTGTCAGGAAGTGCAGATTGACGTTAGGCATGGGTGCCGCTGATTGGCTAGAGTGGTCAGCTGACACTCTAAGCCAATCGCTAGTTCCCGATTCATAAAAATGTTTTATGCTTTTATGAATGGGGAGCTACTGATTGGCTTAGAGTGCTAGCTGACCCATCTAGCCAATCAGCGGCACCCCTACCCAGCGGCCCTCTGTGTTTCCTGACACTCAGTAAATAAAAGTGAACACATTAACACTGATATTGTTTGTTTTTACCTGGGGAGATGAGAAGGTCCAAAGTTTCCCTGCCAGGCCCAGGTACCAACGCCTTATGATGTGGTGTCCAGAATGAAGTGCTCCAATCTCCTTCATTTGACACAGTCTTCTTTGTCTTCTGAGGCTCCTTCTGCTCCTTTACCTTTCTGCTACTTTCTGCTTATTTTGCGCCTTTCTGCTCCTTGATGGCTCTTCCTGCTCCTTGATGGCCCTTCCTGCTTCTTGCAGACCCTTCCTACTTCTTACTTCCCTTCCTGCTTCTTTCTGCCCCTTCCAGCTTCTTGCAGCCCCTTGCTGATCCTTTCTGTTCCTTCTGATTCTTCCTGCCCTTTCCTGCTCATTGCTGCCCCTTCCTGCTCCTTGCAGACCCTTCCTGCTCCTTGCAACCCCTTCCTGCTCCTTGCAGACCCTTCCTGCTCCTTGCAGACCTTTCCTGCTTTTTGCAGACCCTTCCTACTCCTTTCTGCCCCTTTTTTTCTCCTTGCTGCCCCTTCCTACTCCTAGCAGACCCTTACTACTCCTTGCTGACCCCTCCTGCCCCTTGCAGACCCTTCCTACTCCTTTCTGCCCCTTTTTTCTCCTTGCTGCCTCTTCCTACTCCATGCTGCCCCTTCCTACTCCTTGCTGACCCCTCCTGCCTCTTGCAGACCCTTTCTACTCCTTGCTGACCCCTCCTGCTCCTTGCTGACCCCTCTTGCTCCTTGCTGCTCCTTCCTGCTCCTTGCTGCCTCTTCCTACTCCTTGCTTCCTCTTCCTACTCCTTGCTGACCCCTCTTGCTCCTTGCAGACCCTTCCTACTCCTTGGTGACCCCTCCTGCTCCTTGCAGACCATCCCTACCTCTTCCTGCTGTCCCTTCCTATTCCTTGCTGACCCCTCCTGCCTCTTGCAGACCCTTTCTACTCCTTTCTGACCCCTCCTGCTCCTTGCTGACCCCTCTTGCTCCTTGCTGCTCCTTCTACTTTACCCTCCTGCTCCTTGAAAACCTTTCGACCCCTTCCTGCTTCTTGCTGCCCCTTTCTATTCCTTGCTGACCCCTCCTGCCCCTTGCAGAACCTTTCTGCTCCTTCTACTTTACCTTCCTCTATGCGGTCTCCCCCACCCCCCATCCCTCACTTACCTGCTCTGTAGGACGCCTCTGTGCTGCTCCCCTGCGGTTTCAGTCATGAGAGAGAGGCAGGGATAAGCTGTAGCTTCCTGCCTTTCTCCATTCACAGTGCCACCTACTGGCCAGCGCTGGTATTGCACTGTATTCTCACACTAAAACGAAAAATAGCAGCACAAGCTGAAAAATCCGGGGGGGGCAAGTAGGGGGGTACTTGCCCCCCAATTCAGACGCCCATGACCCTGAGACACTAGGGACACAGTGGCCCCATGTCTCCTAGTGGCCCCTAGTCTGTGTCCCCATGTCTCCCAGCCACTGTCCCTAGTGTCTCAGTGGCCCCATGTCTCACAGTGTCCCCATGTCTCTAAGTGTCCCCTAGTGTCCTAGTGACATCAGGACACTGGGAGACATGAGGACACAGACTCTAAGGGACACTGGGAGACATGGGGATACAAACACTAGGGGACACTGGGCGACATGGGGACACTGAGAGGCATGGAGACACAGGGAGACATGGGGACACTGGGCGACTTTGAGACATAGGAGACATGGCAGTGTCCCCATGTTTCCCAGCCAGTGTCCCTAGTATCTCAGTATCCCCATGTGTCTCTCAGTGTCTGTAGTGTGCCAGTGTCCCTAGTGTCTCAGTGTTCCCTAGACTCCCAAAGTCCCCTAGTCTCCCAATGTCTCTGTGTCCCCATGTCTCCTAGTGTCTCAGTGTCCCCTAGTGTAAAAGAAAAAATCTCAGGCACTCACTGTGATAGATTTAGGCAGGTTTATTGGACACCGCAACGTTTCGACCTGTACCCAGGTCTTTATCAAGTCTCCAATGTCCCCTATGTATCAGTGTCCCCTATGTATCAGTGTCTCAGTGCCCCATGTCCCTCAGTGCCCGTAGTGTCTCTGTGCCCGTAGTGTCTCAGTGTCCCCTAGTATAAAAGAAAAAAATCTCAGGCACTCACTGTGATAGCTTTAAGCAGGTTTATTGGACACCGCAACATTTTGACCTGTACCCAGGTTTTTATCAAGTCTCCAGTGTCCCCTATATATCACAGTGTCTCAGTGCCCCATGTCTCCCCGTGTCCCCTCGTGTCTGTCACCCAGTGTCCCCAAGAGTCTCAGATTTCCCAGGTCTCCCAGTGTTCCCTAGTATCTGTGTCCCCATGTCTCCCAGTGTCCCAATGTCTCTCAATGTCTCCTAGTGACATGGGGACACTGGGAGACATGAGGACACAAACACTAAGGGACTGGGAGACATAGGGACGCAGACATTCCCCCTTTTTGTGTATGTTCGCCTTTTCGGCCGTTCTGGTTATGTGATTTGTGTCAGTAGCCCACCCTTTTACCGCATCCATAGACTTCCTTGTTTACTGGACACTGCTGTTAGGGGGTATGGGTTTACTTGAAAGATGAAAGCATGAGATTAGCAAAGTGTATGTGTTTTCTCATAGTTGCATCCTATGAGTTTCCCTACAGCATTATCTCCATCAGATACATGACGCTTAGGAGGTAGGACTGTTTTAGTGTTTTTGGTCAATAAGATTTTGTAATTAGGCCCATCATAATTATCAGCACCAGGCCCACTGGGCTCTTAATTCGGCCCCCACCCTTCTTCAAATAAATACACTGCCCCCTCCTTCCTTCAAATACACTGCCCCGCCCTCCCTAAGCCCCTCTTCTCCTACCTTACGATTTGCTGTCCGTCCTCCAGCTCCAGCCTCAGCCCTGCTGAAGCAGGCCAGACGCTCCTCTGGCACTGCGAGCAGGAGGGAAGGGGGAGTGACTGGCACTGCGAGCAGGAGGGAAGGGGGAGTGGCTGGCACTGCGAGCAGGAGGGAAGGGGGAGTGACTGGCACTGAGAGCAGGAGGGAAGGGGGAGTGGCTGGCACTGCGAGCAGGAGGGAAGGGGGAGTGACTGACACTGTGAGCAGGAGGGAAGGGGGAGTGGCTGGCACTGAGAGCAGGAGGGAAGGGGGAGTGACTGGCCTTGCGAGCAGGAGGGAAGGGGGAGTGGCTGGCACTGCGAGCAGGAGGGAAGGGGGAGTGACTGGCACTGAGAGCAGGAAGGAAGTGGGAATGACTGGTACTGCTAGCAGGAGGGAAGTGGGAGTGGCTGGCACTGCGAGCAGCAGGGAAGGGGGAGTGGCTGGCACTGCGAGCAGGAGGGAAGGGGGAGTGTCTGGCACTGCGATCAACAGGGAAGGGGGAGTGGCTGGCACTGAGAGCAGGTGGGAAGGGGGAGTGGCTGGCACTGAGAGCAGGAGGGAGGGGGAATTGTAGATGATCTAGTCCGGGAGAGCAAGAATCAGGAAATATTTTTCCTGTCATGTGGCTGGTCACAGACACAGCTGAAAGCGGCCCCAGGGCAGCCGGGACGCACATTTAAGCATGCTTGATCCACACAATATGTGTTTATTTTTCCTCTGTGTACTTTGATTTCTCCCCTTATAAATTGCACAATCACTCATATGCACTTTTTTTGTATACTTTTGAAAATCGTTATGTAAACTATGAAATTAAAGAATTTAAAAAAATATATATATATATTTTCAAAAATATCAGAAATTGAGAAACAAATATTTGTTTACTATTATTATTATTATTATATTTATATAGCTCCAACTAATCTCAATAAAAATATTTCTGGAAAAAAAATAATGTTTGATTTTTATTTTAATTTTTATTTTAATACAGTAATCTGATTTCCACATTGATTTACTGACATGTAAAACTTTGTTCTGTTATTACCAGATACTACACGATCTACCTGTTATTTTCTATTACCGTACCGCACACATGGTGACAACCTCTGTTCATTATTGCAAGTGGATGGTATTAATGCATTGTTCACCATCATGTAGTGCAATGTCTTCTAATTTCATGTATTACAGAAACATACATACATACAGGTAGCAGCAGTACTACAGGAGGAATTTTTTCAATTTATATTTTTTTTATTAAGTGAATGACATCATTATCAAACTTTTTCATTAATTATGATAAATGAGCAACGTATAGTAAGCAACATATTAGGTGACTATAACAACATAACTGCTGGTGTTATAACAGGAATAGGCTGTCTCTTGGGGTCAACAGGTATGGCAACCTTAGGCTAAGTATATCGGTGCTAGGTGAGTTCCGGCCTCTGAGCAGGAAGTGGTTAGGTCGCCGGACCACGGCATCCACGGAACCGACTCGCATCAAGTAAGGCTTCTAATGTGGTATGTGCTAGTCAGTGTTCCCGAAGCGCCGAGGCTGGAGCCCCGGCTTCTTGCTGGTGGGCGCACTTTCTTGGGTATGATCTGTTGCGGTTATGTAGTCGCATTGTTGTTCCTAATTTCATGGTCCCGGTCTTTATTTTTTGCCTCTGAAGAAGCTCCTCGTGGGTTGATGGACAATCCCAATGCCTGCAGGAACGGCTCTGGATCTTCCGCTGACATCAGCGTAATGGTCTCTTCTCCACTCTCTATCAAGAGGGACCCCTCTAATCCCTAGCGGTATTTTATGGAGTGTTTTCTTAGTCGACTAGCAACCGGAGCCAGCTACCTCTTCTGTACCAGGACCGAGAATGGGATAACCGCATACATAGCGACAGTGTGCCCCTTATAATCTATCGTCCCCATCTCCCTCAAGCGGGTCATAATCACCTATCTTGCTGCGATATCTCTCATCACCGCGATTATATCTCTTGGTGCTGCTGCTGATTTCCTTACTCTGAACGCCTTGCAGGGGTGTCTTCAATTCTTCAATGTGTGTAAGCATGTCTTTGATAAACATAGGCAATGTCTCTGTGTTTACTTGCTCTTGGATGCCCCTGAGTCGTATATTTTTCTTTCTGTTGCGCATCTCTACGGGGGCCACCACTCTGTTGAGGT
This sequence comes from Pelobates fuscus, assembly GCF_036172605.1. Taxonomy (NCBI): domain Eukaryota; kingdom Metazoa; phylum Chordata; class Amphibia; order Anura; family Pelobatidae; genus Pelobates; species Pelobates fuscus. Next base: position 23,340,249 of record NC_086317.1, read on the forward strand.
GCTGAACTTGGGCGGGAAGTCCTTCTAGTTTGTCAGCTGTGTCTTGTATGTTTTTGGACCAGGCTCTCTTCCCTCCAGCTTCCTCACCTGTTTGTGGACTGCAACAATCTCCGGAGGTCAACCAGGAGCCTCCTAATGTCTCCTTTTGCCCGAATCTGAGGTGGGGGTCGTAGCCCCTGAGTGGGGAGAGGTGAGAGGATTTTCCTCCTCCAGTGAGGCCTCTGACGGCTCTAACACGTCTCGTGGTTCTGGCGCTATTTTAGACAGCTGCGTTTGCAGTCTCTCAAAGGAGAGCCGAATATCCGGCTGACAGTGAGTCTCTGACTGGTGTTTTTTCTTGTTTTTCCGCCCCATTGTCTCTGCTTGTGGGGGGGTACTCTTTTGGTGCAAAATTTCCACTCTTTGTGGCTCTAAGTCTCGGGTTTCCCCTAGGCCCAGTCGGAGCTCAGAGAAAAGACATCTTTGTTGGAACTCTGTCGTCCACGCCCCCCCACAGCAGGAATTTTGCTTGCATTATCCTTCCTGTACAGGCAACACTAGTATAAAACTTATAATAAAAGACATTTGAACCAACCCAAACTCCTCCCGTTACAGTATAGGAACACTACCAAACCTATGAACCCCAGTTTTCTGCCTGTCCTACCAGGGAACAGTTTCCAGGCAGCATTTCACAGGGCATTCTTAGCACCAGAAATTACATTGAAAAGATCTGCAGTCTAGACCAGCAGATGCGGTTGTACACACGGCAGTGGAGAGGCCTTTTTAAAGTAAAGTTTGTTTCATTACTTTAAAAGCTTCTTTGGGGATTTGTTTGGTAAAGTTAAAAAGGCACTCCTTTTCTATTTTTGTCTCCAGGATGTCTAACACACCTTAGGTTCAAGAATCTGAGAGATGCAAAGCTGTTGCAAAAACCCCCCCTTTATTTCTCTTTGTGTAGCATTTCTTTGCCGGATGGGTGTAAATGAAACTTTGCAATACATATAGAGACAGCTATACAACAATAAATATCTTCTGTGGTTCCAGCAAACTTTAAAATAGATATTTCAGGATATCAAAACAGCCAAGCTTCCGATTCTCAGTGCAAATCACTTATCACTATTTTATCGGTGGAAAGAGCTCAGATAATCTCGATTAAAATGTTGGAAAGGCATTTGAAGAAGACTCTGAAGTTCCTCTGTGATGACACACAAGCAAACGTCTTCGATTTGTTAAAGTGAATGAAAGAAAGCTCTCCCACAGTACAAGAAAAAAAACCTTTTTAGAACAAGTTATTTTCAGGAAGAAATTGGATGGAATCTTCCTTTCGTATGGTATACTCTGTCTCCAACAAAAGGCATAATTTTGAAGACAGAAATAAGGAAAATGAAAGGAAAAGGCCATCACACAGAAACAGCCATCATAGGGTAATTCTGACACCAGACCACATCCCAATTTATAAGCACGTGGAAAAACATACAAGTCAAGATCTTTGGGTACAGCATACAACTCAAAAGGATACATTATAGAATCTGACTGTCTTCCTCCACAATCTCTTCAGGAGTTTGTTCAACAGAGATAAGGAACTATAATATAACTATCTCAGATCTCATAGTAAAGAATGAAATAAGCTTCCAGAAAAGGTTCCAGAAAAACACGAGTGTCAAGGAACCTATTCAATATTGTTTTTAGTCCAAAGCACAGGTGGTTCTTTTCATCCTAGATTAGATCTAAACAAAGATGAACAAATATTTCTCAATGAAAAAGTTAAGAATGCAAACCTTTTATTTAACTTCTCATCTGAACAGAAAAGGAGACTTCCAGACTTCCCCAGATTTAACATTGTTATAGCTCAAAGCAGAAAATTCCTAAAAAACTAAATTATATAATTTCAATTCAGGGCATTTCCATTCAGCCTCTAAACTTCTGCAAGGTTATTCATCAAAATTCTGGTATTCCTTTCAGGTTATTTAAGAGAAAAAGGAATGCACATCACTCTGTATCTAGATGGCTGGCTTCTGATTACAATAACTTCTTTCCTAGAAGATCACATTTGGATTTTAGTCGACAAACGTTTTTTCGATTTAGTCGACTAAAACTAGACTAAAACTAACACAATTGAGATGACTAAAATATGGCTAAAACAGCCTTTTAGACAAAAGACTAGGTCTACAACTAAATTGAAGTTTGCCGCCAAAATTTACACTGGCAGGTAAGACACATGGGGAAGGGAAGAGAGGAAATGAGACACATGGGGGATTGAAACACATGGGGGACTGGGGGATTGAGACACATGGATGAGCTAGGGGAATCAGACACATGGGGGGGGGGGGCGGGGAGAATTATTATTTTATAATTTATATAGTGCCAGCAAGTTCCGTAGCGCTGTACAAAGGGATGAGACGCATAAGGGGGCTGGAAGAATGAAACACATAAAGGGTCTGGGGGTGAATGAGCACATGGAGTGGCATGGGGGGGAATTTGATATGTAGAGGGGCTGAGGGAGGAACTGAGACACATTGGCGGCGGGCGATTAAGACACGTGGGGAAGATGAGATGTATGGAGGAGCTGGGGGAGAAAGGTGCTGATGGGAAGATATACACAAATGGGGCTATAGAGAGAAAGAGAAACACAGAAGGGCTAGGAGAGGGGGGCAAAAAGCCACAGAGGGGCTGGGGTAGGTTCAAAAGAGTAGGGGCTTGGGAGAGAAAAAACCCAGAGGAGCTGGGACACACACAAAGAGACACGCTGGGGAAGGAGCAAAAGAGACAGATAGAGGCTTTAACTAAATCCATTCGATTTTAGTCGTGTTGACTACATTTCTGATTATAAATATTGTTTGCACTGCGTTCTGGCTTGGTGTTATTATTATTATTATTATTGGAATTAGCGCCAATAAATTCCACAGCGCTTTACAGTATTATGAAAGGGGGAAATTTTGCAATACATGAGATAATTACACAGTGACACAGGAACAATAGGTAGATGAGGGCCCTGCTTAAACGAGCTTACAGTCTAGAGGAGGTGGGGTAAAAAAACACAATAGGACAGCAAGGGAGACAGCCACCAAACAAGGTGGAAAAGTAGCAGAACTGGAGGTGAGAGTGGAGTGTGGCTCTTTAGGAGAGCAAGAAACAGATATGGATAAGTAAAGATAAGTTACTCTGGGAGTCCATAAGCATTTCTTAACAGATGTGTTAAAGGGACTTCTTAAACCAGCATTTCCCAATTGGTGTTCTGCGAGAACACAAATGGGGTTCAACTGTAATTTCGGCTTACAAAATGGCTGTTGCGATTTGGCCTGACCAGGTGCCGCTGATAATTGAGGAGGGTGGCGAGGGAGCACTCTCCCCTGCTCAGCTCCCTTGTGCGCACTGGAGCTTGAATATGACGTCACTCTGGCCCCGGCATCACTAAGAGGCGCACGAGGAAGCTGAGCAGGAAGATCACTGCTCCTTCGCCGCCCGCAGGCCAAAGGTAGGGAGTATGGGTGGAGTGAAATTTCAAAAAATAAATAACTTGTGTGTGTCTGTTAAAATGTTTGTATTTGTGTTTGTCACTGAGTGTGTGTATGTGTGTTTGTCACTGAGAGTGAATGTGTGTTTGCCTGTGAGTGTGTGTGTGTGTATGTGTGCTTGTCAGTGAGAGTGTATGTGTGCTTGTCAGTGAGGGTATGTGTGAGAATGAATGTATGTGAGAGCCGCTTGCCCAGCGCTGCTTGCCCAGCGCTGCGGCCCCAAACAGGGGCAGGCAGCCCACCAGGAATCTTCCCCGTGGGCACCCCTAGCAGGCTGGTGCCCTAGGCGAATGCCTAGTTCGCCTAACAATGTCCCCAGCCCTGGCCAGTGTTATTAAAAGAGCTTAGTGGTGTACTAGCAAAACTATTAACAGATGTATTTAACCAATCATTGTTAACAGGAATAGTCCCAGAAGATTGGAAGTTAGCGAATGTTGTGCCCATTCACAAGAAAGCTAGTAGGGAGGAGTCGGGCAACTATAGGCCAGTAAGCCTTACTTCAGTAGTGGGGAAAGTGATGGAAACCATGTTAAAGGATAGGATTGTTGAACATCTTAAAACACATGGATTTCAAGATCAGAGACAACATGGGTTTACTTCAGGGAGATCATGCCAAACTAATCTTTTTGATTTTTTTGATTGGGTAATTCAAATAATAGATCAGGGTGGTGCAGTAGACATTGCTTACCTAGATTTCAGTAAGGCTTTTGACACTGTTGCACACAGAAGGCTTATCAATAAACTGCAATCTTTAAGTTTGGATTCCAATATTGTTGAATGGGTAAGGCAGTGGCTGAGTGACAGACAACAGAGGGTTGTAGTCAATGGAGTATATTTGAAGCTTGGGCTTGTCACCAGTTCGGTACCTCAGAGATCTGTAATATTTTTATTAGTGATATTGCAGAAGGTCTTGATGGTAAGGTATGTCTTATTGCCGATGATACTAAGATATGTAACAGGGTTGATGTTCCAGGAGGGATAAGCCAAATGGCAAATGATTTAGGTAAACTAGAAAAATGGTCAGAGTTGTGGCAACTGACATTTAATGTGGATAAGTGCAAGATAATGCATCTTGGACGTAAAAACCCAAGGGCAGAGTACAGAATATTTGATAGAGTCCTAACCTCAACATCTGAGGAAAGGGATTTAGGGGTGATTATTTCTGATGACTTAAAGGTAGGCAGACAATGTAATAGAGCAGCAGGAAATGCTAGCAGAATGCTTGGCTGTATAAAGAGAGGTATTAGCAGTAGAAAGAGGGATATTGATACTTTAGAGAGAGTTCAGAGAAGGGCTACTAAACTGGTTCATCAATTGCAGGATAAAACTTACCAGGAAAGATTAAAGGATCTTAACATGTATAGCTTTGAGGAAAGACGAGACAGGGGGGATATGATAGAAACATTTAAATACATAAAGGGAATCAACACAGTAAAGGAGGAGACTATATTTAAAAGAAGAAAAACTACAACAACAAGAGGACATAGTCTTAAATTAGAGGGGCAAAGGTTTAAAAATAATATCAGTAAGTATTAGACAGGACGAGGGGAGGAGGTGTCAAAAGGAGAAACTGAATGAACGTTGGGAGAGATAGGAGGAGAACCACGAGAGGACAGTATGACAGAGACCGAGGGATTAAATAATTTGGAGAAGGAGGACATTATCAACAGTCAAAGGCGGCAGAGAGGTCAAGCATGGAGTAGTGGCCTTTGGATTTAGCTGTGATTAGGTCATTTGTAACTTTTAATAAGGACAGTCTCAGTAGAGTGGAGGGGCGGAAGCCAGATTGAAGAGGATTGAGGAGTTGGAATTTAGAAAGTGAACCATATGAGTAAAGACAAGCTTTGAGAAAAAAGGAAGCAGGGATTTGGCACGATAGTTGGAAGGGGATAAAGGGTCTAGGAATGGCTTTTTTTGAGGATTGGTATAAGAGTTGCATGATTCAGAGGAGCAGGGACAACACCAGATGAAAGAGAGCATTGGTGATGTGTGTTAAGGATGGTACACAAGGGGAGAGAGATCTGATAAGGTAGGAAGGTACGGGATCAAGCCGACAGGTGGTAGGACGAGAGGAGAAGCGCAGCCACCTTCTGTTCTGTAGCCGGGGAGAAGGTCTGAAGATTAGGGAAGGTACGGTCCAGGTCTGGTTTGCAGAAGAGAGGAGCAAAGGTGGGAGAATTCTTTACTTATCTGTTCAGTATTGTCGGTAAAGTAGCATGCAAGACTATCGGCTGATAGGTTAGTTTGGGAGTGGCTTGAGGTGAGCGAAGGAGAGAGTTGAAGGTATTAAATAGACGTCTGGAATTATGTGAGCATAAACTAACAAGAGAGGAAAAGAAGGAATGTTTAGCAAGGGTGAAGGATGTGCCGTATGAACACAATATGAATTTATAATGGTGGAAGTCTGATAAGGTGCAGGACTTCCCCCATCAGCCCTCAGCTGAACGGGAGCATCTCTGCAGGTAGTTGGTTGACTTAGTCTGCCAGTGTTGGAGGCGTGTCTTCCTTGAGGTTCATGTTTGGAGCGGGGCTGCAGTGTTCAGAGCAGTGTTGAGGGTAGCATTATATGAGGAGATAGCCAGAGAGGAACATGAGAAGGTAGGTATGGGTGAGAATTTGGAGTGGACATCACCTGAGAGTTGCTGGAGGTCAATAGAATTCAGGTTCCTTCTGAGTTGAGGGGGTGTTAGGCTGAGGCTGTTTGGTGAGGGAACTCGCAAGAACAAATGACAGAAGGTGGTGATCTCAAAGAGGAAATGCAGTGTTATGAAGCTTAGAGATAATGCATGCATTAGAAAAAATAAGATCGAGGGTATTGCTAGCTTTATGTATGGGAGTATGTGTGATCTGTTATAGGCTAAGGGAGGAGGTAATAGAAAGGAGTTTTGAAGCTACGGAGGTTAAGGGTGGGTTAATAGGAATGTTGAAGTCCCCGAGAATAAGGGAAGGGATATTACTTGAAAGGAAGTAGTTAAGCCAAGCAGATAGCAGCTACGCTGGCAGAAATGGGTTTAAGCAGACGACTTGAGTGAATTTCAGGTGGAGAAAGATAGGAAAGGAGGGGTGGGCAGAGGTTTAAAGGAGCAGTGGGATGAAAGCAGAAACCCTACACCGCCACCTTTACTGTCAGCCTGTCTTGGGTTGTGGGAACAGTGAAGACCACCAAACGATAGTGAGACAGGTAGTCTTCAGAGGTAGAGAGCCATGTTTCTGTTAGTGAAAGTAAGTTCAGGGAGTGTGTGATAAATAGGTCATGGATGGAAGCTGATTTAATGGTACACAGAGCGTTATATTATATAATTATAGTAAGTGTAACATGGATACTGAGGTTCTTAGGTTTGGTACTGTTCTTATACCCCAAGGGTTGGAGTTTGGGGTGCTACTAATTGTTTTAATTAAAAGTTTTAGACTAATGCTGCCTGTCCTGCCATTAATCCTATGAAAAATGGAATTTACGGTGCATAAACATTTTGTTTTCCTGATCTGCCTGAGATTAGTGGGAATAACACACCTGAGTGACAGCTACCATATTTTAAGTCATTTTTCTTTCCTTATCTGAATTAATGATGGGAGCAGTAACTGCTCCTCGGGAGTGTAACTGCCATTAGTCTTTGGCAGACACTACCCCAACTAATCCTGTGTTGCCGCAACTAATGAACCAAGTGAGATAGTTTTAACTTTACTTGAGCTTGCCCCAGTGTGTTGTGTTTATAAAGATTTACCTTACAATGTCTGTGTACATATACGCCAGTGGCCAGGCTGATTATCCGAGCATTTCTGGGGATACTACTGAGACAGCCATATGAAAGGAGGCATGGTAAACTCTGTAATATGACTTTACAGCTATAATACAGTCTGGTTAGAGTATACAGCAATATTCCAGTGTGGTTAGAGCTGTTTCACTAATTAACATAATCGTTTATTCCCTGGGGTATTTGTTCGAGATAAGCGTTTGCAGTATCTTATTATCAGAAAAAATATAAAAATACTCAGACCCAATAGCTCTGAAAGATGAATATGTGATTGAAAAAACACTTATCTGTAAAAATGAAGTTGAAATTTGGAACATAATTTTATTTTTGTATTTCTGCATCACTTTGTTAAGGGCATATGGGTATAAACTGGTTAAATTGAGTATAAACAGGTTCATTTGAGCATGAATTGTAATTTTCCTTTCTCTGTAAGCTGAACATGTTCACACACTTGTACTGATGACGTACATAAATATTTGCAATTAGTTTGGTGAATACAAGGTCAGTCAGCCCTGAGAATCTTCTCCAGGTGCACAGGTTTAATATCTGAATTGCATAGGTCAGTTCAGATATTAACCCCTTCAGGACGGAGTCAATAGTACACATTCTGATCAAAACAAAACGTAAACAAAAACTGGAATTTGCGCTATATGTCTGTTCAACCGTAGTTCCCCTCTTTCATATTATATGCACCCACACTTATTATATATCATTTTGTTCAGGAGAAACAGGGCTTTCATTTCATATCAAATATTTATATATGAAACATAATTTATTATGAATAAAATAAAAAAACTGTGAGAAATTTTAAATTTTTAAAAAAAATTGTAGTTCCGCCTCACATTTTAGCTGTAAATTTCATAATACTGTTAGGTTTTACTGCAAAAAAATGCACATATTTGTAATCAGCGATGTCTCACGAGTACAACAGTACCCCCTGTTAACAGGTTTTATGTTGTTTTGGAAAGTTACAGGGTTAAATATAGAACGTTCCATTTTTAAATTGAAATTTGCCAGATTTGTAATGTTACCTTTCAGACGGTGTGGTAGCCCAGGAATGAGAATTACCCCCATAATGGAATACCATTTTAAAAATTAGACAAGCCAAGGTATTGAAAGTGGGGTATGTTTAGTCTTTTTTAGTAGCCACTTAGTCACAAACACTGGCCAAAATTAGCGTTCATATTTGTTTTTGTGTGAAAAAAGCAAAAAACTAATATTTGGCCAGTGTTTGTGACTAAGTGGCTACTAAGAAAGACTGGACATACCCCACTTGCAATACCTCGGGTTGTCTACTTTTGCAAATGGTATGCCATCATGGGGGTAATTCTCATTCCTGGGCTACCATACGCTCTCAAAGGCAACATAACCAATCTGGCAAATTTCAATGTGAAAAAAATGAAATGCAAGCCTTATATGTGACTCTCTAACTTTCCAAAACACCATAAAACCTGTACATGGGGGGTACTGTTATTCTCGGGAGACTTCACTAAACACAAATATTAGTGTTTTAAAACCGTAAAACATATTACAACAATAATATAGACCATAAAAGTGCCGTTCGCTTGTAAAAAATGCGAAAAACGTCACTTTTACTTAAAATATCATTGTTGTAATACAATTTACCAGTTTGAAACACTAATATTTGAGTTCAGTGAAGTCTCCCGAGTAAAACAGTACCCCCTATGTACAGGTTTTATGGTGTCTTGGAGAGTTACAGGGTCAAATATAGTGCTTGCGAATTACATTCTCTGCACTTTCTCCCTGTGTTGTCAGGCATGTCAATCAAATTTTAATTAATCAAATCACATAATTACGTTAAAAGATTATTTAAATATACACGTAGAATTTTAATATATATGCATTTATAGGTATTTAAATTCTACGTGTATACTAATGTAATCTTTTATGTAATTATATGTATTTATCTATATATATATATTTGCGGTTATTTGTATTTTATACATAGATAGATATATATAGAATGTCATTCTAAGTGTATTTTGTTACCGATATATATATATTAATAACAAAATACAGTTAGAATGAAATTACATATGCATATATAATTTATATTAAATTTTGTTTCAATATTTTATTTATTTATTTTATTATTTTATTTATTTATTATTTTAATTATACGTATTTATATATAATATATATATGTACATCTATTATATATATAATATATATACATATTATATATATGTAACGTCATTCTAAGTGTATTTTAATATTAATTTATATACTTATATTAATATTAAAATACACTTTGCATGACGTTACATATATATAATATGTATATATATTATATATATAATATATATACATATTATATATATATTAAAATATATTTAATTTATTTTTAAACATGTTTATTTTAATTTTTTTTACACCTCCTACCAGCAGGGGGACTGTCTGATATTTCAAACAGTCCCCCTGCTGGCAGATCCATAGCCAGCTATAGGGGGCCATGTGATCGCTCTTTGAGAGCGATCACATGGCCCCCGGGGGCCTCATTTGCCGGAAGGGGGCTGCCTGGGCTCTCAGGCAGCCCCCCAGAAGAGGATCGCGGCGGAGGTGAGTAGTTGCTGGCTCCTGGGGGCTTAAACCGTTACGGCGTTCCATGCCGCCGCAACGGCTTTAAAGCCCATTTAAAGCGCGACGGCATGGAACGCCGTAACGGCGTTAAGGGGTTAAAGTTGTTATATTGCAAGGAGGTCCCTGTCACTGGTTTACATTTATAGATTAAACCATTCACTAATGGTTTAACCCCAAAGTTTGTGCTCCAGCGCTGAAACTCTCTGCCACCATGTCTTTCCATCTGCTGAATAGTTTCAAAACAACAGCTTAGGGCTGCTGTGGGCAGGGGAGCGGCTACGGTGGTAGTGTCAGAGTTGATGTTAGGTCCTGTAGTAGGGTTACGGTGGTAGTTTCAGGGTTGATGTTCGGTTTTGTATTGGGGTTACGGTGGTAATGTCAGAGTTGGTGTTAGGGCTTGTAGTAGGTTTACGGTGGTAGTGTCAGGGTTGATGCTAGGTTCTGTAGTAGGGTTATGGTGGTAGAGTCAGGGTTGATGTTAGGGCTTGTAGTAGGTTTACGGTGGTAGGGTCTGGGTTGATGTTAGGGTATGTAGTAGGGTTACGGTGGTAGTGTCAGGGTTGATGTTAGGGTTTGTGGTAGGGTTACGGTGGTAGACTCAGGGTTGATGTTAGGCCTTGTAGTAAGTTTACGGTGGTAGCGTCAGGGATGATGTTAGGGTTTGTAGTAGGGTTACAGTGGTAAAGTCAGGGTTGAATTTAGGGCTTGTAGTAGGTTTTACGGTGGTAGTGTCAGGGTTGATGCTAGGGTTTGTAGTAGGGTTATGGTGGTAGAGTCAGGGTTGATGTAAGGGCTTGTAGTAGGTTTACGGTGGTAGAGTCTGGGTTGATGTTAGGGTTTGTAGTAGGGTTACGCTGGTAGTTGAGAGTTGATGTTAGGTTTTGTAGTAGCGTTATGGTGGTAGAGTCAGGGTTGATGTTACGGCTTGTAGTAGGTTTACGGTAGTAGAGTCAGGGTTGATGTTAGGTTTTGGAGTAGGGTTACGGTGGTAGAGTTAGGGTTGATGTTAGGGCTTTTAGTAGGGTAACCGTGGTAGAGTCTGGGTTGATGTTAAGGTTTGTAGTAGGGTTACAGTGGTAATGTCAAGGTGGTATTTTGTTTCTTTATTTTTTTTATTTTCTTTACTCTCGTTTTACCTTTTATTTAAGTATGTTTTAAAAAGTGACAGGAATTGCTAACTGTATATCTGTGTATCAGAGCTTTTGACAAGTTAGCCAAGGTGTAATCACTCATTCCCAGGACAGAGCTAAATACAGAAGTGTGGTTTTCACATTTAATTTTATTTAGTTGAATATAGAAGTCAACAATGTGCAATGTCAATCAGCAGTGGATAAGGCCAGTAAGGTATTGTCATGCATGAAAAAGGGCATTCATTCTCGGGATGAGAATATCATTGTGCCTCTTTTTAAATCACTGGTAAGACCACATATTGAATATGCTGTGCAATTTTGGGCACCTGTTCTAAAGAAGGATATTATTGCATTAGAAAAAGTGCAGAGACAGGCTACAAAATTAATGAAAGGAATGGAACATATCAACTTTGAAGAAAGGTTAACAAATTTAAGCCTCTTTAGTTTAGAAAAACGGCGCCCGAGAGGGGATATGATAACATTATACAAATATATTCGGGGCCAATACAAACCATTATGTGGAAATCTATTCACAAACCGGACTTTACATAGGACATGAGGTCATGCATTTAGACTGGAAGGAGGAAGATTTCATCTAAGGCAAAGGAAAGGTTTTTTTTACTATAAGAACAATCAGGATGTGGAATTCTCTGCCTGAAGAAGTGGTTTTATCAGAGTCCATACAGACGTTCAAACAGCAACTAGATGCATACTTGCAAAAACAGAATATTCAAGGATATAATCTTTCAATGTAGGGTAATAACTGCTTGATCCAAGGATAAATCTGACTGCCATTCTGGGGTCAAGAAGGAATATTTTTCCTAGTTTGTTGCAAGATTGGAAGTGCTTCAAACTGTTTTGGTTTTTTCTTTTGGATCAACAGCAAAAAACAAATGTGAGGAAGGCTGAACTTGATGGACGCAAGTCTCTTTTCAGCTATGTAACTATGTAACTATATAACCATTTTCCTGTGTGGTAATATATTGTGATAATTGATGCATGGTGTTTTAATTTTTAAATAAAAGTTATTGCATTTTTTGTGTTGAGCTCTGTTTTGTATGTCATATATAAAGGTGAGATCAAACATAAAGGGAGCCTCTCTTACACTTTGACACTTTGGTTTATGTGGCTCATTCTTGCTGCTTGTACTCTGACAACTGTTAACAAACAATGCATGTCAATTTTATTTTTTAACAGTTTTCTTTTCATCCAGATTACTCTATGATACTGGGATTATATCCTTTTCACTTTTCACTGTCTAATTTCACTTTATATGAAATGGCATTGTTTCACTTTTTACATTGTTCTATGCACTTTGCAATATATTGTGTCCCTAATTTTGTTCTGAGCTTTCTATGGACAGAATATTTATACAGCTGCTACTTAGAGCCAATAAGTTGATGTGAGCAATGCTGACCCACTAGCCATAGGAGAAGAGGGTGCTGGATTGCGGGCACTCATAGGCTACAGGTAAGTGCCAAACCATTTGAACCAGTATGACTACTTACAGTGGGACAGCGCCAGGAGACTTCAGATAAGATGGTGTGTAAGACTGTCCATCTGAAGCACCTATTAAATATTATTCTATTATTGGAATGGGATATATATTCAGAAAATCTCTGGCTTATGACACCCTCAGGATACATTGTGAAGCTATGACTTGGATTTATGTGCTGGCTATACTCACAATATTACTGTGAAGTGTATATATAGTAAATGGAAATACATATTACATTTTCTCTTATGCCATGATGTTGTCCAGATAATGCAAAGCATTATGGGTCCATGTGCTCATCCTCCAGGCCTCGTTTGGTCACAGCAGCAGGGTTGGTGAGGGGGAGGCAAGGGAGAAATAGGGTCTATGGTCAAATTAAGAAGAGTTAAGGAATTTGGTTGATTGGTTACAAATTGGTTGGTTACAATGTTGGTATAATGTTGGTGGGTTTCGATCCCATCAGTGGCTCAGAACCTTGGAGGTGTAGGGGTATCCGGGTATACCCCTACCAGGAGGCGGTTAAGCATTATTTTGCACTTGATTTATGTATATATTTGTGTTGTTACACTTTTATGCAAATGTTTACTATATATATGGGTCATTGCCTTTATTTATTACATATGGGATATGTATTGCGATGTATAGTGTGGAGGGGTGGGGCAATTACTTTTCAGTTTCAGTTGATATTTTGAAAAATATTATTATTTATGATGTATTAAATAAATCTGTGGACATATTGACCCATACCTCAGAGTGTCTACGTTTGACTGGTAACGGGGGTGGGTATGGGGTTTTGGGGGCATCACCGCCTGCCCATATGGCGACTATGCACCGGTCATGACTCATGTTGGGTATTTAGATAAGCAATTACAGGTAAGGAAAAATAGTTGCCTTTTTTCAGAGATTAACTACCAAAAGCGATTCCATGTTTATATGTTCATTGCTTTTAAAAAAAAATAATTTCAGGAGTGTAAATTCATGGTCTGGGTATGTTTCTTTAGCATTTACAGGGCTATTAACAAAATTGAGAATTTAAAGTAAATATCAAATGTAAGGCCAAAGTAGCCAAACTGTAAGCATAACTTTCAGTTGACTATTTCCAACTTAAATGTGAAATTTACTTTGAACTCTCACTTTAGTGAATAACCCTGCTGGTTTTATCTGGGTCAGTAATGTCTGAGGATGTTGTGACCATATCTCTCTGTTACTCTATACGCCGGGCCCTCTCTGTGGGCACGCGGCCATAGGTTCACCATCAATGCAGAGTAGTCACCTGCCTGCCCAAAACGGCAGGCGCCTACTCTGCTTCCGGTTCGGGAGGCAGGGGGAGGGATCTGTGATGCAGCTCCCCTGTCCTCCCGCGCAATGCTGTGTGGAGCATGGCAACGCTCCACACAGCATCGCGCGGGACGAAAGGGGAGCTGATTCACAGATCCCTCCCCCTGCAGTGCTTACCACCACCGGACCACCAGGGATGGCTGTGCCCCCCCCCTACTTCATTAAAGGTAAGAAGGAGGGGGTCGGGGGGGGGGGTACTGACACACAGCACCCTACCCCCCCAGCAGTACCCCTACCCACCACAACAGTAGCCCTACCCCCCCAAGCACCCCTATCCCCCCAGCAGTACCCCTACCCCCCACAACAGTACCCCTACCCCCCAGTACCCCTATCCCCCCAGCAGTACCCCTACCCCCCTACACACAGTACCCCTACCCCCCCAGCAGTACCCGTCCCCTGTCCTCCTGCGCGATGCTGTGTGGAGTGTTGACGAGCGTTACCATGGCAACGCTCCACACAGCATTGCGTGGGACGACAGGGGAGCTGATTCACAGCCACCCCTACCGCCCCCAGCAGTACCCCTTACCCCCAGCAGTACCCCTACCCCCCCCACACACAGTACCCCTTCCCCCCACAACAGTACCCCTACCCCCCACAACAGTACCCCTACCCCCCCAGCAGTACCCCTACCCCCCCCAGCAGTACCCCTACCCCCACACACACAGTACCCCTACCCCCCAGCAGTACCCCTAACCCCCCCACAGCACCCCTACCCCCCACACAGTACCCCTACCCCCCACACAGTACCCCTACCCCCCACACAGTACCCCTACCCCCCAGCAGTATCCCTACCCCCCAGCAGTACCCCTACACCCCAGCAGTACCCCTACCCCCCACAGCAACCCTACCCCCCCACAGCACCCTTACCCCCGCCCAGCACCCCTACCCCCACACAGCACCCTTCTCACACACACATTACCCCTCATACACACACACACACACAGCACCCCCCCACACACACAGCAACCCCCACACACAGCACCCCCCCACAAACACACATCACCCCCCCACACACACAGCACCCCCCCAACACACACACAGCAACCCCCCACACACAGAGCACCCCCCACACACTTACACAGCACCCCCACACACTTACCCAGCACCCCTCATACACACACACGCACCCCCCCCCACACACACACACATGCACCCCCCCACACACACAAAATTGCCCTGTTGGCACTTTAAGGGAAAAAAAGTTGGCATGTAATGCGGTTTGGGCACTCGGGCTCAAAAAGGTTTGCCATCACTGCTCTATACTGTTGGTAAGCACCCCAAGATGCACTCTCACTCACTAGGAATTTTGTTTTGATTATCTGAGCGAAGATTGTATTTCATAACATGACAGGAATCTTCAAAACTTGCTAGCCATTTCTTTACTGAACTCCAACAGCAGCCAAAAACTACATAAAACCAAGAAAATAATCAGAAAACAGATTTAGCATATAACAGATTATGTCAACAGGTACACCCCCTTTTTTTGCTGCTCCTGCCACAGCAGCAGGTCAGAGTATTTACTCTTCCACTTTGAATAATTTCCTTTGTCTGTTTTGTTATGCTTTTGATCTTTTTTCCCCATTGTGTTAACCTATACATGTTCCTCCTTTTTTTTTTTTTTTTTTTATAATTCTTTATTTTCAAAGTGCAGAGTTAATGATACAAGGCAAAATTGGTAAATAGCATAACATTTGGTATACATGTAAATGACAAGATATGCTGCACTTTTTGTTTTTTGTGTAGTAGAGAAGATAACAAGAGTTTTAACATGCAATTCTAAGGAACAAAAGTTTAGTACAAGCTTAGTTGATATAGATATCATTGTTGATATTATCAGGGTGGCCCCACCACTCTCTCGTGGACAAGTTAAAGGCAACAGTGGGATGTGAGCAGCTATGGATCGGGGTTTACAGTCCACATTACGGATCACGGTCTGTCCACAATTTAACGATGGGGGTCTTATGTGGTGGGCTATGTAATATTATTAGCTATATTAGACAGGCTGGAGCCCCACAATATTTAAAACGAACAAGGGGACAAGGAAAGCGGAGGGCTGGTAAGGTGGTAAAAACATTGCAGGAGTATAGCCCATACCAGTCCTTGCTAAGTTCAGCCAATACCCCGGGTGGGCAGTGCAGAGCGTTCCGTTATGAGGCCTGCCTGCTCGCCGGCTTGAGGAGAGTGAGCGTAGGTGTGCCTTCCCGACGGGGCCTGATGGCTCCCTCTCTCTGTCTTTATAAGCCAAGGTAAGTAGGGGTGTTGGTTCTCCAGGATACCCACGTGGAGCTGTGTCTGTAGGCTGGACCGGGGTTTCGTTGGCTTCAGTCGGATACCAGCCGTCTCCTTGCACGGACGCGTGCGTTTGCTTGCAGGTGGGTGGAGGCGTCCGCTCAGCTTGGCGGTTAGGACCCACCCCCCATGTTCCTCCTTTTAAGTCTATGCTTGGGTAACTTAGGAAACAGACGCATTGTTTTTTTTTTTTTGCACGTGTTCCATAGTGCATTGCACATGAGCGGTGGTCATCTTGGTACTCACAGAATGCAAGCTCCTCAGCAGCCATGATCCCTATCATGTGACCCTGTCAGCTTATTAAACCCCAGAGTGCCTCCTAATCGGTGCTTGGTTGTTCTAAGCTAAACTCCCTGTTCTTGATTCCCGATACCTTGTGACTTTCTTTTTTCATGAATTGCCTTTCTTCTGATTTCCTGGTTCCTGACTGCGGTTTCCCGCCTAATCACACTTTCTTACTGTCTGCCCTGACCTTTGAACCACCTGACTTCACCTCATACCTCCTCTATCTCGGATTCTGCTGCCTGGTACCGTTTTAATCATTAAAAAGGGTACCAGTAATCTATCAGGGCTCAGTTCTCGACTCCAGTTGCCCCTGAGGTTAGTGATTGTAAGGGAGTCCTGTTCTGCTGTAATTGAGTTCCTTATCAACAACCAAACCCCAGCGATTAGTCACCATAGCTCGGGCACCCGGGTTTGACCAGGTCCTGATCTTCTTTACGGTCGGCAATGGGAGAGTACCGCACAAGTCTGAAACTTGCCCAGGATAAGTTGTTGGATATCACCGGCCCACTGGCTAAAATTCTGCATCTTGCAGATGGGGATCTATGTATTGGTGAATCTTTGGATCTACACATGGTATGGGAATGGGCACAGCATTGTTTGTGTCTATTAGGCAATGCCAATGTATCGCTTTCTTGGAAAGATGCAAAGCAGCATTGTTAAGGATGGATTCTTAGCTGGTAGACTTGGCTTCTAAAGAATTGGGCCTGTTGTTTGGAGAGGCATTTCTGTCAGAGTCGCTGCGGCGTCTTTCGCTTTGGGTGCTACTTTTTCAGATTTTATGAAAGCAGCGGACTTACTGTGTTTTTTTTTTTTTCATTATCTCCTGTCTTCACGTGCTTCTTTTTACTCATTTTTCCTAATGTCTTGTAGCATTAAAATTGCAAATATGAAGCATCCTGTCATGTTAGAAAAGTATTATGCTAGCTCTAGAGTACCGAAATGGAAATATTTAGTAAAACATTAAAGGGTCATAGCTCTTTTAATATAGATGCTATGTTAAAGCAGAAACTACAAATAAAATGCGGACGTTGATCTTCAAACATATCTGATTATCCTGTCCTACTCACAGAGTGTTAAATGACATGGCAAATACAACAGTATCCAGTATCGATAACATCAGAGCTCAACCCAACCAAATTATTTGAAATCATAGCATATCTTCTGTTTGATTCACAAGCTGTTAGCAAGCACATTAAAGAACACCTGTCATGCCTAACATAATGTTCTAACCCCTTCACCAACAAGCAGTTTAAAAACAAAACAAAACACAAAGCCTCCAGAATCTTTGTCTTTTGTGTGTCCTGCAAAGTAATGTTTAAATGTATTTTTCATTTCAGTACGGACAGAAATAAATATCTAAAATATTAGTAAATTTTAACTTTATTTAATACAAGTTAGTATACTGCCTCCTGTTCTTGGGGAGTACCCACAGAGTATATTAAGTTGCTGGTCACACATATAGTCATATTGTATTATTAAGCGCCTCTTATTTAGCCAACTAAATTTGTTTTGTTTTCGATAAATACAACCTCAGATGAACAACACATTACATATTATACCCTGTCATGATCTATTTAATAAAAATAAAGCCAATATGGAAAAGCCATGTGTGAAATAGTAAGTACACCTTTACTGCATCCATAGAAATTAAGGGGGTAAGTAGCAGACAGGTGCTACTAATTACATTCCCTTAATTAGTAGATCATTTTGCTGGTCTGCAGCACTCTGGCGAATGTTAACACAATGCCAAGGAGGAAAGACATCAGCAATCATCTTAGAGAAGCAATTGTTGCTGCTCATCAAACTGGGAAGGGTTATAAGGCCATTTCCAAACAATTTAAAGTCCAACATTCTACAGTGAGAAAGATTATTCAAGAGTGGAAAACATTCAAGACAGTTGCCAATCTCCCCAGGAGTGGACGTCCCAGCGAATTCACGCCAGGTCAGACCATGCAATGCTCAGAGAAATTGCAACAACAAAAAAACCACACAGAGTCACAGCTCAGCTAGTATGTTAAATGTTAAAGTTCATGACAGTACAATTAGAAAAAGATTAAACAAGTAGGTTAGGAAGGGTTGCCAGGAAAAATCCTCTCCTCTCTACAAAGAACATGGTAGCATGACATAGGTTTACAAATTTGCATCTGAACAAACAACAAGACTTTGGGAACAATGTCCTATGAACAGACGAGACCATAGTGGTGATGTTTGGCCATAATGCTCAGCACCACATTTGGCAAAAACCAAACACAGAATATCAGCACAAACACCTCATACCAAGTGGTGGTGGAGAGGTGATGATTTGGGCTTGTTTTGCAGATATAGGACCTGGAAACCTTGCAGTCATTGAGCTGACCTGAACCCCTCTGAATAAAAAAATATTCTAGAGTCAAATTTGAGGTCATAAGTCCAACGGCTAAAGTTTGGCCGAAATTGTGTCATGCAACAGGACAATGATCCCAAGTATACCAGCAAATCTACAAAAGAATGGCTGAAAAAGAAAAGAATCGAGGTGTTGCGATGGCCTAGTAAAAGTCAGGACCTCAACCAGATGATAATGCTTTGGCATGACCTAAAGTGAGCTGTGCATAAACAAACACCAGAAAACCAATGCTGGAGATGCTAACAGAACAGTGAGAGCTGAACACACTGTCCTGGTGACGCCGCGCTGTGAACTCCCTGGGCATTGTTAAAGTCATAATTTGCAAACAAAAAAAATTGTTATAAACAAATTTAATTTGCAATCATGCAAATCATGTATACACAATAGTTGGGTATAAATGCATACTGTGGCAATCGTGTATGCACCAGTGCTGATGTGAAGGGGATAACACCCCCTTCTTGCATGTTTCTTAGAAATAGTGGGCTTTAATGTCCCTTGGGATGGCATGGAAACTGTGAGGATTCTAAGACTTCTAAAGAGAGAGAGACTCACAGGATCGGAAAATACCCAGATCTGATTTCCCTAAATTCCCTTTCTGCCAAAAATGACTGTCTCTGGTGTGTGAGTGCTGATCAGTGTGTGATCGGGAGAGACAGCATTAAGATCTGCGCTCATGCTGTAATCACACAGTGCACATTTGTGTTTCTGACCCTATAGTGTTACTTAAATCAAAACATAACTTTTATTACAATATTAAAAGTATAAGGGGCTATAAAAAAACCCCCACATAAATGGTATATCAGAGCGAACGAGACACCCCTATTAACAAATTGTCAATCAAAGTTATAGTTTGGTAGTTACAATGTCCCTCCTGCTCTAAGTACATCTGCAACAAGGCAATATCTATCCACTCCTCTCCCTTTCTTTCATTCATTTACTCTTTGATTGACAATTTATTACTAGGGGTGTCTCCTTCATTCTGATATACCATTAAGTTGTTTCTTTTATAGCCGCTAACACTTTGAAAATTGTAATAAAATGTATGTTTTAATTAAGTAAGGGCTGGATCTCCTATTTCCTTGTTATCATTAGTAGCTCATTTTAGGGGTTACTCCTCAGTCGATTACCAGCCTGACACACTCTCCGGCTTTCCTTTTGTTTTTGCTCAACTGCTTTTGGATTAGATGACTGCTATTAAAGTTGTCTCAGGAGACCAAATTTTGCAAAGGCTTATTTTTAAAACCATTGCTCAATCCTTATTATATTTGTCCTGTAACTGCCAAAAATGAGACATATCAGGCATTTTAACAATACATAAATTGTGTGTATTTTTTCTTTAGCACTTGTTATTTATATATATATATATATATATATATATATATATATATATATATATATATACACACACACACACTTTTATCTCCTCAGTTTTTAATATTTTATTCATACTTTGTTTTGTAGTTAGGTGTACATATAAGGAATATCCAAAGAATATATGATATGCAGTATGTTTGGGTGTGCTTAACGGACCACTCTAGGCACCCAGACCAATTCAGCTTAATGAAGTGGTCTGGGTGCCAGGTCCAGCTAGGGTTAACCCATTTTTTTTATAAACATAGCAGTTTCAGAGAAACTGCTATGTTTATTAATGGGTTAAGCCTTCCCCCAAATCCTCTAGTGGCTGTCTCACTGACAGCCACTAGAGGCGCTTGCGTGATTCTCACTGTGAAAATCACAGTGAGAGCACGCAAGCGTCCATAGGAAAGCATTGTAAATGCTTTCCTATACGACCGGCTGAATGCGCGCGCAGCTCTTGCCGCGCGTGCGCATTCAGCCAACGGGGCGGAACGGAGGAGGATCGGAGGCAGAGATCTCCCCGCCCAGCGCTTTCCAGAGCCGGTCGGGAGGGGGACCCTGAGGGCACTCTAGTGCCAGGAAAACGAGTATGTTTTCCTGGCACTAGAGTGGTCCTTTAATAAGAGAGGAAAATTATTGGTTAATAAACACATTGCACAAATACTAGATTGTATTTAGCTAAATAAATCATATCAACTTTAAAAAGCATAAAAAGCTGAAGGCGTTTTGGGCAGTGGACAGGAGTCATCATGGGTACTCTGTGGCTTCCCAGCCCATATGCACCAAACTGCCATGCACTGTGTGTTCTGACACCTTTCTATCATGACATATATACACACACAAATGTTTCTGTATATTTATATATTTTGTAGATTTTTGTTGTTTTTTTTTTGGTATAGTTCATTTTTTTTTTTTTTAATACAGTATATGCATTTTTTTTTTGCATATGGCTATTTACACAGATCAGCCACAGTAATACCACTTAAATGTGAAGTCAACAACATTGATTCCATGGTTACAATGACACTTGTCAAGGGGTGGGATACTTAAATCAATGTGAGCTTCAGCAGGTCTTCTGTGTGATCGGACCAGATGTGCTAGCCTTCGCTCCCTACATGCACCCATGACCCTGACGCTGGCTCAGCGTTTGTCCTTACTTGTACCACTTTTAGTAGGTACTAACCACTGCCTACTGGGGACGCCCCATAAGACTTGCTGTTTTAAAGATGCTCTGATATATATATACACACACACACACATTTAAACATTCACTCATAAAAGGATCTGTGAAGAAAGGTGCGTCATAAATAATAATTAACTGGCTAATTACACTTTCAAAAAGCTACTTAACTCAAGTCTAAATTTAACCCTGCAAGGGTCAGTGTATTAAGTTTATAAAAACAAAAAACAAACACCTGGTTTCTTTTCTGCCCAAATCACAAAAATAATTCCCTCTTCCAATTGTTCTTCCTTTTAGTGATTGCCATAAACGATAGGACCAAGGGGTCACTATAATGGGATTGAGCAAAGTGGATGGAAACACTGTGGATCAAATAGTTTTTTTGAATGCTGCGGCAATCCTAATTCTTAATGTCCATATGGTCATCCCAATATATTGGAAACCACAAGGACACCAACAACAAATAAATATTTGATAAATTATAAGTCAAGACACTTTTTATTTGATATTTTTTTTTAAATCTACATTAATCTTCTTGAAAGAAGTGGTTCTCCAGGCTAAACACTGTTTGCAGAGCTTAACCCATTAAGCTCATTTTTAGTTTCTTCTCTGATAAAGCTTTTTTACTAATTCTGCCTTTTAAGTATTTGGAAATTTTCAAACATGTTGCATTGAAAGCACAATCTGACTTCTATACCAAACAATTACTAAGAGACCATTAGAAGGTTTTGGTTATGAATGTCATAAGAAATATGAAGCCTTAAGAAAAAACACTTGACAACTGTCTCCACTCCCAGTAATGCCTGCTGTTGTTGGGGAGGGGGACCAGCTGTCTCCACTCCTTGCACTGTACACTGCCGCTGGGGAGAGAAACCAATTGTCTCCTCTTCCTGTAACAAGCACTGCCACTGGGGAGGGGAAACCAACTTTCTCCACTCCCGGTTGCTCTACCTGCTGCCACTCGAGAGAGAGAGACCAGTTGTATCCTCTCTCTGCATTGTACCCTGCTGCTGGGGAGTGAGACCGGTTGTCTCCAGTCCCAGTGATGCCTGCTGTAGCTGGGGAGTGAGACCGGCTGTCGCCATTCCCTGTGACACTGCCTGCTGCTGGGGAGTGAGAACGGTTGTCCCCACTCCCTGTAACATACCCTGCCACTGGGGAGTGGGACTGTTGTCTTAGCTCCCATTTGCTGTGTCTGCCGCTGGGGCAGGAGACTGATTGTCTCCACTCCCGGTAACTTGAGCTGCTGCTGGGGAGGGGAGACGTTACTCTCTTCTCCCTGAAAGACCAATTGCTGCTGTGAATATGTCTGAGTGGCTGAGGACCCCATGCCAGGGGTTGGGGATCTGGGCCCACTGCCCAGCATCCGAGGATTACACTGGTGGAGACTCTAGTCCACTCCACTAATACATGACAAATATCCTCTTTTAGTAGTTGGGGACAGAGGCCAGCTGCACTCTGTCCTGATGGCAGTGCTTCAGCTGGAGGTGCGGTTAGCTCCATGGGCTCATCCACCAATGTAGAGCTCTCCCCCACTCTCACAAATGCAGGAACAACATCAAGTTGGGGGCAGAGGACAGTGGCAATCTGTCGCAATGCCAGCTCTTCCACTGAGGTTGCACTCTGCTACTGGGAAAGTAGGCCGACTACCTCTACCTCTTCTCGCTGTGTTGCAATCTGCCGCTGGGGAGTGAGGCAAACTACAACTATCTCCATTCCCTTGGTTGAGATCTACCGCTGGGGAGGGAGGCTAACATCCTCTGATGTAAAGTCAATTAAATCTGTGAGCACATTCTCCCAGATCAGTTGCACCATGTCTGCTGAAGGGCTGCTGCAAACCCCTTTTCGCTGGAGACCTCCCACCATCGTCTTAGCCATCAGGAACTCATGGTCTCTCTTGGCTTGTATATCCAGGTCGCCTGGAAGGTCTCCATCGAAACATTAGAGCCATACCAGGCCAGTCACTGCCGCACCTCGAACAGAAACTCTGAGTAAGAGTCAGAGGATACCATGCTTGCCTGCTTCAAGTCTGTGGGCATCTCTGCTTATGGATTGCCTCCAAAGAAAGCCAATCCCTCCGACACTCTCCGCGGGAATTCCTTTCCCAACAAGGATGCTGCACTAATGCTAGCACTACCCCTCTCCAGAAGATGCGCAGGGCCTGAGTGGGGAGAAAGACACACAGAGATACATGAGGGGGAAGAAAGACACACAGATGGGTCTGGGGGTGAGAAAGATGCACAGAGGGGCTGGGGATGAAAGAGGCACACAGAAGGGCCTTGGGGTGGAAATAGAAAGGGTGGGGTGAAAGAGACACAGAGGGGATTGAGAAGAGGAAAAAGAGACACAGAGGGGTTGAGGAGTTAGACACACAAAGGGGGGTTGTAAGAGATACACAAGGAAGGTGTAAGACACACAATGGGGAAAAATAGGGGATAAGATACACCAATGGGGATATGAAACAAAAGAAGCACACAGTTCAATATGCTTTTTTTTGTGTGGCGGGGGGGTGCAAAAATCATCTGCATTGACTTTACTTAAAATTGTGAGCTGGCTTGGGGGCAAGTCCTGTGGATTGACTTGGGGGTGAGCCCCTGGGGCCCTGGCCTTTAGCTGTGTAAGGGGCCCCACTGTTTCTGATAGCTGCCCTGATTAAGGAAATTTAAACAGATTGAAAAAAAATAATTATGGATCAAGACAAATTACCCTTTTTTTCAATATAAATAAAATAATAAAGAAGAACAGAAAATGCAGAAGCCGATCCCAAACATTGTTGATTGTAACGATGAATATAGAGCTGTTAGAAATATTTTAACTATGCATTGGTATGTACTTGTGATTAGACTATAAAAGACTATGCTGTATAATGATAAATTGAATACTGAAATTACATCTCGTGGAGGAACATGGTATCCCTTCTGACAGGTCTAATTTTAGATTTATGGACATACGATTAGTACGTTTGTGATGTAATTCCAGTAAAATACAAGTTTAGCAGGCTAAGATTGCCACAAGGCATATGTATGTATATGTGTTTGTAGTATCAGTTAGTTAATTACACGTAGCTAAGATACTGTTATCACTGTACTGACCAGGTGCAGGAATGTAAGAACTGGAATTACGCGTCCCTCTCCTTTGTATCAGATGAGCCACGTGGTTAGACCGGATGGATGAGTTTAGACTCTATTTATTAAATAGGTTAAGGGTATGTGTGGGTGTAGTTAATTGTGGGAGGAGCTACAGTGCTATATAAGGAATGTACTCTATGTATTCAGTACTCAGACTTTGCTGTATTTTGGTGACGCTAGTCCCTCTGAGTCCCGATCGGTGATCCAATAAAGAATCTCTTCCTTCCTGAAGAAACCTGTGTCCATCTCTCTGTGCTTGGCTTCCGTCAGTTTCTCCGGTATCATTTGGTGCATTGGCCGGGAAGCTCATCGTTCAACGGTAGCTGAGAGGCAGAGGCGTGAGACGGTCTATCTTTGCCCACGTTCTCTACGGCTGCACCCCTGAACTTCTGCGTGGACCTCCCTTCGTCTCGGCGCCACTGGTCTGTTGTCCAGGAGATCATCGGCCTCTACGTGAGAAGTGCTGGGGTGTCCCCGTCGATGAGTGTGAACTCAGGTTCAGGAACGAGGAGGTAAGACAACTGCTGTTTTAGACGGCAGGACCCACTAGGGGTATACCGATTGTGCGGTAGGCCCAAAGGGGTTTTGAATCTGTGTATCTGCCCCCTCTGTCGGAGGGAAGGAGCGAAGGCGCACCGCTCGATCGAACGCTCTTTAGTCAGACCGTTTGATTTGGTTAGTCAGGCGGGGTCCTGGTGTAAATAGCCCTAGCCGGACACCGGTGTCTTGTCTAGACTAGCGTTCTAGGGTGTATATTACGTTCGCTAGGTCGGAGGGACCGGGAGACTAAGCGGCGCCTGTGTAAATTCGGTTCGCTAGTTCTCATCCTATCTGGGCTAAGTGGGAAGGCGTGTAAATTTGGAACCCACTAGACTTTTGATAGTGCGACTAAGAGGCGCCTGTGTAAATTCGGTTCTCTAGCTCGCTATATATGTGGTGATTGGGCAGTGTGGCTAACCAAAACGGGTGTATATAGTTTTAGGTAGTCCATTCAAGGTACTGGCCAATAGTTTAGTTGGGAATTGTAAATGTGTTAACGATTGTTTTAGTAAAGTGTATATCTTGTTAGATAGCGCGAGCTCAGCCGTCTAGCGAGAGTGTTAATAGTGTGTTGCTGTATTATAGTGCACGGTACCATAACCCTGTATATTTACTGACATTATATAATAAGTACTAATCATTGTCGTCCATTGCATGTTTAACACCATAACCACTAATAATTGTATTGTGACCTTAACTTGTGCTTTGACCTATGCTAACCGTACTGTAACCGCTATTTGTAAAAGACGATGTTACTGGGGTGTGTTATAGACGGGTAATTCGTATATAGAGAATTATAGCGTGGGTGACTGTATAGTTACGCCAAAGGGCATAATATTGATTATATAGTGACTGGTGTAACAGCTGTGTGTGTACGGGAATTCCCTGAGTGTTTATTGTTATTGTGTACGTTTCACTTGGTAACCGTACCACGTGGTGCTGTTGCCAGAGGAAACGGGTGTGACTGTTGAATAGTACGCGTGTATAGTATTCGTTGTCGACGACGTTCCATTGTTAAGTATGGGTGCGTCGCAGTCAACGATTCCGGATCCCTTAGGATGTATGGTTAAGAATTTTAAAAAGGGATTCAAAGTTTGTGATTTTGGGGTAAAGATGTCTCCTGTACGTTTGGTCACTTTGTGTACTAGGGAGTGGCCTACTTTGGTTGCGGCATGGCCGCCACGTGGCAGTTTGGATCCAACTCTGGTACAGCGCTTACACGTGGCTGTATCGGGTAGGCCTGAACTTTACGGCCAGTTTCCTTATATTGACTGTTGGAGACAGGCCGTAAATGACTCACCAAAATGGCTCCAGACATGCCACGAGGAGCAGTGTCGCCTCATGGTAGCTAGGACTTGCTCGTCCACTAGGACTGGTGTTAGGCCCATTTTGGACACGCCCCCTGAGTCCGAGATCCCTTTGCCGCCCCCTTACTTTCCGTTAAGAAGAAGTGACGCAAACGCAGGAAGTCCTGCACCCCTCCCCTCATTACCCTCATCCACTTCCGCTTCCTCCTCCAGTACAGGATCCACCCCCCCTCGTACTAAATCTCCCCTTCCGGAACCAGAATCCACCCCCATTAGAAACGAATATCCTGATTTGGCGCCACTTCAGACTTCCGGTCAAGCTTCATCTAGCTCGGCTCGAAGTGTTTTATTTACGACCTTTTCCCAAAACCGACCTCCCACATCCCCATACCCTATCTCTCCCCGACCGGAACCCATGACTGACGCCTCTCTACGTAGCCCCATCCAAACCCGACAGTTGACTGGTGCCCAACAATTAAAGCACTATCAGATGCCTCTTCGTCTGAATCCCGGGTCAGCTTATATCGATGCCGCAGGTCAAATGGCACACGCTGACCCAGTCTTCGTATATGTCCCATTTACCACAACCGATCTTTTAAACTGGAAGACCCATAATTCCTCGTATACTGAGAAACCACAAGCTATGACTGATCTGTTCACCTCAATAGTACAGACGCATAATCCGACATGGGCTGATTGCCAGCAGTTACTAATGACTTTATTTAACAATGAGGAAAGGACAAGAATAAATCAAGCAGCCATTAAAGCATTAGAGGATAGAGCCCGTGCTTTGAACCAAGCCAATCCAGCAGCATGGGCCGCGACACACTATCCCAACACCGATCCCGATTGGAACGTAAATGGTGCTGATATGGTTCAACTCAGAGCCTATAGAGACGCTATAATTGCTGGCATGAAAGCCGGAGGAAAGAAAGCCATTAACATGTCGAAGACAGTTGAGGTGATCCAGAAAAGCGATGAAGCGCCCAGTGTCTTTTATGACCGATTATTGGAGGCATACCGCTTGTATACCCCCTTTAATCCGGAAGACGCAGACAATTCCCGAATGGTTAACTCCGCCTTTGTCAGCCAAGCATACGGAGATATTAAGCGCAAGCTACAAAAGTTAGAAGGGTTTGCAGGTATGTCCATCACCCAACTAATGGAGGTAGCAAATAAGGTCTATATGAACAGGGATACAGAAAGTAAGAAAGAGGAAGAGCGCAAGATGCGTAAAAAGGCTGATATGCTAGCGGTAGCGATCGCAGGCGTAGATAAACGGGGCCCAGATAGAGGCAATAATAGATGGAGTAGGGAGCCTTTGAGTAGGGATCAATGCGCGTATTGCAAGGAAGAAGGGCATTGGAGGAACGAATGTCCGCAAAGAGAGCAGTACGAGAGAGACCAACCCAGGGCAGGCTACGGAAACTTTAGAGGTAGAGCGAGAGGTAGAGGAGGCCCCGGAGGGAGTAATGGTTATAGAGGGAGTAATGGGAACAGAGGAAGTGTTAGGGAAGACAGGTATATTCCAGCAGCGCAAAGGTCCCGCGATAGAGAAGGTAGGGACTTTGTAGGATTGGCTGACACTGTCATGGAGGACTATTGATACCGACCGGGCTCCATCCCCCTTGGTCGAGCGGAGCCTATGGTCGATGTATCAATAGGGGGGAAAAGGAGTGCGTTCATGATCGACACTGGTGCTGAACATTCAGTGGTGACTAATCTAGTTGCTCCTCCATCTGGAAGGACTATTACTGTGATAGGAGCAACTGGAAGAAGTGCTGAAAAACCGGTTCTTAAAAGTCGACTCTGTACATTGGGAGGCCACGTAGTAAAACACCAATTCCTTTATATGCCTGAATGTCCAGTCCAATTGCTGGGACGTGATATGCTATCAAAATTACAAGCGCAGATTACGTTCCTACCAAATGGAACAACATCCTTAAAGTTTAATGGACCTTCAGGTATTATGACTTTATCCGTACCAAAGGAAGAAGAGTGGCGACTTTATACAGTGTTGACTAGCCAAAACCCTAGGAGTGATGAGACATTGTTTAACATACCAGGAGTTTGGGCAGAGAACAACCCACCAGGACTGGCCCGCAATATTCCACCAATAAAAATTGAACTGAAACATGGGGTTTATCCAGTGAGCCTAAGACAATATCACATTCCGCAGAAGGCTAAGAAGAACATCCAATCCTATCTGGATAAGTTCATACGGTATGGTATCCTAAAATTCTGTACTTCCCCCTGGAACACCCCATTGCTGCCTGTTCAAAAGCCCGGTACAGATGAGTATCGACCTGTACAGGACTTAAGAGCAGTCAATGATGCGGTTGTTAGCATACATCCAGTTGTACCCAATCCATATAACCTGCTTGCTTTAATTCCGGGCGGGGCTACTTACTTCACAGTCTTAGATCTCAAAGATGCCTTCTTTTGCCTCCGAATTGCCGCAGAAAGCCAATGTATTTTCGCTTTCCAATGGGAGAACGCTGTAACGGGCTCAAAACGCCAAATGACTTGGACAAGACTGCCCCAAGGGTTTAAAAATTCACCTACCCTATTTGGTTCAGCTCTAAGTCAAGATCTACTGGATTTCGAGTCTATCCCAGGAGAATGTGTATTGTTACAATATGTAGATGACTTGTTGATAGCAGCAGTTACAAAAGAAAAATGTCAGCAAGCAACGCACGATCTACTACATATTCTCTGGAAGGCAGGATACAAGGTGTCCAGGAAGAAGGCTCAGTTGTGTTTGCCAACTGTCAAGTATCTGGGATTCCATATCTCTGAAGGTCAAAGGATTATGGGGCCAGAGAGAAAAGAAGCTGTCTGCCAAATACCAATACCCAAGAATAGAAGACAAGTGCGAGAATTCTTGGGGGCAGCAGGCTTCTGTAGGATATGGATTCCCAGCTATGCGATACTGGCAAAACCTCTGTACGCAGCCATCAAAGGTACAGAGCACGACCCCTTCTTATGGACCCAAGAACAGCAAACGGCATTTGAAGATGTGAAGAAGGCTTTGATGAGTGCCCCAGCATTAGGTCTACCTGATCACACACGACCATTCTACTTATATGTACACGAGCAAAGAAGAATGGCTGTGGGAGTATTGACACAGTACTTGGGATCATGGCAAAGACCTGTTGCCTACATGTCTAAGCAACTGGATGCAGTGGCCAGCGGACTTCCACCTTGTCTAAGAGCCGTAGCTGCAGCCGCCCTGCTAGTAGCTGAAGCCGATAAACTCACTCTGGGTCAAGAACTTTATGTACGAGTCCCACATGCAGTACAGACGTTGTTGGATTACAAAGGAAATCATTGGTTTAGTAACAGCCGTATGACCAAGTATCAAGCAATGTTGTGTGAAAACCCAAGAGTGCATTTAGAGACTGTAAACACCTTAAATCCAGCTACCCTTTTGCCGCAACCTACTGAAAGTCAACATGATTGTTTGGAAGTAATGGATGAAGTATTTTCAAGTAGACCAGATCTTCGTGATTTTCCCATCCAGAACCCCGATGTTCAATATTACACCGACGGCAGTAGTTATGTGAAAGAAGGGATCCGCTATGCAGGATATGCAGTGACAACAATAGACAAGGTGATAGAAGCTCGGCCACTGGCGAAAGGAACATCAGCACAAAAGGCAGAATTAATAGCACTAACACGAGCGTTACAATTGGCTGAAGGTTTAAGAGTAAATATCTATACGGACTCTAAGTATGCGTTTTTAACCACTCATGCCCACGGAGCTTTGTATAAAGAAAGAGGACTACTGAATTCAGAAGGCAAAGAAATCAAGTACGCAGCTGAAATCCTACAACTATTGGAAGCAGTGTGGGAGCCGAAAGAAGTCGGTATCATACATTGTCGAGCGCATCTGAGAGGAGATGGTGATGTAACCAAGGGAAATCGGATGGCAGATAGTGCAGCTAAGCGTGCTGCTGAATCAGGAAGACAGGAGTATGTGGGGCATATAGCTGCTCTTATACCAACTCCACTGTCCCAATGGACTCCAGTTTATACAGCTCAAGAAGAGGAGTGGTTAAAGACTGAACCGGGAAAGTATTTGGAGAACAAGTGGTATCAGCTAGAAGATGGAAGAATAGTCATACCAGCATCACTAGCGGTAGAAATTGTCCAAAATTATCACAACGGGACACATTCTGGGAGAGACAGTACTGAAGAATCTCTCAGGAAACATTTCTACATACCAAGATTGTCCAACTTGACTCAGGCCATTGTACGCAGATGTGTAACGTGTGCTAAGAATAATGCAAGACAAGGACCAGTAAAGCCACCAGGAGTCCAGTTTATGGGGGGACTCCCCATGTCCGATCTACAAATAGACTTTACAGTAATGCCTAAATCGGGTGGACATCGTTACCTGTTGGTAATTGTGTGCACCTATTCAGGCTGGGTAGAAGCATGTCCTACTCGTACAGAGAAAGCAGGAGAAGTTGTAAGATTCCTGCTACGAGAAATAATACCCCGATATGGACTACCCTGTTCTATAGGATCGGACAATGGTCCAGCTTTTGTTCATCAGTGCCTACAACAACTGACTCATATGCTTGGTATAAAGTGGAGGCTTCATACTGCATATAGACCCCAGAGTTCTGGTAAGGTAGAGAGAATGAATAGAACTATAAAGAACCAGTTGGCTAAAATGTGTCAGGAAACCCAACTTAAGTGGAACGTTCTCTTACCCATAGCTTTATTGCGAATCCGCAGTACCCCTACCAGAAGGATGGGCCTCTCTCCTTTTGAAATCATGTATGGGCGACCACCTCCCGTACTTGGTAACTTAAGGGGGGACTTGAGTCAGTTGGGAGAAGGAATTACCCGGCAGCAGGTTGTAGAGTTGGGTAAGACTATGGAGGAGGTACAGAAATGGGTACAAGATAGATTACCTGTGAATATTTATCCCCCTGTTCATAGTTATCATCCAGGAGACCAAGTGTGGATTAAAGAGTGGAATAATGTACCGTTAGGGCCCAAGTGGAGAGGTCCTTATGTTGTTCTTTTGTCTACCCCTACAGCGATAAAAGTAGCCGAAGTAACTCCGTGGATACATCACTCCAGGGTTAAACCAGCAGCAGTCGATTCTTGGCAAATTACAGCAGATCCAGAGAATCCCTGCAAGATCCGGTTGAAACGCACTACTCAGTCGGAGTAACGAGGAATTATTGTGGATTACAAATTTTATTGTTACAGGTGTGAGTGAGAAGGCCATAATAAAGCCTGTCCGCTTACCAACACATAGTGTATAAGCCAGGAAAGTCTCGAAGGGACACCTGTGAAGACGAGCAGAACTCCATTCCCTGCAGCCCTCACATCCTGGAAGCTGAGGTTCCATCGCACGGACGAAGACTGAGGATGACGGCGAAAGATGTGCTTTTGATTGTGTTTATTTATATGTGTTTTTATATTCAGGAAGGTAGAGGTACCGACACTCCTAGCTGTGAGGTATGCATTAAGACTACGAGAACAGGTAACCATATTTCCCAAACCCTAATTTGGCATTCACAATACGAATGTAAAGGAGAGGTATCAAGATGTAGATACCTAAATATAGACTATAGTGTGTGCCATTTAGGAGTAGGAGAACCTAAGTGCTTCAGTCCAGAGTATCAACCTCGTACAATTTGGTTGACTCTCAGGAATGGAGATCCTCAGGGGACCCTAATTAATAAGACGGTGTTAGAATCCGTACATTCTTCGGGTGTTCTGCTATTTGATGCATGTAAGGCGATATCAAGTGGTAGAAAACCGTGGAATGTATGTGGGGATCTTAGATGGGAGAGGACGTATGGGTCTAATGATAAATATATTTGTCCCAGTAGTAAAAATAAATATGTGAGTCCTAGATGCCCAAATAAAGACTATAACTTTTGTCCATATTGGTCTTGTGTGGGGTGGGCGACTTGGGGACAGACAGTAGATAAAGACATGATAGTGACTAAGTTGCCGACTAGCCCTTATTGTAAGTCTATGGAATGCAACCCAGTCCATATACTTATTAATAACCCCGACAAGTTCCTAGATAAGTATGGAAATTTATTTGGGTTTCAGATATACGGGACGGGTTTAGATCCTGGGACATTATTGTTTATAGGAATAGAGACTGATACGGTATCCTCCCAGACTCATCAAGTATACCATTCCTTTTATGAAGAGATGAGTATAGATAATAAGATCCCCCATAACGCTAAAAACCTGTTCATTGACCTAGCTGAAAGTATTGCCGGTAGTCTTAATGTTACCAACTGCTATGTGTGTGGAGGTACTAACATGGGAGACCAATGGCCTTGGGAAGCAAAGGAGGTAATGTCCGGTTCTGAGGCAGTTGACCAACTAATATCTACACAAGCCGATTATCATTTGAGTGTTAGAGGTAAATCTGAGTGGAGATTAAAGACCTCCATCATAGGTTATGTTTGCATAGCAAGGAAAGGAATAATGTATAATACTTCTGTAGGAGAATTAACTTGTCTAGGGCAAAAAGCTTATGATGATGATACTAAAAATACAACTTGGTGGTCGGCTTCAAATGTCTCAGAACCATCTAACCCGTTTGCTAGATATGCCAGTTTAAAGGATGTGTGGTTTGATTTATCCATCACATCTACCTGGAGAGCCCCAGCAAATTTGTACTGGATCTGTGGTAAGAAAGCCTATTCGGAGTTGCCACAGGACTGGGAAGGGGCATGTGTGTTGGGTATGCTCAAACCATCCTTCTTCTTGTTACCGATTGAAACAGGTGAGACTTTAGGTGTTAAAGTGTATGATGTGAATCATAGGAAGAAAAGGGGACCCTTAGAGATAGGCACCTGGGAAGATAATGAATGGCCTCCCCAGCGTATCATAGATTATTATGGGCCAGCCACGTGGGCAGAAGATGGTACCTTTGGTTATAGAACCCCAATTTATATGCTCAACCGTATTATAAGATTACAGGCGGTGGTTGAGATTATTACTAATGAGACCTCACAAGCACTCAATCTTCTAGCGAAGCATAATACCAGGATGAGGACAGCAGTGTACCAAAATAGATTAGCCTTGGATTACCTTTTGGCAGTAGAGGGAGGTGTATGTGGGAAGTTTAACCTGAGCAATTGCTGTCTTCAAATAGATGACGAAGGGCAAGCAATAGCTGAGCTTACTAGCCATATGGTTAAACTAGTGCATGTGCCTACTCAGGTATGGAAAGGGTACAATCCAAGTAGTTGGTTTGGTAGCTGGTATGAGTGGTTTGGAGGGCTTAAGGCAGTGGTAGGTGGAGTCCTACTGATTTTACTGTTGTGTCTACTCCTACCGTGTCTTATACCCTTAGTAGTTAGGTCTGTGCAAAGCCTGATAGGAAGTATAGCAGAGAGGAAGGCTGCTGCACAGATAATGGCGATATATAAGTATAAGGCTCTAGATCAAGGAGAACCAATGCAGGAAGATGAGTGTTAAAAGATTCACATCATAAGATAAGTCTGGTCTGGTTCATGGTAACCTGAGGTATATGCAAACCAAGGTTAAGTGATGCCTCAAGTAATTGTGAAATATCAGAGGCATCAAAGGGGGGAATGTGATGTAATTCCAGTAAAATACAAGTTTAGCAGGCTAAGATTGCCACAAGGCATATGTATGTATATGTGTTTGTAGTATCAGTTAGTTAATTACACGTAGCTAAGATACTGTTATCACTGTACTGACCAGGTGCAGGAATGTAAGAACTGGAATTACGCGTCCCTCTCCTTTGTATCAGATGAGCCACGTGGTTAGACCGGATGGATGAGTTTAGACTCTATTTATTAAATAGGTTAAGGGTATGTGTGGGTGTAGTTAATTGTGGGAGGAGCTACAGTGCTATATAAGGAATGTACTCTATGTATTCAGTACTCAGACTTTGCTGTATTTTGGTGACGCTAGTCCCTCTGAGTCCCGATCGGTGATCCAATAAAGAATCTCTTCCTTCCTGAAGAAACCTGTGTCCATCTCTCTGTGCTTGGCTTCCGTCAGTTTCTCCGGTATCACGTTCTTATGAGTGGCAATTTTACAGATATTGATAATCAATCAGAGAATCAAAGAGAGAAAAATCAGAACATGGTGAAACACCATAAGACAGTTTAATATACACTGACAAACTTCACACAGGTGCAATCTCAGATTAACATTGTATAACAACATTTTGGATCATTTAAAACATAAGAATTCCATTACGGATTATATCACTGTGCTCATCTTTGGCAAAAGACAGCCATGAATGGAAGTTATGCTTTGACCACAAAACCAAATAATTCACATTAATCTGCCAGAAACAAAAGTCTGATTTATCCAAACTAGAGATTCTTACCGTAAATAATAAATAACAGGGACACAAATAAAGTCTTGCACATTTAATTTTTGAAACAATTTCATCTGAACAGAAACAACCATTATTATCCGATCTAATAATGTTCGGCTTTATTTGATCCCTGTACCCATGGAGGGGACACTTGCTAATATTGTTTTTGGCTATACCTTTTCTATACCCTGTTGTCTATTCTGTGCTGATGTTCTTCGCTTGCGTGGTTTATTTTTCTGCTGTTGGTTTCAGTTTGCTACGTATTGTCTAATTCACATGCAGTATAACAAAAAAAATCAAAAAGTGACGCTAGGACCAAACGACAATGTTTCAAAGGCTGACTTACTGAAAAAATGACAATTTGTGAGCTCCACTCATTGAGTTGGGTACTTTGGACTTATTAAAACATTCTATTATTTCACCTTTTTAAAATGCACTGTATCAGTGAACCCTATTTGATTTTTTTTTTAGTTGCCCTCAAATAACACTATTTTATAGTCATTATTTCCCAACTGATCTCTAACTTCAATCTTTGAAAGAATAAAGTCCTCATTATTAGTTAGTGCCCGATCCAGGATCCAGACATACATCCGTTTCAGTTTGTGCTGCTGCTAAATGAGACATGAAGGTGTCATTGTACACGTTCAAAAAGCTTCTCCCTTCAGCTTAACACTTCCTCTCTTCCAGTCAATGAATAAATATAAACTGTTGTTGTAAATTCATATGTACTAACAAGTCATGTCTCTAATCCCACCATATTTTAGCAACACATACTAAAACCTTCAGATAAAGCTTCTGCCTTTTGTTAATGCTCATTGCATTAACCGCAGACAGACTGTAAATAGTATTTCATGACTGCTGAACCATACCATCCCCACCGTTGCCCCCGCAATAACACATGTGGCACATTCTTGTAATGCCGCAGATTTTGTTTTAACATTAAACATTCTCCAAAACAGACAACTCCCCCAGCCTTTTGTTCCACAAGCTTCAACAGCCAGCTACTTGCCATCAGTCCCCATGTAGGCTGTCATCTCTCCAAAGTGACTGCTCGTCTGGCTTCCTTTTCTAGCTGTGCTGTCCAGGAAACACGCCAAGCTGTGACAACACAAAACAAACAACAAGACACAAAGCAACACAACACCAGAACTAGGGAAGGAGGGTGGGAAACCAGTCAGGGTCCCTCAGCTGATCCTGCCGAATGGCAAGTCTCATCCATCTCTCACTCTCCTCAAAAGTCCTCAATTTGCAACATTTGAATCCATCTTTAAACCAGTCCACAATCATGGGCAGCAGTCATGGTTCCCCTTCCCTAGCTGTCCAGCGGGAAACTTGTCTTTCTTTATCATATAGTTCCTCATTTTCTACTGCTGCAAATTGAACAATGCAAACAATAAATAACACAAAAAGAGGACTGAATATACTGTACAAAAACACTCTTCCCCTCAACAACGACATCTGTATCTCAGCTACGAACCGGATCCCTTACTGGTTGTTGCCCCAGTGACCAAGATTCAATAAACATATATGTAATGCCTGTAAAATTTTCCATAATGACATAGCCGAGTTGGGGATATTTCTTATTCATTACCTTTTGTCTAAAATTTGCTAAATTGTTATCCATTCACCACAACACAGTGTTTGTTAGATAACTGCTACAGCTGCTAGAATTGATGTGCAATCTTTATCTTTCTCTTGTCTACATTTTGTGCGATGGAAATAACAGCGCACCAGAGCATTCACCAAGTCTATCGGCTCCGATAGATCTGAGCACAACCTGATCAATACTTACCGACCTCCTACCCATCCGCTGACAATTAGGTCGGACACACACATCTCGGACATACAGCCGATCCAGCAGATGTCTTTCTTTCTTTCCCTGGGCAAGGAATACTGCTGCAAAGGCCTTAAGGCCTACTGTGTGGGCGGATGACCACAGGATATAACTGAAGGACTGCCGGTGTGGCATACTGTTACAACACTTACCCCACACAGTGACCCCTATATCCCTGATGAGGTGGTACGACAGTCTGAAAAAATGCTGCCACCTGCACCCAAACCGCAGTGCGACATCAGCCTCATGCTTCAGCCTCCCATACCGACCCTGAACATGGCTCTAGAGGCCTCACCCACACAGTCCTATGACGAAGATTCAATACAGAGTTTGGCTACCACTACAACTGATCAGGAAACCCCACAAGCTACTGAAGAATCTAGCTAGCACCCAAGCCACAGAAGAAGAGGTACAGGGCCTAAAAAAAGACATGGATGCACTGGATGACATAGAGCGCCAAATGCAAACCTTACATGCCAACCTCACATGGCAAGTTAAGCTACTAGATGACAGAGGTAGAAGAAAAAAAAATTATAATCAGGTGGGGATCGGAAACTGTGCCCCTAGATTAACTCCATTTCAACAGACTCCTGGTATCCTCACTCCTACCCACAAAAGAAGCCAAATACTTCTCATTTGATGGGGTATACCTTATTGTATGTCTATGTAAATAAGATGGTGCAACGACAGATATAGAAAACAATTAAAATCACAGTTGCAGCAACCAGCTTAAAAATCTTGGTAATGATATTCAGCCTAATAAACACATACACGTATTGGTGTGCTATATTGAAAAAAAATACCCTTAATAGGTTTATAATAATTGGTATGTATGTATGAACTTTAAATACTGTTCCTAGTACTAGATGTATCATTACAGCTGTCTAGCCTGATTCTAAATGTCTAATGATACTATATACTATAACTATGTCTTGACCTGTTATATACCTTTTCATTTTATGACAACATACCTAAGCTTAAGATAGCTCAATTTCACTGAAATAAGGAAAATAAAGAATTAAAATGTATATATATATATATATAGTAACTGGTTCCAATGTTATGTAATGACTGTAATACTCATCATTGTACATTTTTTACAGAATTTTCTTCAAAAGTAGAGGTTACCTAAAAAAAATACTTTGTTTCGTATTACAAATGAACCTACCTTTGTGCTTAATTTGCAGCAGTAATTTCAATTAGTCAACATATGTATTATACACTGCGCACTGTCTGTAATCCTGCTGCTGGGAGTCATTATAAACTCCGCTTGCGATAATTGCATCTGATAATGACACAAGGTGGTTCATATACTAAAGCTGGAATTATTAACACCATTACACATTCTAGGACATAATAGTTTGTCAGTTATCTCCAAACAAAGTTTAGTAAATAACCCAAATCATTTGAGCCATGTCTAGTATTGTCTATTCATAAACAATGTGTATTTATGGCACGTTGGTGTATTTTAATCAAAATGCACCCGATTAAACAGGAGGTAAAGTTAGGATACCATTGTTATTACACTTGCAGTGTCCCATGATTAAAATAAAGCCCCAAATTATACATATATATATATAGATAGATAGATAGATAGATAGATAGATAGATAGATAGATAGATAGATAGATAGATAGATAGATAGATAGATAGATAAATGGTGAGGCTGCACTTTCAGTCTTTAAAACAAAATGTAATTGCATAAATCAAGATTGCATTTTTTAAAAGACTGAGAGTGCAGCCTCACCATTTACCATTTTATACAGGGGATTTTTTATTTTTTTTGTAAATCTTTATTTTTGCGGGTGATCAGAAACATATCATGTTACAGTGTGTGCCATAAATGCTTTCAAGATAGGTTACAGTTTGCAGTAAAAACAGCGTCACTTGCGTATAACATACCCAAATTTTATAATAAGAATTTGCAGATAGGAATTCCTCTCAGCATTACAGCCGGGTAGGTCAGTCAGTGACTGGAGGTTGCCGGTATTTAGCGTTTACACCCTCTGTGTAGTCGGAGAAGGCTTTGTCGGGGGTTATTGTTGTCTAGGGCGTGTGGGTGTGGGGGAATGCAATTTGTCAACTGGTAGGTAAGGTCTTAGTCTTCCGTGGAGGTTAGGCTATGGGAAGTCGTGTCGGCTGGGTTGGCTGTTGTATGTGTCCTGGATCCTCTCGCCTGCATACTAAGGGATGGGCACGTGTTCTAGGGGAGGGGGGGGGGGGGGGTAGGAGTAAGTAGCTGGTCATGGTGGCTGGCTTGCTGCTTGCAGAGCCAGGAGTAAGGAGCAGTATTCTAGAGGTCATTATAGTCAAACCGCATGAATATTTAAGTGAACTTCTAAACAAAACAAGTTGCAAAATATAATAAATTAGAACCAAATAAAATAAAATAAAATAAAACCAGACCCCGAATGGCAATGTAAACAACAGTAATTACACAGTTCATGTAGGAGATCCCGGCGCATCCTGTCTCGACCCCCTAGGCACAAATGGGTTAATGTTTGCGACAGTCCATGAAGGGCGGGTGTGCACCGGGGCCGCCTCCGCTGGTAAGCCTAGTGCTCGAAGGAACACTGGCGCCTCCGACTTGTGGGTTAGGATGTGCATCCTGCCGTCTTTCTCCGCCATCAGTCGGTGTTGCCCCCATCTGTATGGGATGGTTTTCTCCCGCAGCTGCTGAGTGATCTGTCCAAGGGATCTCCTCCATGCCAGAGTGTGCCTGGAAATGTCCCTGTAAAAGGTCAGATGTGCTCCTTCAAAGGGGACCGTGGGAGAGTCCTTGGTAGCGCCCATGAGGGCCCCCCGGTCAGAGTCCCGGTTAAATTTAACAAGTACATCCCTTGGGGCTTCTAGAGGTGCTTTAATGGCTTTGGGGAGCCTAAAGACAGAGTCCACTCCCATCTGCTTCACTTGTTTAGGTATTAGTATTGTTGCTAGCATCCGTCGGCAGTAATGAGGCAACTCAGAGTTGGGAACTGATTCAGGGACCCCCCGGATCCGCTCATTCCGCGCCTTCGCCCTGTCTTCCATATGAGCTAGCTGTGTAGTCAGGGCTTTGCATTGTTTTTGCAGCGACCCCAGGGATGCGTCTGTGGCAGTTTGAGCCACCCCGGCTCCCCTGAGGGTCTCTTCCACTGTTGCCACGCGGCTTGTGAGTGTCGAGACTTCCTCTCTGACAAGCGCCATATCGGCGTGGAACATCGCCTGTATTTCTATAATCAGCGCCTTTATATCTGCTTTCGTGGCTGGGGCAGAGTCCCCGAGTTCCAAGGGCAACGGGGGCTTGGCTGGTACCTTCGGTGGAGGTAGGTAGGCTGCTGTCTGGCTCTCATCATCCGATGATGGCGAGGTGGAGGCCTCTGCCGGCGCCATCTTGCTTAGGCCGGGCCGCGGCCGCGAGGTCGGGCAGAGAAACGACCCTATGTCTCTGGTACCGGAGCTGGGGTCGGCTTTATATTTCTTGGCCTTTTTGCCCATGATGTTAGGCACACCGAGGGCGTTGTTTAGCTTGTTCTTTATGGCGTTTTTATCATAAATTCTGCGGTATGCGGATTTTCGTAGCGGAGCTACTGCAAGGTGCGTCCTGCTTGCTCGGGTGCTGGCTCCGCCCCCCTATACAGGGGATTTTTAGCTTGTGTGCAAGGAATTTCTGTAATCACCATAAAATAGGAAGCTGGGTTATTGATACAGATAGCCCTTTGTTAATAATTAATGCCATGTACATATCATTCATTGATTGATATCTGTTCCCAGTGGTGAGAAAAGGAAGAATGAGGTAGGCTAATTTTTGCCAGGGGTTAATCTGACAAAAGTCAGGTGTCATGCTGGGGTACACGGCATTAATGTAGGAAGCAGGGGATTTTACTATAACTTCAATATAGCAAGCATCTTTTAAATAGAGCTTCGAAGGGGAGCTGACCCTTCTTTAGAAGTTACACCATTGCCAAAAGTTATAAATAAATAAAAGTATATTTTGTGTTAATCGTTTTATTGTTGTGATGGTCATTTTACACTTATACCAAAGATTTATCAAATGTTATCCCAATCTAATTCATACCAGGCACAGGACTGGTTTTGCAAATGAGGAGGAGAAATGGAACAATTGTTTAATTTGTCCCCTGTTCTTTGTCTACTTTCTCTATGCTGGCTGTCTGGTGCAAAGGGCATAGTATCTAACAATGATTGACAGGGAGCAGGGATGGAGGAACCCAGTTATAGTTTAAAGAAATATAGATTTTTTTAGTTTTAAGTTTTTTGTTTTTTTCACAACTCAAATACATGTAGGTTAAATATACAGGATAACTAAAGAGAATAAAATCTAGGACCACCAGAGATCAAGGATGGCAGCAAGGACCCCCCTCCCAGGCAAAAGTTATGAAGGGAGGGGGGCTATTTCCGAATCTGTCCCCCCCCCTTCCCCCCCACACACACAATTCCACCAAACAAATTTACACACAGCACACACAAAGCACCCATACACAGCACCCTCACACACACAGCACCCTTACATACACAATCACAGCACCCTCACACAGCACACTTACACACACAGCACCCTCACAGAGCACACAGCACACTAACAGCACCCTCACACACAGCACACTCACACAGCAGTGTATGTATGTGTGTGTGTGTGTGTGTGTGTATGTATGTATGTATATATATATATATATATAAAATTATATATATACACACAC
Source organism: Pelobates fuscus (assembly GCF_036172605.1). NCBI lineage: Eukaryota > Metazoa > Chordata > Amphibia > Anura > Pelobatidae > Pelobates > Pelobates fuscus. Next base: position 23,381,408 of record NC_086317.1, read on the forward strand.
ATACATATACACGCTGCGCACGCCTATGGTGTCTGTATGTGAATATTCTTACTGTATAATTAAATGTTTTACTCCGAAAGGACCAATATTTTAGTTTAGAAAAAGCAATATATATTTGATATATGTATAAATATATATTAATCATCTGGGGTGGCAAGACATAGCTTTACATATTACATGCGACAATATATGGCGCAATGACTTATGGGGCTAGCATAGATTTTTTTTTCCAGGGCTGTTTTGTATCCCCAGTCCCTCCCTGCTCCCGGATACAACTGTGCTCTCTTTACCCGACTTTTTGTCTTTAACTTTAGCATCCACGCACACTTTAGACAATAATCCCCACTACAACATTTTTGTATCAAATTGCGACATATCCCAGACAAGTGTTGGTAAATACCTGGCTGGGACTCCCAGATACTACTGGACAATCTATACCCGACCTATTGTCTTAAAACTACAGCTACCACGCACAGTTTAGACAATAGTCCCCGCACGTATGTGGGGTACTTTATGCAAGTCTCAGACAAGTGTTTATTTTATTCTATTTGATTTATTTAGTTTTAGTTTTAAACACTAGTGTTTTTGGGTGTTGACTCTCACCAGTTTTTATATGTTAGAAATGTATCATTAAAAGTTAAGTTTTAATATTCCCGTATTAAGATTCCACGTTAAGTTCTCTACTGTACCCTTACTGCTTCCTGCATCTAGTAGGGTATTACACTCCATAGGATACTCTACCAATATCCTTTCTCTCCAGTTCCCCTCACACTGTTGTATATATATATATATATATATATATATATATATATATATATATATATATATATATATACACATAATTTTAAAAAAAATTTTTGCTCTGATACAGACCTTCCATAACAAATGATTCACTGAATGTATTCAATGCAAATGTGACAGTTCTTCTTTATTATATCTCATACTTGCATATGGTTTCATAATATTCACCCTAACTGAATTTCTTTTTCCTAGACTCTATCTCCAAACAGTTATCTCACTGATGCACAGATGCTGCCTTCATAATCAAGTTCACCACCACTAACCACAGAGATCAGTTGAAAAACATAAGAACAGGGGGGCATCGCCAGAGCCCATGCTAGACGGTCACAACTCCTGTGAACTCTAGACTCCTGTCTAGATCTGTGGCTAAAACGTCAACTCAGAGGGTTGTCACATACCTCCTTCATACCCTCAGAGCACCAGCAGACTATGGGGCGCCGTTCCAAAAAGCACCGAGCGGATCCCAGGCCCAGGGACTTTGCTGCGGCTGCCACAACAACCCGCACTTTCCAAGATGGCGCTGACCGCGGCCTACATCATGGCATTATCTGAGGCAGAGAGTGAACAAGAGGAAGATTTCCCTGCTGCCGGGCAAGCTCTATGGCCAGGTGCCCCCCAGTCTCTTGAGTTGGAGGACAGTGCTCCTTCAACTAAGGCTGACATCAAAGCCCTCTTGTTGCATATCAAATGCCTAAGCCGCACTTACCACTTCAGGTTTAGTTTACATGTCATTTGTTTTACTGTATTGCTGTACCACATGAAATGAGCAAAAAAAAAAAAATAATAATAAAAAAAAAAAGATAAGGAATAGAAGCCTTTTAGAGGAAACAGATATCATACGTACTGCTTGAGTAATTTGCATATAACGCCAAAGCCACTTTCACTTTTCGCTATTGCACATTAATCAGACTGGACACATAAAGTGTGTCAGGTACCTAACTATATATACTTGAAAAAAATAAAATAAAAAAATAATTAAACGTGGGGGTGTTCTTTTTATATACTATATGTCAGCTTGAGATAGGATCACTCATTTTTTTTCCCAGAAGGTTTTTAACATTATAATAAAATAAAAATAACAATAATTAAAACCAACAATAACAAAAAGTATTTAGGAGTCAAATACGAAGCTGTGGTCAAACACAAGAAATCACAAGGGTATCACTAGGAGCACTGAGCGAGGATCTAGCAGAAACCATGATAGGGCAATGAATGAGGGCTACAACAAGCCTTAAATAGACTTACCTAATTTCTGATAGGTCCACGTCATCCCTGCAATCCAAAACAGATTAGGATCGCAATGATGACGTGGTCACTTTAACCCCTTCAGGACCGAGTCAATAGTACACGTTCTGATCAAAACAAAATGTAAACAGAAACTGGAATTTGCGCAGTATGTCTGTTCAACCATAATTCACCTCTTTCATATTAAGTGCACCCACACTTATTTTATATATATATATTTGTTGTTCAGGAGAGACAGGGCTTTACTTTTGAATGAACTATTCATACAAGAAACATAATTTATTATGAATAGAATGAAAAAAAATGTGAGAGATTTTTACAAAAAATTATAGTTCCGCCTGACATTTTAGCTGTAAATGTCATAATACTGTTTGCTTTTACTACAATAAAATGCACATATTTTTGTAATTCTTTATTTTTGGGGTGGGAACAGTCCCACTGGTTTTGATGGTATCTTACAATCATCCATTAATGGTAGATAAAAGGAATACAAATTAAACATCACAATAATTAATAATAAACGTGGGTTTTTCTTGGTTGAACATGCTAGTTTCTCTGGTACACACAGGGAGGGAACTGTAATAACCCAAATCTGTAGAACACACCTGCCGCTTATGCAGACTCGTGGTGTGCAGTGCACTGTAGCTCTTTGGCATTCCGTGTGGGTTCGAGAATATCGAGGTGGCTTCTCAGTTTAATAGCTCTAGTGGGCTTAAGGTGCATATTACCACATACCCTACTTGCGACTCGTGAGGGCTCAGGGTTTACACTGGTAACATGTCTTGCCCGTTGGTAAGCCGGATTTAGGATGTGCAGTACAGAGTGTCAGGGTCTACATGCTGGCAGCTTAGGCGGACCCAAAGTGGACCGTATGGCGCTTCGTGCTGGCCCCCCCTGTAGGGGTTAAAGCTTACTGGCCACTTGCATGAGTTCACAGGACCGAGTAAAAAACAGGAATAAGGAATAAGAAAATAAAGGGCTGAGGTTCGTCCTCTTGGTGACCCTGATAGAGTCTTATAGACCTTTATAGAGCCTATGGTGTAGCCCTTTTGGTGTGTGTGCTGATCATGTGTGGGGTCCTAGTGTGGCTACAGGTGTCGTTTGTAAGCCGCTCCCATAGAGTTAGAATACACTCTTTAGCAAACTGCGGCGACGACACCTATAAAAATTTGGGCACACTTCTGGACATCCCCTGTTCGTACCTCTAGTGGAGTGAGAGTATTCTAATGCAAGATCAACAGAATATAATATCAGCATGGTGTTGAAGTAACAGTGTTAAATTAATGTCAGAGGAGCGCAGTCTTGTAGGTCGTGGTGCTGAGCCCTGGGATGCTGTGGTTAGTTCTGTGGACGTTTCAGTGGCAGTCATCATTAATAATCAGGAGTCCCGGCATATGAGGGGGGTGGCATCCCGTCATATGGTTGAAAATAACCTGTTCAGGTCTGTAGGGGGTTGTGTGAGTGCGGTTTGCTCCGCTTCCTCTCCACCCTAGTGTTGCTCTCTCGGACCTCAGTCTCCCGGTTCTCGGTCTCGCCCGCCCCATCTGTTGCAGCTGGAGGGCCTGGATGAAGCTTGCCAGGTTTTCGTCCGCAGACAGTGTGAGGATTGAGTCCTTTTGTGGGACCACTAGCGTGCCTGCTGCTCCCCATCGGTACCTGATGCCTTTGTTTCTCAGTTGGCGGGTGATGGGCAGAAATTTTCTCCGCTCCAGCAGAGTTGTGAATGGGATGTCAGCAAAAACTTGTACGTGGTGGTTGTCCACGGTGACGGTGGGGGTTTTCCTGGAGGAGGCCATCAGTGCCGCTTTGATGGTGACATCTTGGGTAACGGCTATGATGTCACTCAGGGCCGGTGCAAGGATTTTTGCCGCCCTAGGCAACAATCCATTTTGCCGCCCCCCCATGAATGCAACTACATTGCCTTTAGATGTTTATTCACTAAACTCTGAATTACAGTGAAGAGACATTTAGGGAAAGAGACGCACTGAGTAGGCATTAAAGGGAAACTATAGTGCCAGGAAAAAAACTTGTTATCCTGGCACTATAGCTTCCCCCTCTGTCAAACGCACCCCCCTTGTGGTGCAGAAGGGGTTAAAACCCTTTCTGTCACTTACCTGGGTCCAGCACCAATGTCTTTCGTGCTGGGTTGGGTCCGCCTTCGCTCCTTAATGGCCGCGCTCGCAGTGGTATTTCCAAGACACTGGGTTTTGCGTGACGCTGGACGTCTCAATGCATAGCCACTAGAGGAGTTAACGTTAACCCAGGACAGTAATTATTTCAGTTTCTTAAAAATTGCAATAATTACCTTTGCAGTGTCACACAATCTCGCTAATACACGCACTCTCTCACTGGCATACAAACTTACACATTCTAACTAACTTACACACTCTAACACATACACATTCTCACTGACCTACACATTGTCACTTGCACACTCTCACTGACATACACAATGTCACTTGCACACTCTCACTGACATACACAGTGTCACGTGCACACTCTCACTGACATACACAGTGTCACTTACACACTCTCACTAACACACACACACACACACACTCTCTCTCACTGACATACACAGTGTCACTTACACACTCTCACTAACACACACACTCTCTCACTGACATACACAGTGTCACCTACACACTCTCACCAACACACATTGCCAGTTACACACTCTTACTAACACAACACAGTGTCACTTGCACACTCACACACACACAGTGTCACTTGCACACTCTCACACACACAGAGTCTCTTGCACACTCTCTCACACACACACAGTGTAATTTGCACATACTAACACAGTCTCTTGCACACTCACACACACACACACACACACAGTGTCACTTGCACACTCATTAACACACACACTCTGTCAGTCAAACACAAAATCACACCACTCTACATATAATCACACTTTAATTACACACACAAACACAGTAATGCAACACACACCAATTTACAAACATTCATACTATAAACAATCCCCCATGCCATACCTTGGTGCTGTTAAGAGTTCCAGGCAGCAGGATCCAGGGTGTTGTTTTTCTGCTGGGGGAGCAGGAGAGCCGTGCACTGTGAGCACAGGCTGCTTCCTGTTCCCCTCTGAATGCTTCCTGTGTTCACAGGCAGGGGGCAGCCAGGATACCAGTTTACATCCCGGCTTTCCCCAGCCTGCAGGAAGCACAGTGCTCTGCTCGGGGGATGGGGTTACAGTAAACCCCACTCCCTGAGCAGGTAATCGGCTGCAGAGGGAGCCCAGCAGCTGAATGGCTGCGCTGGGGGGTGGCTAAGGAGCTGCTCGCCCAGCACAGCATCCCCAGACAGCAGCAGGGCAGCCCACTGGGAAACCTCCCAGTGGGCGCCCCCCAGAGGCCGGCACCCCAGGCGAATGCCTTATTCGCCTTAATGGTAGCGCCGGCCCTGATGTCACTCGTCGTGTCTGCTGGGGCGGTCGGGGCTTTCCGGATTCTGAACGCTGCCGTAATCAGCCATGTTTCTCCCTCCTTTTTTGCCCCCATTGTCACAGCTACTTTGTTTGCGTAGGCTAATAAGGCCTCCGGGCCTATATCTTCAGGGGCTCCGCGTATGCGGACATTTCTTCTGCGGTGGCGTGTCTCCATCACCGTAACCGAGCGGGTGAGTCTTTGGAGTTGGAGTGTCAGTTCGTCTATTTGCCTTCTGGAGTCGGTCAGTAAGACGTCTCTTTGGCCCTCTTGGGTTTCCACTGCCTCCAGGCGCTCCTTCATGTCGGTTACTTCTGTCCTCACACCGGCCAAGTCCGATTTCCACATCTCTCGGAAGTCTAGGAGGAGCTTTTTGATATCGCCCTTTGTTGAAGGTGAGTCATCCGAGTCCGACGTCTCCGACCCATATAATGCGGTGGCCGGGGTCGCGTTCTGTAAGTTCTCATCCTCCATAGATGAGTCGGACTCGCTGGCGTTTCGGGGCCTACCCTGCGCCATTTTGGCCTGTGGAGCGTGCTGCGGCCTTTCAAAAGATCGCCTGATGTTCGGCTGGTGTGAGCTCTCCAGGCGGGCGGTTTTCTTGTTTTTCTTCCCCATCTCTCTGTAGGGGGTCTAATGCTTGTTACTGCTTGGTATTTGGGTCTCAGCTCGGTATATTCGTGGCTTTTTGGGTCAATTTTAGATTAGTGAAGCAGGAGCTCCACATAAACACGTCCTGTGTGCTGCTCTGCTAGCCACACCCCCAAAATGCACATATTTTTATTCAGCAAAGTCTCACGAGTACAACAGTACCCCCCATTAACAGTTTTTACTGTGTTTTGGAAAGTTACAGGGTCAAATATTGCACATTCCCTTTTTCCATTTTTTTCCATTAGTAATTTTACCTTTTACCTTTGAGACCGTGTGGTAGCCCAGGAATGAAAATTATTCCCATGATGGCATACCATTTGCAAAAGTAGACAACCCAAGGTATTGCGAGTGGGGTATGTCCAGTCTTTTTTAGTAGCCACTTAGTCACAAACACTGGCCACCGCAACGGCTTTAACCCCTTAAGGACACATGACGTGTGTGACACGTCATGATTCCATTTTATTCCAGAAGTTTGGTCCTTAAGGGGTTAAACCCCATTATACAGGGAGTGCAGAATTATTAGGCAAGTTGTATTTTTGAGGATTAATTTTATTATTGAACAACAACCATGTTCTCAATGAACCCAAAAAACTCATTAATATCAAAGCTGTTGTGGCGTATGGAACCGCTATGTACCTACCTGCACAATAAAAATAAAGAATTAAAATAAATAAATAAATAAATATCAAAGCTGAATATTTTTGGAAGTAGTTTTTAGTTTGTTTTTAGTTTTAGCTATTTTAGGGGGATATCTGTGTGTGCAGGTGACTATTACTGTGCATAATTATTAGGCAACTTAACAAAAAACAAATATATACCCATTTCAATTATTTATTTTTACCAGTGAAACCAATATAACATCTCAACATTCACAAATATACATTTCTGACATTCAAAACCAAAACAAAAACAAATCAGTGACCAATATAGCCACCTTTCTTTGCAAGGACACTCAAAAGCCTGCCATCCATGGATTCTGTCAGTGTTTTGATCTGTTCACCATCAACATTGCGTGCAGAAGCAACCACAGCCCTCCCAGACACTGTTCAGATGTGTACTGTTTTCCCTCCTTGTAAATCTCACATTTGATGATGGACCACAGGTTCTCAATGGGGTTCAGATCAGGTGAACAAGGAGGCCATGTCATTAGATTTTCTTCTTTTATACCCTTTCTTGCCAGCCACGCTGTGGAGTACTTGGACGCGTGTGATGGAGCATTGTCTTGCATGAAAATCATGTTTTTCTTGAAGGATGCAGACTTCTTCCTGTACCACTGCTTGAAGAAGGTGTCTTCCAGAAACTGGCAGTAGGACTGGGAGTTGAGCTTGACTCCATCCTCAACCCGAAAAGGCCCCACAAGCTCATCTTTGATGATACCAGCCCAAACCAGTACTCCACCTCCACCTCGGACTGGAGTTCTCTGCTCTTTACCAATCCAGCCACGGCCCATCCATCTGGCCCATCAAGACTCACTCTCATTTCATCAGTCCATAAAACCTTAGAAAAATCAGTCTTGAGATATTTCTTGGCCCAGTCTTGACGTTTCAGCTTGTGTGTCTTGTTCAGTGGTGGTCGTCTTTCAGCCTTTCTTACCTTGGCCATGTCTTTGAGTATGGCACACCTTGTGCTTTTGGGCACTCCAGTGATGTTGCAGCTCTGAAATATGGCCAAACTGGTGGCAAGTGGCATCTTGGCAGCTGCACGCTTGACTTTTCTCAGTTCATGGGCAGTTATTTTGCGCCTTGGTTTTTCCACACGCTTCTTGCGACCCTGTTGACTATTTTGAATGAAACGCTTGATTGTTCGATGATCCCGCTTCAGAAGCTTTGCAATTTTAAGAGTGCTGCATCCCTCTGCAAGATATCTCACTATTTTTGACTTTTCTGAGCCTGTCAAGTCCTTCTTTTGACCCATTTTGCCAAAGGAAAGGAAGTTGCCTAATAATTATGCACACCTGATATAGGATGTTGATGTCATTAGACCACACCCCTTCTCATTACAGAGATGCACATCACCTAATATGCTTAATTGGTAGTAGGCTTTCGAGCCTATACAGCTTGGAGTAAGACAACATGCATAAAGAGGATGATGTGGTCAAAATACTCATTTGCCTAATAATTCTGCACTCCCTGTAATGGGGACGGCATAGAACACCGTAACGGCGTTAAGAGGTTAACAGTGGGCATGACGTCACGTCCACATCTATTTATAGACATCCTGCCGCGTGGCCTTGTAGTTCAGCGTGGAGCGGTCAGACCGTGTGGCAGAAGTGGGTCTGTGCGGCTCTTTGGAGGTAAGTAATGCCACATAAACATTATGATTTTTTTTAAAACCTTTAGCCAATTTGATCCCATAATAAAGATGGCTTTCTAATGGCCATCTCAAACGATTTGTTTTCTAATGATAACTCTAATACATAAACTATAGAAGGTATAGCAAGGAATTTATAATATCTGGGTGGTTTTGGCGGCTTTAAGAATATGTCCTATTATTACTCTGTCCACTTTAGTTCCGATATAAAGGTAGTATTTATATTTCGGTAAATACTTTTAACACGTTTATGATTAGCACTCTAGAACAGGGGTAGGCAACCTTTTAGCAGCACTGAGCCGAAATAAGATTGTGATGTCCCGTAGCATGCCGGTCCTATTTTTTTAAATTGAGGTGTGTATGTTGCCATAGTCTGCTTTTGTTATTTATACCGCATTTGCTTTGTATCATTGTATTTGGGCGTATATTAGCTATTATATTGTATATGTTAACAAGTAGTTTGTGGTGTTGTGTATGATAACTATGAATGTCGGCTGTGTATGGGGGCTGCTCATGGAATTGTGTGTGTCGATGGATATATCACATTGTGTGTTTGGTAGTGTGTATGTGTGGGGCTGTTTGGGGTATTGAATGCGAGAGGCTGCATGTGGGGTTGTGTGCCATGTATGTGGATTGTCAGTGGTGTTGAGTTTATGCAGATTGTGTGTTGTGTTTGTGTGTGGGCTGTTTGTATTATTTGGATGATAGAGGGGTTATTCTGTAGCTCTGTGTATATCTAGCAGCTCGAAATCGCCTGGCGGCACTATGAGACCTACACTCACACCAGGCGTGGGAGGGAAGGACGCTCTCCCGACGCCTACCTACTCGACTTACCTCATCACAGGCCCACGTTTCCCCCCCTATGGATCGGCGGGGGTTATCCCGGTACGCACCGAGCCGGCATTTGAACCACCACACCCGCCTGCACTACCGGACCACCCGCACCTCGATGGCAAGATGGCGTCGGATGACGGTGCTTGCAGACAGCTATCCTTTCGGCCTCTATCCGAGCGCCTGGACGCCATATTCCGGCGCTTCTGGGAAAAGCTGGAGCAGAGGGCCTCTCAAATACCCCGCACAGATGCAGCAGAGACCAGGGGTCACAGTAAGCGACAAGGCCCCACTCCGGGCGAAGCGAAACGCCAAGCGCCTGTTACCTGCACCAAAAGCCCATCCAGGCCAAAGGTCGTGAGGGAACCTCCCTCCGCAGCATTGGCCACCACCCCGGCGGCAGATGACCAACAGGCCCCTCCGAGACGCCCACAAAGGGAGAGACCCGGCCTCAAGGAGAAACCGAGTCAGTGGCCCAAGGATGCTGACCATGAACAAGGCCTGGAGCCAGGGTGGAGCCAAACATCGCAGACGACCCCTACCCACTCGCCAAGACTACCAGGGGCTCACACCCAAGATGCCCAGCAGAGGGATAGGCTGATATGGAGGCTGGAGCTCTGAACCCTCCACCACACAAACCTGGCGGACCGAACGGCAAAGGCAGACCACCCCTTACTATTTAATCGATGACCCTGAAGGCCTGGCTGTTCACTTCTATGGGACTGCAGATCTAACTGGACTGTGTCATGCTTTAATGGACTCATTGTGGTAACCACTGTGTATCTCACCAGTTTAACCCAGCTGACACAGTATGTAACACCAGGTCCTACCATTTGGGGGGAACCCAGCCATACCCTTCCCTGAGCTTAACTTAGCAATGGATGAAGTACCGGCTTGCATAGGGGACCAGTAGAGATGATGTGGAATTATTAAAAATTATTATTGTACTTGTATTGAATTATTGTACTAACTCCATTTTAACCTTATATTGTGACAATCCTCCATTTTGTCCTCCTAACCTGACTTCTTCAAATCCTCCATTTTGTCCTCATGACTTAACTTGTTCATTTTAAAACTACCTTACGTGACTGAACTTCTCAACCCAATTAATACAGTAGACAAAGACCGTGTTTCCTACAAGGACAAGTACCAGGAGGTGCTGGCTACTCCTTAAGACTTGTAAGATAGTATAGTTTGAAGGCCACGAGAACACAGTAGTAATGAAATGTTCTATTCATAAGAGACCTTGCACCTGGACATGAGGCCTGATATCACTGACTGTGTAAAATGACGCTCAAGCCCCCCTTTCCACCGAGTAAACCTCATGCTGGGAAAGATGGCGCCTGAGCCTTCTGTCCACACCCTTGTCCAGAACAATACCACCTCCCGGTGGGAGGACACCTAGCTGGTCACTCAAACCCCTGAGCCAATTAATAATATTGGTGGGTGGACACGAAGTTAGTCACATAATGTTTAATCCAATCAATGATGTTTATTTGTTATTATCTGATATTCAATGATGATGTCATTTTGCTTTTAAAAAGATCTGCACAACTGTTTTCCAACCAGATTGTATTAAATTTTCTGAAGTGCTTTTAACCTGAACTCCATGTGTCAGTGTGAGCTTACTTCTGCGTATACGCAATTTAATCATCTCAGATTTGGACAGGAACAGATAGACATTTAAACATATTTGTTTATTTCTAAATTAATCTACATCAATTTGGCGCCCAACGTGGGGCATCGGGCTATGTCTGGCCGGTGAGCCGTCCTAAGGAAGATGCTGTTGGACGGGGGAATCCTGGGGGTAGGAAGGGAGACTGATCACCTCCAAGTACACGGTAGAGACTTCTGCAGAGCCACCGGTATGTTCCGGCCCCTTTGATTGACCCGTCCACGTGTCTGTGACTGCTTCCCGGGAGGACATCAAAGACAGGTAATATCTTGCCCGGTGTCTCTTTACTCACTTGTTTACCTGCAATTTTAGTCTATCTGTTGCCTGGGTGTGTTTGAATTGTGTTTGAATTGTTTGCCTGTTTCCCCATTTTGAGATAAAGGGGCGGTGGACCTGCAGGGGATTTGCCTGGGGTTCTGTCTTGCTTGTTTTCCCCTTTTTGGGATAAAGGGGGGTGGACCTGAGGGGACTTGCCTGGGTCTTCGGTTTGTCTGTTTATCTGTTTGTATTTTACCTCTTTTGGGATAAAGGGGGGTGGACCTGAGGGGATTTGCCTAGGTCTTCTGTTGCCTGTTTTACCCCTTTTAGGAACCACGGTGCTGTGGTTGTAGGGAAAAAGGGGGGTTGACCTGTGGATGTGTTCCTGGGGGTCATCTTTTCCTGTTTAACTCTTTTAGGAGCCTCGTGGCTGGGGCTGTAGGGAAAAAGAGGTGTGTTGGATCTGTGGAGATTGTGTAGACTCATAGTTTCCTGGGGATCCTTCTTGTGTCACTTTGATAGCCTAGCTAGCTTCTCTGTGCACGTTACTCTGCTTGCAGAGTGGTGGTACCCTCCAGCTTTGAGCGCTGAGCTGGAGCCATTCCAATTTTTATTTTGTGGTGTGTGAATTCGGGCAGGCATTGCTGTCTTCATCACCACGGAGTAGTGGGACTTATAAAGTGGGTCTTTATAGGGGCACTACAAGAGTGAGGGTAGCGCAGACACTATTAGTGGGCTGCTGTGACGAGGGAGGCATATGGATTTCGGACCGGTGTTAGTTGTTATCCTTGGCCGTTGGTAGTAAGATACTACGGGATTGAGGGAGGTGACTTTGGAGTAAGCACACGAGTAAAGGAAAGGAATTACTGTTGATTTCATTTGAACTGTGATGCATGCACTGTATTTCAACTGTATTGTTGTCTTGTCTGTTTAATTAGGAGTCTCATGAACTCCTGTGTCTGTCTCTAAGGATTTCCTTACCTTTTTATCTTTTCTACACTTCCTATACTATTATACTATCCTCTACTATTTCTCTTGTGAGAGAAGTGATTGGTCACACACTTCTCACCCCACTCCAATCCGTGGCTACCACCTCGGGTACACGGAATTAGTGACTAGTCTGCGTTTTGGGAAGATGCACTTGGAGGGACCCACCCTTTCTGAGTGGCAGCTGACCATTGTAGATAATCTGTTTAATCTTCTTTCCCCTATATCTGGGATGCCTGTATAGGAGGGGAATGGAACAGGGTTAGGAAAAGCCCAATAAGGGCTGGCTAGCGCGTGTGATCTAGTTGAAGATAGAGATTGCTAAAGTGTGTAAAATTGCTGTGCCTTCATGTGGTAGATTACTGACAGAGAAGAAAGCAAGCTTACTGGTACAGAGTAGCAATGCTATTCAGCAGGAAGGTAGGGTTGAGGAAGAACTAGATCACAAAGGGTTAAGAATGTATGTATATTATAATAATTGTTTTTTGTATTTTGTGTTAGCCATTACCCTGGTAGAGGGTGGGGGTTTTGTATTGAGTTTCACTGAAGAGTATTATTAAATGTTGTGTTTTTGTGTCTCTTTGCTTTTGCAATAATTGTAACGTAACTGTCTTTCCAGCGCTGACATGGTTAAAAAACTTCATGCTGGCTCTCTCCTTGCCTTCTGTGAGACGCGAGGGGGGAGAGGGAGGGGTGACATTCCTGGTTTTTCAGTTCTGCGTTCAGTAAAATTATTCAGAAACTAATAAGATTTAGCAACGGAACAAAGTATTTTCTCCAAGACTGTTGTATAAGATAAGGAGTCAGGGATGTAGCTCAGTGTTTATTACGAAGATTAGGAAAGTGAATCTGATGCAGGAATAGAGAATTATTTGGACGAGTTAAAAATGTAAAGGCAAGTGTGATTTGTTGCATTGCTATGCAATGTGGATAGAGGGAATATGCAAAGTTGTTAAGCTAGATTGTGAAGAGGAAAAGTGATTAATGGCTGTAGGTATATTGTTTGCATTCCGTGAGTTTATTTATTTATTTTATTTATTTATTTTCCGCCCGTGTATTGTGTCATGCTCATCCTATCTTAAAGACATGCTGTCTTCCTTAATTCCCATATATTATGAACAAAAAGGTTACGGTTACTAGGATTATCCTGCTATTAGTTTCCCTGTGTCAGGAAGGTGTCTGTGACAAGTATTGGTTAATATGTAGATAGAATATATATGTCTATCGTTTCATGTATAAGTAACAAGTGTGTTTTAGCTTTGTGTACAAAGATTGATAACATGCTGAAAGAAGGGTTATCTTAAAGAACATTTACTAAAAGAAAGTTCTAATAAACCAAGATTTCTTGAACAAATGAATAAGCCAAGTTTAAAGACTGACTAACATAATTTTTGTTGTAAGCCCAGATATTTTATTATTGCATATGCGTAGGAATTGAGACTTTGGGCATTATAGTATATTAATTCTAGATCTGTTACTAGCAGCAAGTGCTTAGCCTTATGCCTATCCCACGCATGCTTAAAACACTTCTACTGAGTTAACCTCTACCACTCCAGTTGGAAGGCTATTCCATGCATCCACTACCCTCTCAGTAATGTAATACTTCCTGATATTATTTTTAAACCTTGGTCCCTCTATTTTTGAGACTATGTCCTCTTGTTATGGTAGTTTTACTTCTTTTAAATATAGTCTCCACTTTTACTGTGTTGTTTCCCTTTATGTATTTAAAAATGCTTTTATCATATTTCCCCTGTCTCGTCTTTTCACCAAGCTATACCTGTCAAGATCCTTTAACCTTTCCTGGTGAATTTTACCCTGCAATCCATGAACCAGTTTAGTAGCCCTTCTTTGAACTCTCTCTAAGGTATCCATATCCTTCTGAAGATATGGTCTCCAGTACTGTATCCAGTACTCTAAGTGAGGTCCCACCAGTGTTCTGTACAATGGCATGAGCATTTCCCTCTTCCTACTGCTAATACCTCTCCCTATGCAACCAAGCATTCTACTAGCATTTTCCGCTGCTCTATTACATTGTACATTGTCATCAACAGCCAGAAACTGGAGAACAAGAAATGTGAATCAATGTATAGCCATTTATAAGCTTAACAAAATCTCCATTATCTTTTCCATTTATTTTGCAGAAGGCAATGTTATTTGTCTATTTTGTATGTTTTAAAAATACATTATCAGTGAAGAGTAGAATAAATTTTATCCCATTTACGAGACATAAAATTGTGATAATGTATATTTGTGATATAAGTAGAAATTACATTTTGAGATGTTAGATATAAATTATTAAATTAAGAACTAGAGTCAGGGATAGCGTCTGTCTCCGCGGGCACAAGACCCCGTGTGGAGAAGTGGTGGGCAAGCCATCATGGGCCACCCATGGGAGTGAAACGTTCGAGGCTTGTGGAGACAAGATGAGCATGTTAGCCTTTTATTATTTTTCTCTAGGGAAAGCATAGGGCCAGTTAATAGTTGTTGTACATGGGCTATTTGCAGCCTCCATTGCATTTCTACCTAGTCTTGATTTCTGATGTCTCCTCCATTGCTACATCACCTGTCTGCTCCCTTACCTGCCCACCCCCGCTTATTCCTCCCACCGATCCCTCCCCTTCATCTGCAGTCCCCCACTTTCCCCTACTGCCCCTCCCTCTACTCCACCTTCTCCTCCTCCTACTCCTCCTTCCTGCTCTTACTCCTCCCCCTCTTCCTACTCCTCCCTCTACTCCACTTTCTCCTCCTACCCCTTCCTCTACTCCACCTTCTCCTCTCTCCTCCTACTTCTCCTCTTCTCCTCCTCCTACTCCTCCCTCTACTCCACCTTCTCCTCTCTCCTCCTACTTCCCCTCTACTCCTCCTTCTTCTTCCTACTCCTCCCTCTACTCCACTTTCTCCTCCTACTCCTCCCTCTACTCCACCTTCTCCTCTCTCCTCCTACTTCCCCTCTACTCCTCCTCCTACTCCTCCCTCTACTCCACCTTCTCCTCCTCCTACTCCTCCTTCCTGCTCTTACTCCTCCCCCTCTTCCTACTCCTCCCTCTACTCCACTTTCTCCTCCTACCCCTTCCTCTACTCCACCTTCTCCTCTCTCCTCCTACTTCTCCTCTTCTCCTCCTCCTACTCCTCCCTCTACTCCACCTTCTCCTCTCTCCTCCTACTTCCCCTCTACTCCTCCTTCTTCTTCCTTCTCC
This sequence comes from Pelobates fuscus, assembly GCF_036172605.1. NCBI lineage: Eukaryota > Metazoa > Chordata > Amphibia > Anura > Pelobatidae > Pelobates > Pelobates fuscus. The sequence continues at coordinate 23,396,812 of NC_086317.1, forward strand.
TCCCTCTACTCCACTTTCTCCTCCTACTCCTCCCTCTACTCCACCTTCTCCTCTCTCCTCCTACTTCCCCTCTACTCCTCCTCCTACTCCTCCCTCTACTCCACTTTCTCCTTCCACTCCACCTTCTCCTCTCTCCTCCTACTTCTCCTCTACTCCTCCTTCTCCTCCTCCTACTCCACCTTCTTCCCTCTCACTCTATCCGCTACTCATTCTTCCATCTCCCCACCACCATATCTGTATCCTTTATATGCTTCCTCCCTTCTTATTCCTTACCAATTTCCTCCACTCATAGACGACTCTGCCTCTACCTGACAACATTATATTTTGAAGAAAAGTTGCTCTGGCCACTCTTCCGCCACTTCCCAGGGGGGAATACCACACTAACGAAAAATTAAAATTATTCAGACATGAAAGAACTGTTTTGGGCACTCTCAAAGAAATAGTGCGGTCCTGACCCAGATTCCCATGGAAGTAAGACACCTGTAAGGGAGGTGGCTGTCCCTCATGTTTTTTCTACACTAAGTCCCCAGAAATCTCATGAAAGGAACCTGACTCATTAGAACAAAACATGAACATTCAATTTACAGATCTCTACAGAGGGGGGTCAGCAAGAGAACTGTGAATAGAAAGACAAATACCCCCCAATCTCACACAGAAATAGGTGAGGAAACCTCTTCTACTGCTCCTCATGGTTGCTTTGAACAGATGAAAGAAGAAACAAGACACCTTTCAACAGAGCATGCAGTAGCTTTACCAGATCCTGACTCCACTCTGTTTGCGGATAAAGAGGAAAGGTACCATACTGGATTTGCTGTTGCTACAGAAGATCAGGTACGTCAAGCACCTTCACTTTCCTCACTCACATCTGCTCAAGACGCTGAATTGACAGCCTTCTCAGTGGCATACAAAATGCCTGAAGGAAGACATGCCAATATCTACACTGACTCAAGACATGCCCTGGGTGCAGCACATTATTTTGGATCAATCTGGAAGATAAGAAGCACCACTCAGCTGACTAAAAGCTGCCAACCAAGCCACAAGTGCACCAAGGGAAGTGGACAGAATGGTGTCCGCTAAAGAAACTTTTATACTCACCATGTAGATCCTACCTACAGATCTCAAGCTTCTAAGAGAATGACAAAGCAGCTACTGACCCTGAAGAAATACAAAGCTGGAAAAACAGAAAGGGGCAACCCTTGAAGACGGGCTGTACTCCAACGCTCTTAAGCTCTGTTTACCCAAAAACATGTACTGGGCAGTGAGCCCATGGAACTTTATACCTATCCAAGACCCTCATGAACTCTTTGATCTCTAAAATACTCCTAAGCACCTAGCTAACTCTCAATATCCCTTTCAAGAATCCAGATGACAAAGAGCTACTGGGTCAAATATGCACTAGTTATCATAGACATTTTGTCAGGATGGCCAGAAGTCTAGCCGGTCATCAATGTGACATCCAAGACCATATACCCAGTAGTGCATTGTGAAAGTTGCAGAGATCACTCAGTGGATTCATTGTTCCAGATTCAAGACTCTCTCTGCAACATGAGAAGTGACATTTGTTGATTTTGACACACTTTTGACTCTAAAGAAAAAATGACTTGTTAAATAAAAAGATACCAGCAAGTAGGTGTTTGATGGCCATAATAATGCCTGACCACCTGCCATCGATGGAAAGCCGAGGACCCCAAAAGGAGACCTCGTGAAGCTAAAAAGATCCAAACGCCAAGCTCCCTCAGGATTATTTGCCCATCCTGAGTTTGTGGTGATATTAATATTGACTAAATGATCCGAGTCCACCTACGCTGATGTAGCGTGGGACAGGTTTAATACTACAATGCATAAGCAAATGCGCCCTAGCCAAGGTTATTATGTCCATACACATAATACATGACAAGGTACTCTTGACACACCACATTCATGCTTCAGAACATAAAGAGGAGCACCCCTCTAAAGGGAAAGTTTGATTGATATATATATATTGATGCCATAGGTGTGCCAAGGGGGGTACCAGATGATTTTGCAGTAAAAGGAAAGTTTGAGTCCATTTTCCCAACCGTCACTGCTAATAATAATAATAATATTTTGATTTGCATTTATTATATCTATTGCAACCAACAACGTTTACCTGTCACCATGACTTGTTGTGCCTATATTCCAGATAACACAGGTCCATACGGTAATGTAAGCTCGTCTATTTATGATGTCCCTCTGAAGAACTAAGAAGACTTTAAGAACCGTTACTTCATAGGGTTTTGTGCCTTTGGGCTAACCTGTCTTCTGAAACTAACTAATAAAGTTTTATCTCTTAGAATCTAACATTTCATAGGGGGGACTGATGTGGAATTATTAAAAATTATTATTGTACTTGTATTGAATTATTGTACTAACTCCATTTTAACCTTATATTGTGACAATCCTCCATTTTGTCCTCCTAACCTGACTTCTTCAAATCCTCCATTTTGTCCTCATGACTTAACTTGTTCATTTTAAAACTACCTTACGTGACTGAACTTCTCAACCCAATTAATACAGTAGACAAAGACCGTGTTTCCTACAAGGACAAGTACCAGGAGGTGCTGGCTACTCCTTAAGACTTGTAAGATAGTATAGTTTGAAGGCCACGAGAACACAGTAGTAATGAAATGTTCTATTCATAAGAGACCTTGCACCTGGACATGAGGCCTGATATCACTGACTGTGTAAAATGACGCTCAAGCCCCCCTTTCCACCGAGTAAACCTCATGCTGGGAAAGATGGCGCCTGAGCCTTCTGTCCACACCCTTGTCCAGAACAATACCACCTCCCGGTGGGAGGACACCTAGCTGGTCACTCAAACCCCTGAGCCAATTAATAATATTGGTGGGTGGACACGAAGTTAGTCACATAATGTTTAATCCAATCAATGATGTTTATTTGTTATTATCTGATATTCAATGATGATGTCATTTTGCTTTTAAAAAGATCTGCACAACTGTTTTCCAACCAGATTGTATTAAATTTTCTGAAGTGCTTTTAACCTGAACTCCATGTGTCAGTGTGAGCTTACTTCTGCGTATACGCAATTTAATCATCTCAGATTTGGACAGGAACAGATAGACATTTAAACATATTTGTTTATTTCTAAATTAATCTACATCAGAGACACACACAATAGCTGACCAGACAGAGGGCCTAACAAAAGACACGTACTACTCCTGTACCCTACACCAAGACTGCTGATTAAGTCCACGCCAGGGGTAGTTAACTGGGGGTGGGCATGCCGGGGATAGCGGCAGCTCACAAAACTACCTTCGGCTTCATGCCGGCTCACGTATGCTCAGCCTGAGACACTCTAATCTACGCGTAGGCACACTCCAAGACAAACTCCTCATACTGTTACTAAGTTACTGTTAATCGTTATGTCTTATTTCTATCTCGACATTCCCTAACTAACTCAAGCTTGAACCTTAGACGTATGTTTCCTGTAATTATTAACAAAAAAAATGGTGCCGCCATTGCATGCCAATACTGTTACTGTTTTCATTGTTTTACTATTCTAGCATGTACGCGCTGTCGTGGCGATACAAGCTCGTTTGTACTACCCATGCACCGCAAAAATAAAGATTTAAATATATATATATATATATATATATATATATATATATATATATATATATTCCATGCCTTGAGGTTCATCTTTGTGGAAGGAAACATGTGTTTAGTCTCAACGCTCTTTACAGAGCTGCCTTTGTCTTAACTATCCCACAAAATTACAGTTGGTAAAGGTTTTAACTGGCACATTTTGGGTTTAACCCCTTAAGGACACATGACATGTGTGACATGTAATGATTCCCTTTGATTCCAGAGGTTTGGTCCTTAAGGGGTTAAAGGGGGAAGAAAATGTCAGTTACAGGAAATATTTTCTCAACCCACAATATATTTACACAGCTGGCTGTACTAGGAACAAAATAACGATCTTGTTTTATTTTTGAATAGTTAAAGTGTTTATAAAGTGACTTCATGGTACATTTAGGATTCGGTTCAAAGTTGTCGTTCTTACGTGCAAGGCTCTCCATAATTGTGCCGCTGCTCATATCTCCTCCCTTGTTAGCAGGTATGTTCTAGCCCAGGATCTTTGCTCCATTGATGACCCGTTATGGTCCTGTTCTCATACCTGTACCCGCACCCCACTTTCGTCTACAAGACTTCTCCAGGGTTGCCCCCTATTTAAGCAATGCCCTCCTGCGTCAGGTTTGACTCTCCATATCTCTGCAGTCCTTTGAAAAATCCAGAATGACATAAGCCTGCTGGTCGCCCATTAATTCCTTATCCTTTATTACCTTCTTCTGCTCTCTCCCATATACTGTCCCCTCTCCTTCCAATCTCCTATCCTCACATCTATCCAAATGACTTGATTCCATCATTTCCCTCTGCTTATTTCTCTCTCATCCTTTTCGATTTTAAGCTCATTTATGTAGAGCCCTCTTCACCTACTGTTTGTGTATGTCAAACGTGTTTTGTTAGAATTAATTGTCTTGGTTTGTCTATTGTACAGCGCTGCTGAATATGTTGGCGCTATATAAATAACTGTAATGACTGGCTGAACACGAAAAGAGAGCGAGAAAGGAATGAAAGGGAGAAATAATGGAAAAAGGAAATCCAGGTGACAGGGAGAAGAAAGGATGGATGCCTGGAAAATAGGGATAAGAGAATGGAGACAAAATATAGGGGGCATAAAAGTGGATTTTAGGGTCCAAATCCAGTGTCCCTCTTTTCCATCCTAATGTCCCTTTTCTAGGAGCATATCGTGTCTGAGTGTATAGGTAAGGCTCAGGGAGGGGGGACTAAATCATTTAATTTTTAATAAAAATGTATATAATGTCCCCCTCTACTGCCCCATCACAGCTCCTATCTGTCTACTCCCTGTAGCCCATCTACCTTCTTCTTACGTCTCCCCATAGGAAAGCATTGAAAAATCATTTCAATGCTTTCCTATGGGGTTTTGAGCGACGCTGGAGGTCCTCACACAGCGTGAGGACGTCCAGCGACGCTCTAGCACAGGAAACCTGTGCTAGAACCCAGGAAGTGACCTCTAGTGGCTGTCTAATAGACAGCCACTAGAGGTGGAGTTAACCCTGCAATGTAAATATTGCAGTTTATGAAAAACTGCAATAATTACAGTTGCAGGGTTAAGGGTAGTGGGAGTTGGCACCCAGACCACTCCAATGAGCAGAAGTGGTCTGGGTGCCTGGAGTGTCCCTTTAAGTAGGCAAACTCTGCCTGCAAAGGGAGAAGCAGAGAACATCTGTCACCAGCATGCAGAGCACGCTGACAACAAATGTAAATTTTGCACAAGGCAGTCTGGAAAAAAGTGCCGTATGTGCAACTAGCTCCCAGCACAAAATTGCAAATATTTCTGGATGACCAGTGTTTAAAGCAGAAACGTGGCACACACAGATTCCTTCCACCATGATCACTTCTAAAAGCAGAAGTTGTCATGGACCTTGGAGTAGCCCTTTAACACACAGTGTCACTGTACACAAACACACGCACGCACACTGACATTCCAGATCTGCAAACAATCACGGAGCAGAAAGAGTGAATATTGAATAGAGTATGTTTGTGCTGTATTACATTTTGTGTCTGTATTGTATGGCATGTGTAGCATATCTCATTGTAATCTACTTTTGTAGCACTGCTGTGCATATAAAAAGCTCTGTGCATACACTTACGCATGCTGAAATTTTTCAACAAAGTGATCAAGACATATTAATGATTGCATGCAGAGGTGGCTCTCCAATTAGCCGGTTTAGGCGGCTGCCTAAGGCCTCACGCTGGCTGGTGCCTCGCAGCTACTTAAACCGCCTTAGGGCAGACTGTGTCTGGTTATCGTTCAGTGACCGAGGACCCGACACCAGGAGGAGGCCCGGCGGCTTTCTCAGTATGCCGCCGGGTGCGAGGCCCCTCCGTGCCCTCTGCCAGGGAGAAGAGCGCCCATGGCTGCTTGTCTGCAGCTCCACAGTGTGCAGAGCTTCAGACCATGTGTCTTGCGATATCTGACCAATCAGAGCTCTGAACGAGTCTCCCGGGACACATGGTAGTGTGCAGAGCTGCAGACCGGATTTGACCACCAGACCACCAAGGAGCCCATAGGACCACCAGGGAATTTCAAAAGGTATTAAGTCCCCCCTCCCTCACACCATCAAACCCTCCCTCACATCAACACCCACCCTCTGAAACCGTCACCCGCCTCACTATCACCCCCCCTTACCGTCATCCCACCTCCCCCCTCCCCATCACCCCCTGCCCCTCACTGTATTAACCCCTTCCTTCACAGTATCACCCTCATCCTATACAGAATCACCCCCCTCCCATACTCAGGATCACCTTCACTCACACACACAGTGTCACCCCCCCACACATATACAATCATCCCGCTCACACACAGGATCACGCCTTTCACACACACACACAGGATCCCCCCACACACAGTATCACCCCCTTACACACACACACACACACACACTGTCATGCCCTATACACTGTCACCCACAACAATGTTGTGCCACCATACTCCCACACGGTCAGCCTCCCCAGACACACTGTTAGCATCCCCTCACACTGTCACCCCACTCTATACTGTCCTCACCCCCACACTGTCACCCCTCCCACATTGTCAGCCTCTTCATGCATCCACACTCACATTAAACCACTCCTAATCCTGTTAATCTCACCCCCTCCAAACTCACCTACACTCACTCTGCCCCACTCACCCTGCCAAATTAACCCCCCCCCTAATTCTGTCACACTCACCTTCTCTCACTCTGTCACACTCTCCCCCAACCCTGCAACACTTATCCTGTCACATCAACCCCTTAATCCTGTCACAATCTTCCCTCCTACCATGCCACAATTGCCCTGACATGCTTACTTCCACTCTCCCTGTCACACTCCCTCATAAAACCATGTTATACTCCCTCTCCCTCATTCTCTCTTACAACCCTCCCACCCTGTCCCATTTACCCCCTTCGCCCTGTCTTGCTCTCCCTGCCACTGGTACCTCTTTACTCACCTTGTCACAGTCAACAGCTGAAGACATTTATCGAACAAACACACAGTCAGGAAACCACAGGGTCATAAACACAATGCACAAAGGCTACAGGCAGACCCCTCCCACACACAACACACTTCAAGCAGCTACCGCATACACAAACAGTCCCAGACAAAAAATGCAAAGATGCTCACAGAGACATACATTCACACACACTGTCAGACACACACTCTCAGGCACATACACAGGTAAACAGTGCATCAATGTGTATATGTGCGCATGTATCGCAACTCTATTTTTTTCACTTTGGTGTTAGTGGGGCCTCATGTTTGAGTTTTGCCAAAGGCCTCATAAAGTCTAGAGCCGCCTCTGATTGTATGACGCTAAGATTACATGATATATAAAACAAAGTGTTCTAAAGAGTGCAACCAATATTTATACACTAAAACCTAATTTAAACAAATACATTTTGATTTAATAAATCACCTCCCATGCAGCATGTTTAACACCCCAAATTTACAAAAACAAATCACAAAGAAGAGGCTCGCAAAAGAATGGTGTGAAGTACTTATAGCCAAACATAGACAAATGTAAATTTCTAAAAATAAAAACATAATAAATATAGTGCAATATTGTATGTACTACAAAAATCCCATAAACAGCATAATTCCCCTTAATTATGGTAAGTTACAATAGGAGAGTGACTATGTGTCACTGAGACAATCAAACTCTGGGAGGATCAGCCACTTGAGCGCGTTGAATGCTGCAACAGGTAGATCCAAAATCAGGACTAGGATGGAGACTACAGCCAGGTATGCAGAGATATCAGTAGTATTTATGAAAGATCAGAAGAATTTGAATGCATCAGCACTGGAGTACTGTTTCAATCTGAGGAGATCTAAGCAGCGCTGTATCTACCGTGAGGCTGAAAAGGCATTTGCCTTGGGGGGCACTCTCAGGGCTGCAGCAAAAAGAGTCGCCCCAATTGCCCTGGCCGTCTGGTCACCTCCGGGCCCCCCGAGGCTGACAAGTACTGATAATTGAGGCAGGCGGCACGGGAGCACTCTCCCCTGAGCTCTCCTGTGCTCAGCTCCCTTGCGCCAACTGCAGTAATGCTGGAGCCGGAATATGAAGTCACTCCGGCCGCGGCATTACTGAGAGGCGCACGAGGGAGCTGAGCAGGAAGATCACTGCTCCCTCACCACCTGCACTGCACACCCGCTTGCCAGCTGCCCAGCCCAGCAGCCCCACTGGACCTCAGGGAAATAGAACCTCCATGCCAGCACTCCCAAAGGTAGGGAGGCTGGGTGGATTGAAATTTGAAAAAATAAATAAATTGTGTGTCAGTGAGTGTGTATGTGTGTTTGTCAGTGAGAGTGTATGTGTGTTTGTCAGTGAGTGTGTATGTGTGTCTGTCAAAGAGTGTGTGTTTGTCAGTGAGAATGTACGTGTGTCTGTCAAAGAGTATGTGTGTTTGTCAGTAAGAGTGTATATGTGTTTGTTAGTGAGAGTGCATGTGTGTCAGTGAGAGTGTATATGTTTTTGTATGTGTGTCTGTCAAAGAGTATGTGTGTTTGTCAGAGAGTTTGTATGTGGGTCTGTTGGTGAATGTATGTGTCCGTCAGTCAGTCAATGTAAGTGTGTGTGTGAGTTTCAGTGAAAGTGTGTGTTGGTTAAACAGTGTGACTGTATCGGTCAGTCAGTGTATTCCAGTGTATGTATCTGTGAGGGTGTGTGTCTGTCAGGCAAAGAGAAATTTAGATATGAGGTGGAGGGAAGGGTGCCCGTGTTTTGTCATGCCTAGTGCAGCACAAACCAAAATACACCACTGGATCTAAGGTACATATTGTGAAAAGTTTGTAGCTACTGTCCTGGTACAAAGTATCCAGGCTATTTCAGCTGCTGTCCATTCTCAGTATTCTCTTGCGCCCCGTTTGTATGCTCTCCATAAGTTTAAAGGTCAATCCAGACGTGGATCCCTTGCTCATGGTGCCTTGAGAGATATCAGCTATGCCTCACTGATGACGCCTAACAAGACTGAAATGATCATCTGGGGTTGCTGTATCTCTCGTGCAGAGGGACCTTGCTGGCATTTCGGATCTGGACTGCGCGTATGGGTGGGACCAGTCTAATATGCTTCAGATATGTTCTCTCTCTAATGGCACAAGATGAGCTAAAACCAGCTTGAGATCTGAGCGGGGACCCACCGAAGGGCAGGCTATTTCAGCTGTTGTCCGTTCTCAGTATATTCTTGGTCCACGCTTTTTTGCTCTCTAAAAGTATCCAACAGTTCCTATGTAACAAACAGTCACAGCTGAATAAAACCTTAATTGTCTCACCTTCAGCTTGCTCTAGATTTAACTTCTCACTCTCTTCTGGATTTTTGGTTTAATCAGAATTTTATCTGCAATTACAAGGTAACGTAATGGGAAGTGTGTTTGGACCCAGCTAGGCTAATTCATTTATGTCCCATTGGGAAGAGACATTCATATATGGGACACACAGCTGGAGTGCGTGCATACTTCCCTATCGCCAACACACAAAGAAGACGTTTTTTCTATTTTTAAACTTTTTAAATCAAAATAAGTGGGGCATTCATTTTAGAGGCAGAATACATAGTTCAACAAAAGTTCTTTTTAGGTTCAGAAATATTTTTAGATAAGAACTGTGTGAAAACAAGGAACCATTTGATGCTTATAGCTATGTTTTAAAAAGAAGACATTTCTCACCATGATTACAGAATATGATAAAAGGGCAATTACTAAAAATAAGACGGAACTGCACAAATGAATATGATAAGCAGGCTTTAATGTTGATAAATAAATTGCGGAACATATGGTATCCTGATGAAATAGGGAAGTTAGAGACATGCCATAAAATATGTTGTTACAAAATAACAAATTAAGAGTGATAATTGTGAATACAATCCTTTAGTGTTTGATTTCAACATAGCTATTGGCGGTGGTGTATTTTGAATATGTGCTACCCTAGGCATGTCAAAATGCTGGCATCCCCCACCTAAACAGTTTGATTGAGAGACACACACTGACACACCCATTCACTGACAGGCACACACTCTCAGATACACGTACAGTGACATACATTCACTGACAAACACACTCGCTCACATATACACACTTACTGACAGACATACACTGACACACACTCACTCGGACACACAGTAACAGACATGCACACATTCACTCACTCACAAACACACAGTGACAGACACACATTCACTCACTGACAGACACCCTGATACTGACACATCCACATACTGGGCTTGCAGGGTGGCAGGACGTGCAGGCGTACAGGTATGGCAGCGGGGGAGCTGTAATCCTCCTGCTCAGCTCCCTTGCGTGCCACTCAGTGATGCCGGGAGTGGGAGTGACGTCATATCCCAGCACCCAGCATCACTACAGGTCGCGCATTGGAGCTAAGCAGGAAGAGCTCAGAGGGTCGTGCTCCCTCGCGCGCTCCTAATTTTATTTATCACAGGGGTCTCCATGGAGCCTTACTAGCAACACCTTAGATCTTTTTTGTAAACAGTCATTTTATTGTAGGATAAGCCTAGGCAACTAGTGATATTAGGGTGACATTAGGGTACTTTGGCAATTTACTTATCAGGCAGTGTGGGGTGGATATTATAGCACAGTGTTCAGGTATCTTACTGGGAAACCGCATCTTTTCAGTCCTGGTGGGGGGATAATTGTCTTTTATACCCATTTAGGCTTTTTTGCCATTTCCAGATACCCTGTTGCACATTTGAGCTTCATTGGAGATCTAAATCCCGAAGAGACGTGGGGGTAGTTACTAACCCTTATCTACCATACCCTGTTTTGAGTAATTTTCTGAATTTTATACCTGCACAGCTTCAAAGTATCTTCCTTGGGAAACCGCAATAATTTTTCCCTGGTGGGGAATATTCCCCCTTTCTACCCACTCAGGGTTTGCTTGCTACTCCCAGATACTCTGCTATGCATTTAAGTAATAATATACAATTAAGAGTTAAAGTGGGAGATCGGTCATTTTTATCTCACAGACCTTTTTTCTGATTGAGTAGTAAGGGGCAATCTACCAATATTTGCTCCTTAATTGATTTTTACTCTCTCTTTCAGCTATTATACTCATTAAGAACTCCCCTCTATCACCCCAAACACTGTACTTTTTTGATGCCATCCATTACTATCTCTATACCTACTTTAGCTGTATTTCTATCATAGATATCTCTAGATCATGTGTATATATTGACCTGATTAATGTCGTTACAAATTGCTACAATTGTATCTAAAATAAAAAGTTTTTTAACTTTGTGCACTTGAATAGCTACAGGAGCAGCTGCTTTATAATTTGGGTACTTGCTTAGCAGTTAAATTTAGGACATATCAGGCAGGCTTGATAGACCTCCCCTTTTTAACTCCTTAAAGGGAATCTCCAGTGCCAGGAAAACAATCCGTTTTCCTGGCACTGAAGGTTCCCAATCCCTGGTTACTGAAGGGGTGAAAACCCCTTCAGTCACTTACCTGAGGCAGCGACGATGTCCCTCGTCACTGTCTCCTCCTTCCGTGCCGCTCCTCCTACTGTCTCCGTCAGCCGGTGTGCGAGACTGATCCCGCCGACCGGCCGAAGAGACCTAATGCGCATGCGCAGCAATGCCGTGCATGCGCATTAGGTCTCCCCATAGGAAAAGCATTGAAAACTATTTTCAATGCTTTCCTATGGGGATTTGAGCGACGCTGGAGGTCTGTGCTATAGAGCAGGAAGTTCCCTCTAGTGGCTGTCTAGTAGACAGCCACTAGAGGTGGAGTTAACCCTGCAAGGTAATTATTGCAGTTTATAAAAAACTGCAATAATTACACTTGCAGGGTTAAGAGTAGTGGGAGTTGGCACCCAGACCACTCCAATGGACATAAGTGGTCTGGGTGCCGGGAGTGTCCCTTTAAGGACACAGCTTCAAAAGCTTGTTTTACACTTAAGGACACAAGCCATTTTTGCATTTTTTGCTGTTTGTGTTAAAACGCAATTTGCATTTCTGTAATTTATTGCACCAACACATATTATACATAGTTTCTAGAGGGCAAACAGGGCTTTAATTTGATGTCACATACACATAGATATATTCTCATTAATTATAAAAAAAATGCAAAAATACACAACATTTGTTTCATAGTTTTGGCAATAATAGCGTGTGCATAATATGTCCAGCTTAGAAAAAGTCATTCAAAATAAATTCATTTTTGTGTCTTAATGTATAGAGTACATCATATGTATAGGATTTCAGCTTATTTTGAAAGTTACAGGTCATAAAATACAAGGACTAAAATAAAATGTTAATTTGCAACAATTTTAGAAGTTGGTATGTTTGTATTGTAGGTTTAGTAGCCATCGCAGAAAAAAAAAATTGCCACACAAAAGTATATATTTATATAAAGTAGACATCACAGGCCATTTACCTAAGGTTAGTTTGACACTTTTTATGTAGCCATTTCATCGACAATCTCTACTAAATCTTGGAGTAAAATTGTAGATTATGCTAGCTTTAGTGTACCTATAATCTTAATTTTATTAATGACAGGAGGCGAGTATTTGCTTAAGTCTCTCTTTACTAGAACTCCACAGCAGCACAGAAAAACAACCAATCAGAAAAAAGTTAGGTACTATAAAACTCCCCTCCCCATGCATCATTTCCTCTTTCAAGCTGCGACAAAACAGAATAAAAGGCAGAGAACAGCATGGGGAAGAAACGAAGTCCTAGATACGATGAATATAACGATGTCCACCAGCCAAGTGTAACCGTCGGACTAGATCGTGTAGATGGACTGTAAACTGAAACGAGAGAAAAACAGAATCGAACAGGTTGATTATCCAATGAAATGTACTCCGAATAAACATGAAGGTACCCAATGTAGCAACCAAATTAACCTAATATGTAAATATCCCAACCCTATTTATGGAAAAAAACACAGACATAAGGAACAAGCGAAAGGTAGCAGAGACAACAAACAGAGTTGCATACTTACCTGATAATCTAAACTATAACATTAAACAAGGGAGGGACAAGAATGGGTGGGAAATACTCGCCTCCTGTCATTAATAAAATTAAGATTATAGGTACACTAAAGCTAGCATAATCTACAATTTTATAACATGACAGGAGGCTTCGTATTTGCTGTTTCAAAGCTCAGTTCACCAAACCAACGCTGTTTGTGTCGCTGGTATTTATTCCAGGAAGTATAAGAGTAATCCTAATTGGACATTCCAAATACGATAAAGGACAGCCGACGGGTCAAAGAAGATGCCAACCGACAAAGTATCTCAAATACGGAAAATGCACCCTCCGTCGGTAAATCCATTGTACGTGGTGTATCAACCTGTCTCCTAGAAGTCGGTCCATGAGCTGGCAAGCTGACCTACTAGCCACATTCCTGTAGTTGTATAACTTCAAAATCCGATCTATGACTTAGGGTCGCGAGAAGAAAACTGACACCAAGTCTCAACTCATGACCCATAAGGTGGCTCCACCGATCGTGCCAGGGCCATTCGGCGATGCGGCCTTGCAGGGAGATCTCCAATCTCAAGGAATACACCGAAGACCACCACCAAAATCGCAATAGAAACCGAGGAGGATCTTTCGTACCTTCCTGTCCTAGCCGGTGGGATGTCTCATCCGAGCATAAATTCATAACGCACACAATGAAAGTGTGTCCAAACCAGCCGTATACTAAGTGATTCCAATAGTCCAAACGGACCGTGTCAATTTCGTACGCCGTAGAGAAAAGGCTCCAAAAGACGTCCGTTCAGGGTTCCGAACTGAACTTGAGTGGAGGAACGGTGGTCGACTATTCTGGGAATAGGGAATCCCAGAAATCTTCAAAGGAATGGGAAGTGCAAACAGGAACGCAGATTTCCATCCTGAAATGCCCTCGTCCAAGAGTGAAAGATGTCTGTGTAGGAGTCGGGGTATACCAGGTACCACCATAAGGTCTCGTAGGTCTCCTCGACGATAGTTGAAAAGTAGGGCAGCGCGAATCCAACAAGATGGCTCCCGTGATGAATAACTAGAGCATAGACGGAGGGACCTCCATCTCCGAACCCTGATCACCAGGTATGCGTTTTGAGGAGACGGGGCAGTCCTGCCATCTTATCCCAAGATCCGAGGACCGGGAAGGTCAAGACAAAACGGGGTTTCCGGTCTTACCATGTGAACCATACGTACGGCTTTTTACCTTCAGAGCGGGTAATAGGCCCACCTTAATGCTGTTACCCGAGCAAGGCAGAGCCCGTTTGCTCCATGAAGGTCCCCGTATCTCCTGCCACCTAAATATGGGAGAAAACCGTCTGAGCAGTTGTTCACAATGGTCTGGATATCCAAAAACAGAAAGCCATCCTCTGCTTTTTATGGTGCAGAATGTACCCAAACCTGCACTCACCTAATACCTGAGTTCCATCCGATAGCCGTACCATCTCCAGGAATGTGTATAAATAAGTGGGAGTCACCCCTCGTTATACCACTGTGAGAATATCCCTCCATTGCAGGAGATAGACTAGAGGGAACCAGTCTACCTATGGATATCTTGCATGACCAGGCAGTCCTCTATATCGAAATCAGTAGCACGGACGTCAGAACTACTTGAATGCAGGAGGGACGCCCCTCCATGTAGTCATCGGTGTCTTGCACAGGTACAAGTCTGTGTGATGACCAAATGGATGGCACCGTAGAGCGTCGAGTGCATGAGAGAGCCGCGCTCTCTACTAATGTGATCAAATATCGTGCTAACGTCCGGCTGATAGCCTGAGCGGGCCGCACCCCTAAATAACCAAACAGGAGAGTCTGCATCCGTGACCGTTCCTCTCTATGAGAATGCTTCCTCCAAACATGACCCCTGTATCCAGCTCAGTCTCCGGCTGAGGTTGAGGGAGGGCCGCGCCCACTAATAACAAATCAGTGTCCGGTAACGTATCTGAGAGGGGTTCGCTCTCTGTTCCAGAAGATAAAATATTCTCGGATCGAAGTGATGGAGGGTCGCACCCTCCTGAGAGCCAAGCTAGAGTCCCTAGAGACTCAGGGTGACCAACTATAGGGTACACCAACTACGAGTATCAGCATAAGGCTGAGGGTAATCTACGGGAAAACGATGGAAAACTATCAACTGACCGTCCGGATCCCGTGCGCGCGCGCGGGGTCCAGGCGGATAGTCGGTAGTCTGAGGAAAGCTGGAGACGTTCTCCGCAATCCACGAGCACCCGGGAGGTCGGAGGAGGTCAAGTCAGGCCTCTCGACGACCCGAGCGAAAGGAAAAGGAAGACACGAAAACGAAAAAGACAACAATAACGTAGATACGAGTAAAAACGCAAATTCAATCTCAGCTAGAAGGCAAAAGCAGGCCGAAGGCAAGACAAGTAAGCCCCCCTGAACAGGGCCAGGAGCTAACCTTACGCAGGAATAACTACCGATAGCCATATGGATACCGGGAGGCAGATACGGAGTTAGTTGATAAAGACAAGGAAAAGAACACCGCGTTCTCCTGTAGATGTCTGAGTACCAGACCTTGCCTGTGTAAAATTCTCCTTGGAGATGTGCCGTCGCCGGTCTGGCGCAAACCGCGGATGTGTGTCCGGGGTCTTTATAGGAAAAAATTTGCCCTTCAGGTCTGAGGTTTAGGGCCTTCACCCTACCTACCATATCCAGATGGCCGTATATTGGCGTCCTCTTGGATAGTATGGCCATGGTGCTTGTCCGGACACCCGCCCATTTCCATGTCACTGGTGGGCACTGGCTTCTCCTCAGTGATATACCCCCAGGCCTGCGGCCAAAAGGGGCTCGGCACCAATAGAGCAGGCCCAGCAGGCCAAACTAATGGACACAGAATAGTTGGTCAAGCAAATAGGCACCGACATAGTAGGCCATCCAAATAGGCACCGACATATGGGGGCCAATAAAAGGGGGCACCGGCATAGCAGGCCGTTCTTATGGGCACAGACATAGCAGGCCGTTCTTATGGGCACGGACATAGCAGGCCGTACTTATGGGCACAGACATAGCAGGCCGTTCTTATGGGCGCAGACATAGCAGGCCGTTCTTATGGGCACAGACATAGCAGGCCGTTCTTATGGGCACAGGTATAGCAGGCCGTTCTTATGGGCACAGACATAGCAGGCCAATCTTATGGGCACAGACATAGCAGGCCAATCTTATGGGCACAGACATAGCAGGCCAATCTTATGGGCACAGACATAGCAGGCCGTTCTTATGGGCACAGACATAGCAGGCCAATCCTGGGTCGTGTATCATTGTTATATTATGATAACAAGTTATTTATATAGCGCCATCCAATTCCGTAGCGCGATACAATGGGTATTGAATGAGCAAAGGGGATCTCTGAGTTTCAGTAGAGGTCTCTAAGAATAGTAGATCCTCAGAGCATCCTGACATAGGACCTCTAGACACCAACCCTTTAGGCAGCGTAATGCCGTATGAATAACCTGAACCGGGACTGGCAGTCCCTAAATGCCCAGCAGGCAAATAGTGGTATTCCACCTGTATTGGGTATAAGCGGGAGTTGTTCCAGTGACTATCATGTCTATGAATGTAAGATACACTGAGCAATACTGTCCTTGAACTGTGAATAGGTATGCACCTGCTCACACAGATCTGTTTGAAATTTCTCAGCATATTATAGATAACCATCATCATACCACCTGAAGGTATTGTAACCATGAACTCTTCCAGTAGTAGGGCTTAACCATAGCCAACTCAATGAATTCCCCCAAGAACCTGATAAAATAGTATAGTATCAGCGTAGACTGACCAGCGTAGTTTATATAAACACGCCATGGACAGAGAATTCGTACCAGAGTAGTCCCATCTGAGACCTCATAGATGGACCAGAAAAAATATATACTGAGAAGGATATGAATCCTAGAGCTAACTTGCACTGTATACACCCTGTACAGAGCCTGTATAGCAGAGTTCAGATAAACCTGCAACTCATAGAAATCTGTGATATACCCCGACAGAGAACGCGCAGTAGTCAGCGATATGCACTGTCCGCAAAACACCCAGCGATCGGGGATATACACTGTCAGCAAAACTCACATGTCAGAGTAACTGTCAGAAAAACACACAGCCATCTGTGAAATACACTATCAGCCAAACCCAATGTAATCTGTGATACACACTTGTCAGCAAGATTCACAGCAATTGGAATATTTAAGCCAATAAAACTCACAGCAGTCTAGATGTAATCTGCCAACTAAAAGATAAAAGAATGATCCATATCTTTATGATCACACAATGCATATAAAATATGGGGGACATCAGAACATAAAATATAGGAATACAAGGCATAATGTGTAATGGCAGTCACAGGTGTACACTGTAATAAAACTAATATACATATCTGAAGGCAGCGAAGGCAAAAACTGAAAGTAATCCGCCGGCCAGCAGGGTGACCCAAAAACGAGAACCGACCACCGTGGAACGGAGGAGGGGCCGCGAGTAGGCGCACTCTCCTCCACCCGGTCGGCTGCCCGCGGCTCTGTGAAGGAGCTGAGTGTGGCGGCGGCCACGTGGCGAGCGGGCGGCCACGTGGGAGAGCAGAGCGGTCGCCGGGTACTCGCGTCCGACCGCGAGTACCTCGGTTGCCAGAGATAACAAAGGGGTTCGGGGAAATCAGGAGACAGCCAGAGGCTAGTCTCCTGAAACCCTTATACCGCGCATGAAGCCCGCGGAAAACGGCGGGACAAAGAGAGCGGGGGCAACGGGGGAAGGGGGGGGGGGAGAGGCATGATTGAATCCCCAAGAATTCCCTTAAAACCACCATTAAAGGAAAGGAATCCCCAAGGGAACAGGGGAAGCAAAAATCAAAAGGTAGGGGTCCCAATAACATAACAAATATATCTAAATACCATATACATAACCTACCTAAGCAGTAAGAACTAAATATATATCAGAAAAATATAACTAAACACAAAAAATATAACATATAAATATATAGAAGTAAAAGACAGATGATAATAAATAAGGACAGATAACAAATAAGAAATATGCTAGGATACCAAATATAAATCATAATAAAACCCAAAGCCACCCACTATAAGCAGGAGGCAGTGGTACTCTGACCTGTACTGATGCGGAGCAGCAAAGAAAGAGGGAATGATGCATGGGGAGGGGAGTTTTATAGTACCTAACTTTTTTCTGATTGGTTGTTTTTCTGTGCTGCTGTGGAGTTCTAGTAAAGAGAGACTTAAGCAAATACGAAGCCTCCTGTCATGTTATAAAATTGTGTTTTTTATTTAGTTTGGCATATACACAAATAACAAGGTTTTTGTAATGTGTATTTCGTAAAGTTGGTGTGTGCTATTCCTGAACAGAACCCCATATTGAGTTCAGCTACATCTGCTGAGTATAACAATACCCCCATTGTATGCCCTTGGCACTTTTCTGTAAAGCTACAATTCCATATAAGAGACAAGGCTAGTTCAGTTTCTATAGTTAGAATTTTCGTAGATGGATTTTACGGGCCTATGTTTCATTTTAGGGTGATCATACCAGTGCGACTGTTCAAATAACCCCACAAAGGGCTTTCATTTGATAAAGCAGACACCCCAGGGTATCTTATATGGTGTATATTGTGCCTTAACTTGTCACCATTTTTTCACCAATTTATGTCAATGTTTGTTGTGAGGGGGGAAAAATAGCTTTTTTACATTTATGTTGCATTTTTTCTTGCACTTAATATTTACCAATGTCATAAAAATCCCCAAATTATGCTCAGTTACATCTTCTGAGTGAAACAATATGCCCAATGTATGACCTAGACACTATTTTGTAGAGTTACAGTGCTGTAAAAGAAACGTGACAAGTTTAGGTTTTTAAGTGTGAATTTTCATGGAGGGTTTTTATGCATCTGTGTCTTACTTTGGAGCACTTGAGCAGGTTACATATTACAAATACACCATAAAGGCATACCATTTCTTAAAAAAGACATCCCAGTGTATTTCAGAAGGCATATTTTGAACCTTAGAAAAGAAAATGTTACTTGCGCTTTCTCTTTAATCCCTATGTATATTTAGACAAATGGAGGTCATTTAGTTACTCCAATGGCCATTTTCTTTTCTTTGGTTTTTACTATATATTGGGGCTGATGTGTATTGTAGTCATTGCTGCTGGTCCCAGTAGTAATGGGACTAAGCGCAGGACTCTTTTTGTATTTATATTTTGAACCTAAGCATGGGATAATTCTTCCGCTAGCTTGTACCAAGTGTAGTGGTAATAAGCATTTTTTCTGCCTTTTTGACACACAAAGTGAGTTTGCACAGTATATTTTGCAAATCGTATGTGTGCTACGACTGTATAATACTTCATGTGTTTCTCAGCTATGTCATCTGAGTACAGCAATAACCCCGTATGTACCTTTGAAGTTTTATGCTGTGTCCATGTTTCATTTTGGAGTAGTTAGCTGTTTGGTGATTCAAAATTCTCCACAAACACATACTATTTATTAATGAATACACCCTGGGGTAATTCGAAAGGAATATTTTGAAACTTATTTTTTTCTCTAGTTTGTTCCAGGTGTAATGAGCATTTTTAAATGTATTTTTTTACTTTTTTAAACTTTTTTAAACTTTTTTCAAACTAGTTTTTAAACTTTCTTGCTTCTTAATTTTTAAACCTTTCCTAAACTTTCTTAAAACTTTTTTTTACAGATTTTTTTTTTACCGTTAACCCCTAACTAGCAGTAAGCAGCACTAACCGTAAATTCCCCAATTTCCCATAACTCCCACTCACCTCAGCTAGCAAAATATATAATTTTAAAATATTTAAATTAATTAAAGAAATTGAACACCTGAGGGTTAAAAAAAATATATCAAAATGGGATCAGAGAAAGGTTTATGTGCAGTGTAACGTCAAGTTTATGTGCATTGTAACGTCAACTTTATGTCAATTTTATGCCTGCTTAACAAATCGATGTCAATTGTCAATGTCGTTGAAATGTTCCCCCCTTCCCTTCTTCCCTTCTGTACCCTGTTACTTTACGTATGACAAGCAACAAAAGCTAATAAAAACAAGACATTGAAAAAAAAATTGGATCAGAGTATAAAACTGTGATCTGTATTTTCATCACTGTAGGTAGTGATCAACTGGCATGGAAGGGGATAATTTTTATTAGGACTGGGTAAAGGGGGTGGGATTTTTTTAAACTTTTTTTTAAAAACGTTATTAAAACATGTTTTGTAACTTTTTAAAACTTTTTTAAAACTTTTTTTCCCCCTAGCTAGCCTAACACCAAATTCCCCAATTCTCCACTAACTTCCACCCACCCCACCCAGCTAAATATATCATTTTAATATATTTAAATTAATTAATAAAATAAAATTAACCCTTAACCCCTGAGGGTTGCAAAAAATAAAAGTTTACCCTCAGGTGTTAAAAAAAAAATCAGGTCACAGTAAAATGTAGTCCCTGCCAATTCATCTCTGCTATCAGTGATCAATTGGCAGGGAAGGGGTTGATTTTATTAAAGCAGGGGAAAGGGGGTGGGATTTTACTTTAACTTTACTTTTTGTTTTACACAGGGAGAAGATCAGCAGTGATCTGTCTTCCTGCACTTCACACTGACTTCGGAAGAGCAGGGAGGCGGATCGTGAGTCCCTGCAGCACATGCGCTCGCTTTTACAGTCTGTCAGAGTGCTCACAGCTGTAGGGGCAGCGCGATCGGGTGCTCCCGGTGTGCCTCTAATACAGAGGCAGACCAGAGGAGCGTTAACCCCGCGATTGCCTCAATTGCGGCGATTTGGGGTTAACTTTACCGCAGCGTTAACTGCTTCCCCGCCATGACGGACTGGGTCCATCATCCGGCGGGAAGGGGTTAAGTACTTGCACATATTTTTGTATCACCGTTTTCTTTTGGTTCACACATTAGTACTAAGTGTCTAACATATAACAATGAATAAAGACTTTTTTAACAATTGTAACTTCTTATCCTTACTATTGAGGTGTTTATCTTCTGTATGGGTAAACCTTTGGCTGTTTTTTGAGAGTTGGCATCTGAACAAGACTAGGGTTCTCATTTTCAATATACCTGCTTTAAGGGATTTTTTTCTTTTCATAAACGATTTATCTGGGTTACGCCCAATCTTTACCCATCTAGTCCTACCCTTGACTTCAGGGTTAGTTTATTCTGACCTTTTAGTCATCCCTTTTTCTGGACTTTGTCATACAGGAGACAGCTGCCAAGCCGAAAAGGGGAAAAGGAACACGATATTATTTACCCGCATATCTCTAACAGATTTCGCACTATACTGGAAGCTAATGATCTGACCTGGGACACTGCTGCTCTGGGTTTTGAGCATTGTTTTTTTAATTGTTTTGGAATAAAGTCTGTTTGAATGCAAAGTTACAAGTGTATCCATTGGATCCTGCGTAAACTAGGGGTTGATCCCCCTGAGCATTATAGTCTGGAGTGGCACTTCGACCCATTCTACACTTGTGAGTTTAAATACTGGGTTTCTCTTATGATATATATTATGTCCAGACGATATTGCACTAGTTGTTCTGTTCATTAGTTTTTTAGATTCTAAGTACTGTGAATTTCCCTATGCTTGCAAGTATTACCTTGTGTATTTAGATTTTACCTATTTAGTGTTTTAGACACTTATAACACGCTGTCATTGGGCACTTATTTACTAAATAGTGATCACTGGTTGTCACTATTTTTTATTCATAAGGGATTGTATTGAAATATTTGTTATAACTTTTTAAATATTTTTATATTATAATATTGTAAGAATTCTTAAATGTTGCGCATCAATTTTATTCTTAATAGACTAGGAAGCGCCTCTAGTGGCAGTCTCAGTGACGCCCACTAGAGTTTTTACTAGGCAGCAATGTAAACACTGCGTTTTCTCTGAAAAGGCAGTGTTTACAGTGAAAATCCTGCAGGGACAGGCTATAGACACTAGAAGCACTACATTAAAGGAACACTATAGTCACCTAAATGACTTTAGCTAAATAAAGCAGTTTTAGTGTATAGATCATTCCCCTGCAATTTCACTGCTCAATTCACTGTCATTTAGGAGTTAAATCACTTTGTTTCTGTTTATGCAGCCCTAGCCACACGTCCCCTGGCTATGATTGATAGAGCATGCATGAAAAAAAAATGGTTTCACTTTCAAACAGATGTAATTTACCTTAAATAATTGTATCTCAATCTCTAAATTGAACTTTAATCACATGCAGGAGGCTCTTGCAGGGTCTAGCAAGCTATTAACATAGCAGGGGATAAGAAAATCTTAATTAAACAGAACTTGCAATAAAGAAAGCCTAAATAGGGCTCTCTTTACAGGAAGTGTTTATGGAAGGCTGTGCAAGTCACATGCAGGGAGGTGTGACTAGGGTTCATAAACAAAGGGATTTAACTCCTAAATGGCAGAGGATTGAGCAGTGAGGCTGCAGGGGCATGTTACACCTATACACCAAAACTGCTTCATTAAGCTAAAGTTGTTCAGGTGACTATAGTGTCCCTTTAAGCTGTAGGTATTCTGGTGGCTATAGTTTCCCTTTTAATAAATATTACCAATATCACTGGATGCCTGGCAGTCGGCTCTACCTGTTGCAGGATCCAACGCTCTCAAGGGGCTGATCCTTATAGGGTCTGATTGTCTGAGTGGTACATAGCCATCATTAAGGGGAATTATGCCATTTATGGGATTTTTTAGTACATACAATATTGCATTAGAATATATATATATACTTTTTTTTTTCTTCTTCTTCTTCTTTTTTTTTTTTTTTAAAGAATTTACATATGTTGGCTACAAGTTTTTCCCAAAATTCTGTTCTTTTGTGATTTATGCTGACATTTTTGTCCTGGATTCATAAACTCACAATTTTCTCTCTTTGTTATTACTTTAGATTGTTAGCTCACAGGCAGGATCCCCTATCTGTTGTATCGGTCCTTTCAAATTGTGTTTTCCCAATTGTACAGCGCTGCGGAATATGTTGGCGCTTTATAAATGCTCGTAATAAATAAACAGTTTATTCTTCTCAATAAACACAACAATTGCTGAGCAATACAAGCAGCCAAGTATACAATATCAACTTAACTCTGGCAACAGAACTGGGTGCTATATGTATCCAAATCCAAGCAGTAATGGGAACATTTGTGTTGTTTACTTTCCTCACAATTATATCATGTGATCTCAGAGACTTATCTCAAGAGTTTATTTTAATGTTTACACAGTTCAACCTTTCTTTCACCAGCTTGACTTCAGCAAGGACATGTTTCAAGAATGTGTTCAGGAAATTTAGCCTTGAGATAAAAAAAATGACTAATAGGGAATAGATTAATGAATATATAAACTTGCCTTGGAATGCACTGCGTTGTGATTTGTTGGCCGGTAAAGTCAATGACATTGAAAATACATATAAGTGTAATTCCATATTATCAGTGCAGCTGAAGAGGACTGGGTGTCCGGAGGTTGTATAGAGTCCTGGTTCTTGTCATGACCTGTTGAAAATATTTGGACGCTGTACAGTAGGATTAAACATTCCAGTTTAACAAAATCACTATTAACTACCAACATGGCATAAGCTGCATTCAAAAAGAAAACTTGGAGGGAGCAACCTACCATAACAGACTTGGTGCCCCATAAGGAACATATTAAGCCATGCATCAATAGAAAAAAAATACATCTGACTTTGCCTTGTAATATATAAATATATTTCCCACAAAAATCAATTACTTAATAAAGGACTTTCCATTTATTTTTATTTTTTTTAATGTAAATGTTTTTAAAGCATTGTGGAGGGGACAGGTTTTGACTAGCATGCTGGATGGTGCACAGCAAATGAGCTCCTCAGGGATTTTCAAGGATTTTCCTGAAGTCATCTGTAACCAGGTGGAAGCTTAAAGCTCTGATTCACCTGGAATTTCACCTCTCAGCAAACGTGTCTTCCTAGACAAAGAGCCATCAGGAGATTATACCCCTTACACCTCTCAGACCTGTGAAGGACTACTTGGAAGAGGTATGAGACCAATAACTTAACACCTCAACTTCACACTCTAGGGGAAAAGATTTTGCAATTTTTCATGGCCGTGTTCATGGAACTCTGGTGAAGGTACTTATTCAGGTCTGGAGCCAGTATGGTGTGGTTCAGGGGCTCTGTTAAAATTGCCAAACATTATATTGCCGATTTTCCACTATTGGGATAGGTTAAATGTTCATTCCAGGAAGTCGATTGACATACTGTTTGGTTCTTTGTGTAAATTTGTTTTATCCTTATTCCTGGTACCTCAATTCTAATTCCTTTATTTAAACAGTTATATTTCCTTTTGAGATGAGAGGCCTCCATGTGGTTTATACATCTGTTTATACTTCACATTCTTGTTGAGTAACATTTATTTAATTGCTCTCTCCCCTTTTCTCCCTCATTTGAGAACTTACCCCCATCTCTTCCCATCCACATTTCTCACCCACGTGTACCTCCCTTTCATATCTGGAAGATTCACCATCACACAGAAATTCAATGTTTCCTTGCGGTGCTGTGTGATTATAGGGGACTTACTTAATGACAATGCAGGGATGTGAAGTTATACCCCTGCTTTGTTCCAGCCAGACAGCCTCTCACACACTGTCCAGGTGAAATTATGAGGCCAGTCTGTGCACCAGAAGATGAACAAAGACTATTCCCATCATGGCAGCAGCACCACTAGACCACCAGGTATTGGGGATGTAATTGACACTATGGAACAAGGGGCTGCTAATGGGACTATAGTGCTGTGGATGTTGCCCCCCTCCTCGAGAAAATAGTGCAGCGCCGAGGCGGCAGTCAGGCCCAGACTGGCCATTGAGCAAACCGGGCAAATGCCCAGTGGGCTGCGATGGCCATGAGCCGAGGCCGACAGGAAAACATATAGATCTAGATCACCGGCCCAAAGGCATTTTGCTGTGGCGCAGTGGAGAGCGAGGAGAGAGGAGGATCCGAGAGGATGAATGTTCCTTCTGCAAGCTGGGTAATTCAGAGTGTTGCTGCTAGTTACCATGGCAACGCTCCGAGGAGCTCGCTGAAGCCCTGCCCAGTAAATGCAGGGTAGGTGCCAGTCATGATAGCTACTGGTCTCTGTCTGACAGCCATTACACACAAGAAGAAAGTCAGCTGCCAAATCAGGTACATTAGGCAGCTGACGCGGGACTTATGAAGGAAAAGCTTTGTGTTTGTAAAAATTTTGGGATGACAGAATGGGAACAAATAACGATCAGAGGTTCGCTACCACAGGGATGCAGACCTCTGTCCTGGTGCTACCGGACCTCGTCTCCAGATTCTGGGAAGCAATAATTAAAATAATACAGGACATTACCCACACACAGATGCCCTCAACACCAATGACGTGTCTCCTGCTGCCCACACCTCCTGGCATACCTGCAGCAGCACAAAAAATAACTTTTCACATCCTTCTGACAGCACAGAGGGCGATAGCACACCTATGGAAAACCACTAGGCCCCCACAGATCACAGAGGTGTGTGCGGAGGTAGACACGCAACAAATATATGAAACAGGCTATCGTGGTGTCTTCCCTATGACAAAGATGGCAGGGGAGGCCTGGGGGCTCTGGAGCTCCTGGAAGGCGGGCACTACTAGCAGCAGTACACTACTTAGTGGGGATGGGGCTAATGCCAATGCCAGTCTCCCATTATCCTCAAGCCAACCAGGTATCACATAGAACCTGATATATACACCAACCTAGAGCGAACCATTATATAAACGAAACCCATCCACTTATGTACATGACTGTGATGAATTGAGTTGTCCTGTACTTGCTGGCTACCAATGGCAATGCCCTAATTGTACTGAAAATGGCAATCATGAGGATGTATGCTTCCCCACCCCCTCCCCTTCTTCTCTTCTGTACCCTAACACCACCCCAATTGAATTGTTGATGAAAAAACTCAATAAAAACTTTAAATGGTAAAAACAAATCTGAGTCCATTTGTCTTAAGCTAAAAAAAGAACACAACTGCACTTACTGGTAATTTACAATTGGATTATATATGTCTATTTAATATGTAACAATGTATTCTACTATTCTACTGTATATGCCTTTTTCCCTAGTGTGACTTGTGTTAGCCAAATTGCTGGCAAATGTATAGATTTCACACAATAAAAAAACCTCCTCTTACCTGTTAATCAATTCTTAGCACACAGCTCTATGTCAATGGGCTTACTGACAGGTGAGGAACAGTAGATCCCTCATACGATCATAAGTCTTTACGTCATCATGTTATTTGTGATGTTGCCAAACTCAGTGATCGTTTCTTATACACAATCCTTGTATGAGAAGCATCCAATTGGCTGAGCGTCATGTAAAGAAAGTCCTTGATACTCCTCTATGAGAAGCATTGATTGGATCAGATCCATTTGGATGAACTCAGGAGAGTGGCTGCTGAGAGGAAACTGCCCAGAGCTAAATTATCAGGAGTTTAAGTTTAATTGATAATGTTTTTTCCTGCCTTCGTGGCTATTTCTCAAGTGGTTGTTGATGAAAGTTTTTTTCCCACATCCGCAATGAACAAGTTTCACTTTAAAGAAACAAATGAAGAGAATGGGATGGAAGGACCACTCACTCATAGTGGGTAGAGTCCATGCTCATTCACAAATATATACCTCCTAATGTAAACGTAACATAACACCTTTATAGAGGCTCTGGAGTTGGCTAGCCCAACACCTTTCACCCTCTATCTCGTTGTCAAGTTTCACTTTATTAACTTTCACATGCAGAATTTTTGTGTGTGCACAATTCTATAATGACTAATTAGGGAAGTACCGTATATACTCGAGTATTGTCAGGGTACCTGAAGTCTCTACCTCTGGGACGTCTATCCATCCGGACGGTCTGTTTCCCCTGTTCCTCGCGGTCCACCCGGTCACATAAACGCCGGCCGCGAGGGAGTCACTTCCTTTTGTAGCATGACGTCCGGAAGTCGACGTCATGACGCCAACCCGGAACGACCTGTCACTCAATTGTTTGGAGACTAATCAGGACTCGTCGGAGGCGTGTCTACCCTTCTGAGCCAGGGTATTTAACAGTGCTTCTCTCATTTGCTCATTGCCCTGTCGTGGTTCTAGCCTGCCTAGTCACACAGTGCTCTGGTATTTTCTGTTATCCCTTTGGTTCCGACCCGGCTTGTTTGATTTACTCTGTTTACCTCTGTTATCCTTGACCCGGCTTGTTCCTCGCTTGCCTGTCCTCTCGTTCCCTCGACCTCGGCTTGTCTCTGACCATTCTCTATATTCTCCGTACGTTAGTCCGGCCATTCTAAGGTCCGGTATACGTATCCTGTACCTGTTTGTACTCTGCGTGTTGGATCCCTGTCCCGATCCTGACATTACGACAGGGCCAATGGATCCTGCAAGTACAAACAGTCAGCTTGGCCCCTCTGATCCTAGGTTCGAAGCCATGGAACACAGAATGGATCAAATGGCCCTAGCGCTACAGGCGTTATTATCTCGTGCCAATAATCCACCAGAGGAGACACGTACTACTTCTATCTCCCCTGTAAGTTCTGGCCTAGAGGTAGCCACTGTAGGTGCCTCCTCCCGCATTACCCCACCAGTACGTTATGGTGGTTCACCTGAGAAGTGTCGTGGTTTTTTAAACCAGATTAGTATCCACTTTGAATTGCAACCTCGTTCCTATCCTACAGATAGGGCAAAGGTTGGATTTATTATCACCTTACTCATTGAGAAAGCTCTGAGATGGGCCAACCCACTATGGGAGAACGATAACCCGTTAGTATATAATTATAATGCCTTTGTAGCTGCCTTTAGAAGAACTTTTGACCCCCCTGGTAGAAAGGTCAATGCAGCCAGATTACTGTTGCGCCTGAGACAGGAGAACCGAACACTTGTGGATTATGCACTAGAGTTCAGGTCTCTGGCGTCAGAAGTTAAGTGGAATGAGCAGGCTTATATAGATGTATTTTTGAACGGGCTATCAGACGTAATCCTTGATGAGGTTGCTACTAGAGAACTCCCTGAAAATTTGGAGGATTTAATTTCGTTCATTTCTCGTATTGATGAGCGTTTAAGAGAGAGACAAAACACTCGAGAGAGGAACCTTAGACCTTCCTTTAAATTAACTCCCGCATTTCAAAGTCCTGATTCCACTACCTCACTGTTTCCTGAACCTATGCAGATAGGCAGTACTCGCCTCTCAGAAGAGGAGAGACAGTACAGGAGAAGAGAGGGATTATGCATGTATTGTGGAGTCAGAGGTCACTTACGCCTGAATTGTCCTAATCGCTCGGGAAACGCTCGCACCTAAGTTTCTCTAGAGGACAGGCCTTGGGTGTTTCTATTTTGTCCTCTACTCATAATTATAAAGATCACAGGCTTCTGCTACCAGTTTCTTTAACTTGGGAGAAGGGAGTACTAAAGACTAAAGGCTTTGATAGATTCCGGAGCTGCTGAGAATTTTATCGACCAAGCCTTTGCTACTAAACACACTATCCCATCCCAGTTAAGGGATACACCCTTGGCCGTTGAGGCCATAGATGGTAGACCTTTACTTGAGCCTGTTATCTTCCGTGAGACCATACCCGTTAACTTAACTGTTGGTATCTTACACGAGGAAAAGTTATCACTTATGCTCATTTCATCCCCTTCTGTCCCCATAGTCCTGGGGTACCCTTGGTTAAAAAGACATAACCCTATTATCGATTGGGAGTTAGGGGAGATACTCTCATGGGGTCAGGGCTGCCAGGAGAGGTGTTTACGCAGGGTTTCTCCATTGGCTGTAATAAACACACCAGGTACTTCCACTCAGTCTACAGAGAGACAGATACCGTCTCTCTACCAGGACTTAAAAGCAGTATTCGACAAGAAGAATGCTGATACCTTACCTCCACACAGGTCATTTGATTGTAAAATTAAGCTTCTACCTGGTACTATGCCTCCGAGGGGCAATGTATATCCTCTATCCACTCAAGAGAACTCAGTTCTAGAGGAATATATTCGTGAGAATCTAGAAAAAGGATTCATTAGGAGATCCTCTTCTCCCGCCGGGGTTGGTTTTTTTTTCGTTAAAAAGAAGGATGGTACTCTAAGACCTTGTATTGATTACCGAGGTTTGAATAAGATAACCATCAGAAATGCCTATCCGATTCCTTTGATTACCGAGCTGTTTGATCGTTTAAAGGGCTCTAAAATTTTCACCAAGTTAGATCTCAGAGGGGCGTATAACTTGGTGAGAATCCAGCATGGACACGAGTGGATGACAGCGTTCAATACCCGTTATGGTCACTATGAATACACGGTTATGCCATTTGGTCTTTGTAATGCTCCGGCAGTATTTCAGGATTTGATTAATGAAGTTCTTAGGGAGTTTCAACATGATTGTGTTATTGTATACCTGGATGACATACTTATACACTCTAGGGAGATTGAGACTCACCACAGACAAGTCAGAAAGGTATTGCACAAACTTCTGCAACATGGCTTATACTGTAAATTGGAGAAATGCAGTTTTGACCAGTCTCAGATAGACTTTCTTGGTTACGTGATTTCTGGGGAAGGCTTTAAGATGGATCCTGACAAACTCCAATCTATTTTAGATTGGCCATTGCCTAAGGGACTCAAGGCGATTCAGAGGTTTATTGGTTTCTCTAATTATTATAGGCGCTTTATTAAGGGATAATCTTCTATTATTGCGCCTATTACCAATATGACCAAACAAGGGGCTGATACTAAGACCTGGTCTACTGAGGCCCTTGTTGCTTTCAAGACTCTCAAGGAACTTTTTGCTTCTGCCCCAATTTTAGTCCATCCTGATACGACTCTGCCGTTCCTACTCGAGGTCGATGCCTCTGAGACGGGAGTAGGTGCTGTTCTGTCACAAAGGTTAGGGGTGGACAAACCGTTACACCCTTGTGGTTTTTTCTCTAAGAAACTATCTGGTCCTGAAAGCAGATATGACATCGGTGACAGGGAACTGTTAGCGGTCATTATGGCTCTAAAGGAGTGGAAACATTTATTAGAAGGGACCTTACATCCTGTTACGATTCTAACGGACCACAAGAACTTGTCCTATATTGGGGAGGCTAAGCGCCTTTCCGCCAGGCAAGCTCGTTGGTCCTTATTCCTGACTCACTTCAATTATGTGCTTACTTATAGACCTGGTTCTAAGAACTCTAAGGCCGATGCTTTATCTCGCCAATATGAACCGTCCACTATAGCTGAGCCAGTTCTTTCCTCGATAGATCCTAAATGTAATATCATCGCTAACACGAATCTCAAGATTCATTCTCCGTTGCTTGCTGAGATCATGAAGTTACAACATCTAGCTCCTAAACAGACTCCTGGGGATAGACACTTCGTTCCTCCTGCTCTCCAACTGGAAGTGTTACGGTGTTTCCACAACAGCAAGGTAGCTGGGCATCCTGGCATTCGCAAGACGTTTGCTTTAATCTCCAAAGATTTCTGGTGGCCTGCTTTACGTAAGGATGTTAAGGATTTCATCGGTACGTGTGAGGTCTGTACTAAGACTAAGCAACCTCATACGCTCCCATGTGGATTTCTGCATCCCTTAGAGGTTCCAGAGAAGCCATGGTCCTGTTTAGCTATGGACTTCATTGTCGATTTACCTATCTCTAAAAAACAGACTGTATCCTCACCGTGGTTGACAGATTCACCAAGATGGCTCACTTCGTTCCTCTGCCTAAACTCCCGTCTTCCCCCGAATTGGCAGAGATATTCGCAAGGGAGATTTTTCGTTTACATGGGATACCCTCCCAAATTGTGTCTGACAGAGGTTCCCAATTTGTTTCCCGTTTTTGGAGGTCCTTCTGCTCTCAACTGGGTATCAAATTGAATTTCTCTTCTGCCTATCATCCTCAGTCTAACGGAGCTGCTGAACGCACCAACCAAAAGATTGAACAATATTTACGTTGTTTTGTTTCTGAACACCAGGACGATTGGGTTGGTTTGATTCCTTGGGCGGAGTTTGCACACAATAATCTCGTTTGTGATTCTACTCATTCAAGCCCCTTCTTCATGAATTATGGCTTTCATCCATCTATTCTTCCCTCGGCTTCTCCTTCCCAAGGGTTACCGTCGGTTGATGTTCATGTTGCCAATTTGAGGAAGTTGTGGGATCAGACTCGACAAATTCTTCTGCACAATTCTATGCTGGTTAAGAAACACGCTGATAAACGTAGAAGGGCGGCTCCGGTGTTTGTTCCAGGCGATAGATTATGGTTGAGAACAAGAAACATTCGTTTAAAAGTGCCTTCCATGAAGTTCGCTCCTCGTTATATTGGACCTTACAGGGTGCTGACTCGAATTAACCCAGTTGTGTATCGTCTAGCTCTTCCATCTGCCTTACGCATCCCTAACTCATTTCATGTTTCATTGCTGAAACCACTAGTCTGTAACAGATTTTCCTCCACGGTCTCCTCCCCTCGCCCTGTTCAGGTGGAGGGTCAGGAGGAGTATGAGGTTAACGCTATCATCGATTCTCGAATCTCCCAGGGGAGAGTACAATATCTGGTCGATTGGAAGGGATATGGTCCTGAGGAGAGGAGTTGGGTGCCTCAAGAGGATGTTCATGCTCCTCGTCTCCGCAGGGCGTTTCACTTCCGCTTCCCATCTCGTCCCGGTTCATTCCGCCCGGTGGGCGTATCTGAGAGGGGGGGTACTGTCAGGGTACCTGAAGTCTCTACCTCTGGGAGAGGTAGAGACTTAGACGTCTATCCATCCGGACGGTCTGTTTCCCCTGTTCCTCGCGGTCCACCCGGTCACATAAACGCCGGCCGCGAGGGAGTCACTTCCTTTTGTAGCATGACGTCCGGAAGTCGACGTCATGACGCCAACCCGGAACGACCTGTCACTCAATTGTTTGGAGACTAATCAGGACTCGTCGGAGGCGTGTCTACCCTTCTGAGCCAGGGTATTTAACAGTGCTTCTCTCATTTGCTCATTGCCCTGTCGTGGTTCTAGCCTGCCTAGTCACACAGTGCTCTGGTATTTTCTGTTATCCCTTTGGTTCCGACCCGGCTTGTTTGACTTACTCTGTTTACCTCTGTTATCCTTGACCCGGCTTGTTCCTCGCTTACCTGTCCTCTCGTTCCCTCGACCTCGGCTTGTCTCTGACCATTCTCTATATTCTCCGTACGTTAGTCCGGCCATTCTAAGGTCCGGTATACGTATCCTGTACCTGTTTGTACTCTGCGTGTTGGATCCCTGTCCCGATCCTGACAAGTATAAGTCGAGTTTTTCAGCACATTTTTTGTGCTGAAAAACCCCAACTCGACTTATACTCAAGTCAATGTTTGTATTATGGCAATTTACATTGCCATAATACAGACAGGGGGCTGGCAGTGAGCGCTTACCTCTCCTGCAGCTCCTGTCAGCTCCCTTCTCCTCCGCGCCGGTCCGGTCAGCACCTCTGTCAGCTCCCAGTGTAAGTTTCGCAAGAGCCGTGGGGTCATAGTGCGGCCGCGAGACTTACACTGTGAGCTGACAGAGGAGCTGACCGGACCGGCGCAGGGGAGGAGGGAGCTGACAGGAGCTGCAGGAGAGATAAGTTACAGCTCTGCCAGCCCCCCTCCTACACAGTGCACACCACTGGATCACCAGGGAGTGAGATCCCCCCTCCCTGGCCAGCTAACAAGCAGGGAGGGGGGACGTAAAAATAAATAAAAATAAAATAATATTAAAAATAATAATACTAAAAAATAAATAAATAATAATAAAAAATAATAATAATAATTAAAAAAATAAATAATAAAAATGCCCACCCCCCACCACGACTCTGCAACACATACACAAACACTGCATTCATACACACACACTGCACTCACACACACACACACATACTGCATTCATACACACACACTGCATTCATACACACACACTGCATTCATACACACACACTGCATTCATACACACACTGCACTCATATACACACTGCACACACTGCACTCATACACACACACTGCATTCATACACACACACTGCACTCATATACACACAATGCACTCATATACACACTACACACACTGCACTCATACACACACACTGCATTCATACACACACACTGCACTCATACACACACTGCATTCATACACACACTGCATTCATACACACACTGCACTCATACACACACACTGCACTCATACACACACACTGCACTCATATACACACACTGCATTTATACACACACTGCACTCATACACACACTGCATTCATACACACACTGCACTCATACGCACACTCAGGGCCGGCCTTAGGGGTGTGCGAGCTGTGCGGCCGCACAGGGCGCCATGGAGTAGGGGGCGCCCTGCGGCCGCACAGCTCACACATGGCCGGACAGAATAAAAAAATAAATAAATTGAGGCGGGGGCGGAGCTTACTGTGCGGCGGGGGCGGAGCTAAAAGCGCCGGAAAACTGCTGCAGGGGAAGCAGGAAGGAGTCCCTGCTTCCCCACCAAACAGTCTCCAGGAGCTGCACTGCCTCCACAATGAACTCCACAGGTAACTGTGTGATTGTCAGTGTGAGTGTGACTGTCTGCCTCTGTCTGTGTGTGTGACTGTCTGCCTCTGTCTGTGTGGATGACTGTCTGCCTGTGTGTGTGACTGTCTGCCTGTGTGTGTGTGTGTGTGTATGTGACTGTCTGCCTGTGTGTGTCTGTGTGTGACTGTCTGCCTCTGTCTGTGTGTGTGACTGTCTGCCTGTGTGTGTGACTGTCTGCCTGTGTGTCTGTGTGTGCATGACTGCCTGTGTGTGTGTCTGTGTGTGCATGACTGCCTGTGTGTGTATGACTGTCTGCCTGTGTGTGTGTGTGTGTGTGTCTGAGTGTGAATGTCTGCCTCTGTCTGTGTGTGTGACTGTCTTCCTGTGTGTGTCTGTGTGTATGACTGTCTGCCTGTGTGTGTGTGACTGTCTGCCTCTGTCTGTGTGTCTGTGTGGATGACTGTCTGCCTGTGTGTGTGTGTGTGTGTGTGTGTGACTGTCTGCCTGTGTGTGTGTGTGTGTGACTGCCTGCCTGTGTGTGTGTGACTGTCTGCCTGTGTGTGTGTGTGTGTGACTGTCTGCCTGTGTGTATGTGTGTGACTGTCTGCCTGTGTGTGTGTGTGTGACTGTCTGCCTGTGTGTGTGTCTGTGACTGTCTGCCTGTGTGTGTGTCTGTGTGTGCATGACTGCCTGTGTGTGTCTGTGTGTATGACTGTCTGCCTGTGTGTGTGTGTGTGTGTGTGTGTGTGACTGTCTGATTTATGTGAATAATAAAAAAATTCCAGTTATTAAATCCTCCCTCAGAGAGAAAAAGAAGACAGGGGTTGCTATATTTTTCGCAAAGGATATAGATCCAATAATTAGATTTCAGAAGATTGACAAAGAGGGAAGATGGATATTATGGATGGATACTGATATTTCAAACACAAGGTAAAACATATGCGATAACCAATGTTTATAACCAAATCAGTCTCCAGTAAGTTATAACGATATACTCCTGCTGAGAATAGAAAAGATCAGACATGGTCTCTTGCTAATCACAGGAGACTTTAATTATCAGGCATAGTCTTAATTTCTTATAATAGTCTGAAGAATTAAATCAATTCTGTATATGGTAGTATATGATTTATCTGCCCTAATCCCTCCAAACAACTTGTCTGGTAATTAAATAGACACAATATATCCTGTAAAAAATTACAATCTTAAAGGACCACTCTAGTGCCAGGAAAACATACTCGTTTTCCTGGCACTAGAGTGCCCTGAGGGTGCCCCCACCCTCAGGGACCCACTCCCGCCGGGCTCTGGGGGGAGGAAGGGGTTAAACTTACCTCTTTCTCCAGCGCCGGGCGGGGAGCTCTACTCCTCCTCCTCTTCTTCCTCGCGACGTCATCGGCTGAATGCGCATGCGCGGCAGGAGCCGCGCTCGCATTCAGCCGGTCGCATAGGAAAGCATTCATAATGCTTTCCTATGGACGCTTGCGTGCTCTCACTGTGATTTTCACAGTGAGAAGCACGCAAGCGCCTCTAGCGGCTGTCAGTGAGACAGCCACTAGAGGCTCTGGAGGCTGGCTTAACCCTCAGAATAAACATAGCAGTTTCTCTGAAACTGCTATGTTTATAAAAAAAAGGGTAAAAGCTAGCTGGACCTGGCACCCAGACCACTTCATTAAGCTGAAGTGGTCTGGGTGCCTAGAGTGGTCCTTTAAGACTTTGTTAAATTCTACAGGTATATGTGAGAAATAAGCCTAATGGAGAAACAATCAGTAACATATTTTCCAGCTTTTTAAAGGCATTTAATCTGAGTACCTAGTGGCAGACGTATACTGAATAATCATTTAAACCTTGAGACGTTTTTTGTGTGGTATTCTACAAGCAACAACAATGAGTGGGAAGCAGAAAGAAAGCATGGAAAAGCAATGAGGCATAGAGCAAACAGAGCTACATTCTGGAAAATCTGGATAAAGGGGATGGAATCCCCAGCAGGAGGAAGTACTCCGAGTACTCCTGTGCACTCCACCAGACACCATCAGCACCGTAGTCCCCACTTCCCCAGAGCAGATACAGCTGTTCCCCCCACACATGAGATGAGACTCTATATTGAGGGCAGGCAGGAACTCCTTTAATGGTAGCCACAACTGGACGTATATGCATGTCCCCATGCAAGGGGCACTCCTCCCTGGACCTGAGAGTAAACCACAGTAAAAAACAAATACACAGTTAAACTGGCACTCAAATCCAGGACACTCTCATACATAATAAGGCAATCACTCCCCCTGTGCCTGGGATATAATTGAGTCATGAACGGAACTAAACTCAATTATCTCCAGACACAAAAACCACACATTCCACATACACCCCAAAAGTACCTTAAAATACATAATAACCCTGATCTGGGTGACCAACATATCCAAAAATCATCCAGATCAGTTCAGTGGTTCAGGAATTTCCTGGAAGTCATAATTTGACCAACCGCACGCATGGTCCCATGCCCAAAACAGTTCTAGATAATCAGGGCTTGCGGTTGGTCTAGTTCGGTAGTTTCCAAACGAACAAAATACAGAACGTGGTCAATAATCATACTGTGGAGCTTATTCACCTCATTCAGACAAACTATTCCACCGAACAGCGCTCTTCGAGGATGTAAAGTACCGAATGTAGACTATAATGGAAGTCCATCGGTGTTCGAGAGTTTCAGTGTCCGAAAACAGTTCCGTGAACTCGACGACCAAACACCGCTACCTGCGCTCATGGGAAGAAGTTGCCACCTCGTGGTCAACCATGCGAACTTAGGCCACCCACACACAAACAATTAGAACGCTGCGGTTAGAATCATTAAGAAGTGATGATAGGGCTTAACAAGCTCTCGGGTGGTCCCTGGTTTGTGCATCTGTTCAGTTCCAGAACAGGATAGCAAAAAGGCACAAACAAAGTATTCAATGAGCCTTTTTGCATGGCCTATAGTCCTGAGGTAGGAGGCTGCCAAGCAGGCCCCTCCAAGAACCAGTGGCGAGGTTACTTTTGCCCACAATGCCTTCATATGGGAATTTTAAAGACGTGAAAGCGTGAGGACAACCAACATTGTTACACTGAGTTAAACTCAGAGAGTCCAGTAAGTGCCTATAGCGGGCTGATAGGGATATTGGGCTGTAGCAGAGAGCAACTGGGGCAAGATATTGGGGATGAAAGAGAGAGTAAGTGGGGTGAGATATGGAGATTGAAACAGGGAGTAACTGGGGCAGGATAGGGGGCTGAAAAAAGTTATTTTTAATTTCCACTCCCCGGATGAATGCAAAAGGTGTATTTATATTTTGTGTCAATGTGTGTGTGTTTGGATGCTGGGGGTGTATTTGTATGATGTGTCAGTGTGCTTATGTGTGTGAACTCTTTAGTGTTTTTGAGCAATGTATAAGTGTGTGTGAAGGTATTAGTTTATTTTTACAGAATCAGTGTTGTGTCAAACCTGGTGTTTATGTTGTTGCAATGTGGCTATGCGTGTGTAAATGCAAAGAAAAAAAAATGTGGACATTTGTGCGTGGTGCCTGTGTACATAAGTGTATGGGAGTGTTGGCGTGTGAATTCAGGTATGTAGAGCTTAAAGGAACACTATAGTCACCTAAATTACTTTAGCTAAATAAAGCAGTTTTAGTGTATAGATTATTCCCCTGCAATTTCACTGCTCAATTCACTGTCATTTAGGAGTTAAATCACTTTGTTTCTGTTTATGCAGCCCTAGCCACACCTCCCCTGGCTATGATTGACAGAGCCTGCATGACAAAAAAAAAACTGGTTTCACTTTCAAACAGATGTAATTTACCTTAAATAATTGTATCTCAATCTCTAAATTGAACTTTAATCACATACAGGAGGCTCTTGCAGGGTCTAGCAAGCTATTAACATAGCCGGGGATAAGAAAATCTTAATTAAACAGAACTTGCAATAAAGAAAGCCTAAATAGGGCTCTCTGTACAGGAAGTGTTTATGGAAGGATATGCAAGTCACATGCAGGGAGGTGTGACTAGGGTTCATAAACAAAGGGATTTAACTCCTAAATAGCAGAGGATTGAACAGTGAGGCTGCAGGGGCATGTTCTATACACCAAAACTGCTTCATTAAGCTAAAGTTGTTCAGGTGACTATAGTGTCTCTTTAAAGTTGAGTTACTATCCAGTGTGAAAAGTTACACAGTATTTGTTGATTTTTCCAAGAATTCAGTGTGTATAGGCAGGGGCATATTTGTATTGAGGGTTTTACATGTATTTAAATGCTAGGTCATATATTGTGTGTTTAAACACAGCTGCGTATGTGAGGAGTAGTCAGTGAGCAGGCATACAGGGTCATATATGCGTGGCAGGTCAATGTGTTTGAGTGCATGGGCATTTGTTTTTAAAAAAAAACACATTGAAAACACATTGAATACTATTCTACCAATCTACTTTTCTAATACTTCCCTTACCTTTTGTGCCACTTTACCTCACTCCCTCTAGCATGTAAGCTCATGTGCGTCAAACTTGTCTGGTTACAATTACATGTTTGTTAGTCCACCCATTGTAAACCGCTACGGAATTTGTTGGCGGTATATAAATATAATAATAATAATGCAGACACTTGTGTGGAGGGTTGATGTGCGTATGTGTGTAGAGGATCAGTGTGTGGCGTATGTGTGTTGAGGGTGTTTTTGTTCAATTTTATTTATTAACAATAATTTAAAAACAGTACAATATCCAATTTCCATAGCTGTACTGTTTTTAAATTATTGTTAATAAATAGATTTTGGGCTTTTTACCCTTTTGCACCATTATCTTTTATTTACATTTTATTTTTTTATAATTTTTTACTACTACCTGGCTTTTTATCTTATTTTATCTTTCCTTATACTCCAAAGAATCCTTAGGTGGGGATCATACCACTGAGCGGTGGGTGGGTGCCCTAAATTAGAATGAGGGGGGGGGGACCTAATGTCCTATCCCTGGCCCCCACCCCTGAGCGGTGGGTTGGGGCCCTAAATTAGAGTGAGGGGGGGACCTAATGTCCTCCCCCCTGGCCCCCACTACTGAGCGGTGGGTTGGGGCCCTAAATTAGAATGAGGGGGGGACCCAATGTCCTCCCCCCTGAGCGGTGGGTGGGGGCCCTAAATACTAATTGGGGGGACCTAATGTCCT
Source organism: Pelobates fuscus (assembly GCF_036172605.1). Classification (NCBI taxonomy): domain Eukaryota; kingdom Metazoa; phylum Chordata; class Amphibia; order Anura; family Pelobatidae; genus Pelobates; species Pelobates fuscus. The sequence continues at coordinate 23,435,514 of NC_086317.1, forward strand.
CCCCCCTGGCCCCCACCCCTGAGCGGTGGGTGGGGGCCCTAAATAAAAAATTAACCCCCCCCCCCAAGAGACTAGGGGTCCCCAAACCCCTAGTCACCCCTCTCCCCCCCAAAAAAAATAACCCCTACCTACTCCCCTCACCCTAAAAATAATGAGGGGGGACCATTATCTAAGTGCCTGAAAAAAAAAAAAAAAAAAACTTACCATTGATGTCTTCTTTCTTCTAAAATCTTCTTTTTTTTCAGCCCCAAAAAAGACCAAATAAAAAGCCATAATAACCGACGCACTTTAAAATTATTATTTTTTTAAATCATTCTTCACCCATAGAGGGCTCCGCGCAGACTGAGCTCTGCAGGGTGGGGGAAGGCTTATAAAGCCAATTCCCGCCTTGGCCTTGCCCCGCAATTAGGCTCAGAGCACTCTGATTGGTGGGTTTAAGCCATCCAATCAGAGTGCTCTGACAGGTAAATGAAGAGACTGACTTAATCCACCAATCAGAGTGTTATGAGTCAAATTACACAGCGTGGGAAAATTCCAAATAACTTTCCCACGCTGTGTAAAATGACACAGAGCACTCTGATTGGTGGATTTCAAGCCAACCAATCAGAGTGCTGTGACAGGTAAATGTAGAGACTTACCTGTCAGTCTCTTCATTTACCTGTCAGAGCACTCTGATTGGATGGCTTAAACCAACCAACCAGAGTGCTCTGAGCCAAATTGCATGGTGGGGCAAGGCTTTATAAGCACCCTGCAATGCTCAGTCTGCGTGGAGCCCTCCATGGGTGAAGATGGATTTTTTTTTTGCGCTTGTTTTTTTTTTTTAATGTGCGTCGGTTATTATGGCTTTTTATTTGCCCTTTTTTGGGGGGCTGAAAAAATAAGATTTTAGAAGAAAGAAAACATCAAATGGTAAGTTTTATTTTTTTTTTACAGGTACTTAGCTAATGGTCCCCCCTCATTTTTAGGGTGAGGGAGGTAGGTAGGGGTTCATTTTTGGGGGGAGGAGGGTACCTAGGTGACATTAAGTCCCCCCCCTAATTGGTATTTAGGGCCCCCACCCACCACTCAGGGGTTGGGGCCAGGGGCGGGGACATTAGGTCCCCTAATTCGAATTTAGGGCCCCCACCCACCGCTCAGGGGTGGGGGCCGGGGGGGGGAGGACAATAGGTCTCCCCCCCTTATTTTATTTTAGGGCCCCCACCCGCAGTTAGGGGTGGGGGCCAGGGTGGGGGGTAATAGGTCCCCCTTCAGGTTAGAAGCCCCCACTCGCGTGCCATGGGTGGGGGCTTGGGAGGGTAAAAGTGTTTTTTTGTTTTTGTTTAACAGTGAGCCACAGGCTGCTCACTGTTTAATAGACATGCCCCTACTCGCGGTATAGCGTGTAGGGGTATAATTTACTAATACTAAGTAATCTTTACTTAGTATTAGTAAATTTGGCTGAAAGACCACTTTAGGTCTTTCAGCCTTTTAGTAGATAGCTCCCTAATACCGTGGGAATTAGGGAGTTATCTACTTATTCATTCCTGTCATTACATTGACTGGCTAAGTAACTTACATTTTATATGAATGTGTGTTACTTGATTGTTGTAAGTGTTGCAAATGCTTACAGCTGAATCCTGGCTATGTTTGTATACTTTTTATTTAAACTTATACAGTGTAACATTCTTCTTCCACTGGGTAAGTATTTTAGTACTTAGGCAATACTGTGCTTCGGAACTTCGGCAAACTCAGAACTTTGCACTTCGGGACCTTGGCAATTCGGTTATTCGGACAGACATTCGGAAGTACCTGAATGTCCAAGGTGCCCAAAATTAGTCCGAATTCATATTCGGACCGAAACAAATTGCACATGTCTAGATAGTACCCCATACTCCTCTTGTCCCCCATAGATTGCAAACTACTCTATTCGTCTTCCTCTCATAGATAGTAGTTTGGGAGACTTCACTAAACACAAATATGAGTGTTTTAAAACATTGTCTTGTCTGTAGTAAAATGTGTGTGTGTGTCAGTGAGCGTGTATGTAGTGAGCATGTGTGTCAGTGAGCTTGTCTGTAGTAAGCATGAGTGTGTCAGTGAGCTTGCCTGCAGTGAGCATGTGTATATGTGTCATTGAGCTTGTCTGTAGGGAGCATGTGTTGTCAGTGAGTTTGTCTGTATTGAGCTTGTGTGTGTCAGTGAGCTTGTCATTAAGTGAGCTTGTCTGTAAGTGAGCTTGTGTGTGTTAGTGAGCTTGTCTGTAGTGAGCATGTGTGTGTCACTGAGCTTTTCTGTAGGGAGCTTGTGTGTGTTAGTGAGCTTGTCTGTAGTGAGCTTGTGTGTGTCAGTGAGCATGTGTGTGACAGTGAGCTTGTCTGTAGTGAGCATGTGTGTGTCAGAGAGCTTATCTGTAAGTGAGCTTGTGTGTGTGTGTCAGTTAGCTTGTCTATAGTTAGCTTGTGTGTGTCAGTGAGCTTGTTTGTATTGAGCATGTGTGTGTCAGTGAGCTTTTCTATAGAGAGCATATATGTGTCTGTGAGCTTGTCTCTAGTGAGCGTGTGTGTGACAGTGAGCTTGTCTGTAATGAGCATGTGCATTTCAGTGAGCTTGTCTGTAGTAAGCATGTGTGTGAAAGTGAGATTTTCTGCAGTGAGCATGTGTCAGTGAGCTTGTCTGTAGAGAGCATGTGTGTGTCAGTGAGCTTGTCTGTAGTGAGTTTGTGTGTGTCAGTGAGCTTGTCGGTAGGCAGCATGTATGTGTCCATGAGCTTGTCTGTAATGAGTTTGTGTGTATCAATGCATAGATCGTTGTTGCTACCAACAGAGGGTGCTATACAGACTCCATGGCCAAATCGACAAATCGAAGACAAGTAAAAACACCATTGCCTGGTGAATGGAAGGGGTCTGGTAACCTAAACACACACACATCATGACACACACACCATGACAGACACACACACACACACACACACACATTTACCATGACAGACACACGCATACGACAGACACACATGCACGCACCCACCATGACACACACATATATACCATGACAGACACACACACACACACCTGAATATAATCTAGCAGGAATGTGGAACTGCACTCAAACCCATTTGAAATGTATCTGGGTGCACCAGAGCAGTACCAGTACCAGGAACCAAATATTTGATGAGGAAAAATCTGTCTGTTATGGTATGTGTGTCAGTCACGGTATGTGTCAGTCATGTTGGGTGTTTCAGTCATGGTGTGTGCCTGGACTTCTCTTCCATTTTTCCTCATCAGACACACACACACACTGACACAGACACACACCATGACTGACACACGCACCATGACACAGACAGACACACACCACGACTGAAACACACACCATGACAGGCAGACAGACACACACATACACCATGACAAACCCACACACTCACACACACACCATGACAGACCCATACACTCACACTGACAGACAGACTCACACATTATTGCTTGTATTGATACCTGTGGGGTCCAGTGGGCAACCGGCCAGGAAATTGTGCAGGTGGGTGGCATGCTGGGGGATCGTTCAGGCGTGCAGCAAGTTGGAGGATTATGGAGTCGGGGGGCATGCTGCGTGGTCGTGCAGGGTGGTCGGCTGGCTGCGTGAATAGTAGTAATGAAAAGGAAGCTGTGATGTCTCTGCTCCCCCGCGCGCAGGGCCGGATTAAGAGCACAGTGGGCCTGGTGCTGACAATTATGATGGGCCTAATTACAGAATCTTATCGACCAAAAACACTAAAACAGTCATACCTCCCAAGCGTCATGTATCTGATGGAGATGGTGCTGAAGGGAAACTCATTGGATGCAGCTATAAGAAAACACATACTCTATGCTAATCTCTCTCTAATTTATGCTTTCATCTTTCAAGTAAATCCATAACCCCTAACAGCCGTGTCCAGTGAAGCAGGAAGTCAATGGGCGGGGTAAAAGGGTGTGCCACTGGCGTGAATCACGTGACCAGACCTGCCAAAAGGGGTGAACATGCCCAAAAGGGGGCATGTTTGTCCAAAGAATTGGAAGGTTAGCCTGGCATGAATGCATGTCAGGCTGCCTGCCAATCCTGCAGGCTGTCCAACTAAGGGCATACTATGCAGGTAGCACCCTGAGCTTGACATAAATGTGTCTAATGATGCGCTCACTCATGCTTTCTAAGGACTGTCCCCTAGCACTCGCTGGTCCACTGATCTCCTTACCTTCTTACTAGCAGGCAGAAGTTCCTGATATATAGTCTGAGACAGAGAAAAGGTGTATGTAGTGAGTATAGAAGAAAGGGGACATGCCACAGTGTTAGAGAGACCAACGTCTGCATTACTTAAACTAATTTTATTGTCAGCCAGTCCACACAAGTTTTGTTCCCATACATCCCTCTTAAGCTTCCAAACTTAAAGGGACACTATAGTCACCAGAACAACCACAGCTTATTGTATTTGTTCTGGTAAGTAGAATCATTCCATTCAGGCCTTTTGCAGTAAACACTGTCTTTTCAGACAAAATAACTCCACTGGCCGCTCCTCAGATGGCTGTTAGAGGTGCTTCCTGGGGCAGTACTGCCTAGTGTGCAGCACTGCCATTCAGTGTCTCCACCCTCTGCATGCAGACACTGAACTTTCCTCATAGAGATGCATTGATTCAATTTATCTTTATGAGGAGATGCTGATTGGCCAGGGCTATGTTGGACTTGTGCTGGCTCTGCCCCTGATCTGCCTAGTTGACAGTCTCAGCCAATCCTATTGGGAAGTATTATAATTTGCTCAGACCACCACTTCTGATGATGTCAGCAGACAGTCAGTTCAGAGGCAGAGCCAGCAGCTGCAGACTTGAATACAAGTAATATTTTACTATATTTAGGGAGGCAAGAAGGGGCCAGGGTGGTGGTTTTAACATAATAGGGTCAGAAATACATGATTGTGTTCCTGACCCTATAGTGCTCCTTTAAGCAGTATGTGAAGAGTAGTCAAGGTTGCCACCTTTCTTTGAAAAAAATACCAGCCTTAATCATTTGTATAATTAATTAGTTATGCGTGACATCACATGATGTAAATCACAAGGAGTGACATCAGAGAAAATTCTGTAAAATCACCAACAAACTACTCACAGTTTGATTCTGCTGTATAGATGGATTGCTCCCAGTGTCTCCCTGTCTCCCAGTGTCTCAGTCTCGCAAGTCACCCAGTGTCTCAGTGTCCCTATGTATCACAGTGTCAGTGTCCCCATGTCGTCGAGCCCCCTAGTCTCCCAGTGTCCCCATGTCTCCAAGTGTCCCAATTTCTCAGTGTGTCCCCATGTCACTAGGATACTGGCGACACAGTGAGACATGGGGACACTGAGAGACCCGGGGACACAGAGACATGAAGACACTGGGAGACATGGGGACACTGAGACATTTTGAGAAACTGGGAGAAATGGGGACACTGAGACACTAGGGACACAGACACTGGGAGACATGGGGACACGGAAACATTTGGGGACACTAAGACACTAGAGACACAGAGACATGGGAACACAGACACTGGGAGACTAGGGGACACTGGGAGACTAGGGGACATGGGACACTGGCTGGGAGACAGACACTTGGGGACACTGGGAGACATGGGGGCAGTTGTGGACATAGACATGGGGACACTGGGACATATAGGGACACATGGGGTCACTAGGCACACTGAGAGACATGGGACACAGACACTGGGAGACTTGGGGACACTGAGACACTAGGGACACTGGGAGACATAGTGTCTCTGTGTCCCAATGTATCAGTGTCTCCCAATGTCTCACAGCGTCCCCATGTGTCTCAGCATCCCCATGTGTCCCAGTGTCCCCTAGTGTCTCGGTGTCCCCATGTTTTCCAATGTCCCCAAGTGTCTCAGTGTTCCCAGGTGTCCCAGTGTCTGTATCCCCATGTCCCCTAGTGTCTCAGTGTCCCCTAGTGTCTGTCCCCCCATATGTCCCCTAGTGTCTCAGTGTCCCCATGTTTTCCAGTGTCCCCAAGTGTCTCAGTGTTCCCAGGTCTCCCAGTTTCTGTGTCCCCATGTGTCTGTGTCTCCATGTGTCCCCTAGTGTCTGTGTCCCCATGTGTCCCTTAGTGTCTGTGTCACCTAGTGTCCCAGTGTCCCCTAGTGTCTCGGTGTCCCCATGTTTTCCAATGTCCCCAAGTGTCTCAGTGTTCCCAGGTCTCCCAGTGTCTGTATCCCCATGTCCCCTAGTGTCTCAGTGTCCCCTAGTGTCTGTCCCCCCATATGTCCCCTAGTGTCTCAGTGTCCCCATGTTTTCCAGTGTCCCAGCAGCCTCAACTATGGCTGTGCCAGTAAAATACCAGTCAGGTGGCAAACCTAAGAGTAGTGTGTAAAAAAAAATAAAAAAAAAATATATATATATATATTTTTTTTAAATGGGCCTATTCTATGGGCCTGGGCCTGGAGCTGCAGCTCCATCAGCCCCTATGTTAATCCGGCCCTGCCCGCGCGCAGCCTCAAATATTACATACAAACACAACTCTGCATTTAAACTCAAAAAATATACAAACACACTCCACCACAAATACTTCACACAAATGAACATCCACATTTAAAAGAGAACATTAAATTCAGACAGGTGTGTATTTACCCCGAGGCTGACAAATGCCTTGCCAGCCTCTTGTCCTGGGGGGCCCAGGAGCTGGCCTGCTGGCCACCTTAAGGCCCCCAGAGGCTGGCAGCGGCGAGGGAGCACTGATCCTGCTGTTCAGCTCCCTGGCGAGCACCGCAGTGATGCCGGAGCCGGAATATTATGTCACTCCGGCCCCGGCATCACTACGCGGCAAGCGAGGGAGCTGAACAGGAGGATCAGTGCTCCCTCGCCGACTGCAGTGACCAGCCGGCCGCCAAGCAGCCCCACTGGACCCCCAGGGAAAGCAGGAATCCACCCCAGCACTCCCAAAGGTAAATTAAAAAAATGTGTGTGTGTGTGTTAGTGAGTGTATTAGTATGTGTGTGTCTGTTAGTGAGTGTGTTAGTGTGTGTACGTCTGTTAGTGAGTGTGTTAGTATGTGTGTCTGTTAGTGAGTGTGTATGCGTGTCTGTTAGTGAGTATGTGTCTGTTAGTGACTGTATGTGTCTGTTAGAGAGTGTGTGTGTGTGTCTGTCAGTGAGTGTGTATGTCTGTTAGCTAGTGTATGTGTGTCTGTTAGTGAATGTGTGTGTCTGATACTGAGTGTATATATGTGTCTATCAGTGAGTGTGCATGTGTATTTAGAAAGGAGGGGCGAGGGGGAGTGCCTGAGTTTTATCATGCCTAGGCAGCATAAAACCAGAATACACCACCGCATTCAGACATACCCCTGCAATCAAACGCAAACATTACATACAAACACACTCCTATATTAAAACACAATAAATGTATACAAGCACCCCTTCAAACACCAACACTGTACATTACACTACAGCACCAGTAAAAGCAGCACATTGAGGGTATTGTTTTACTCAGAATGTGAGGGGGGGGGGGGGGGGGGGGGGGGTTTGATTAGAAAGGCACATATCAGATTTGCAAATTGCCCAGCAAGAAATGTGATATATAACAAATGCCAGAATCTGCTTAACCAAAAATTGTGACACAAAATCTGTAATATTATTCTATAGCACGGACATCACAGAGCCAGTCCAGGCAGGGGTGGGAGTAAGGGGCGGTCCCTCACTTGAGGTCCGCCCCCTCCCCCCTCACACAAACACACCACCCCCTGCTCTCGCTAAGGATTTTCATGACTCACTGCGTCCCATACGGACTAGATTCTATGCACCTGCCTGGTCACACGATGATCGGATTACTCCCACTACTCTCAGCAATCCTCCTGATAAGGACCAGCCAAGCACAAGGTGAGAGAGGGCAGAGGGGATACGATATATTGTTGTCATCGTGTTCTGACTAGCCTTCTAGTGGCCATCCCTGCAAACCCCGCCTACTCAAGCCCACCCCACACCCCTATTAATCCTCCCCACCCAGCAAATACCACCCACCTCATCTGATTTCTGTGCCATTACATAATTCCTGCTGTATTCTTAATATAAAGGACCATCACAAGCTCACAATCCCTGCTTTATTCTCAATATAAGGGACCATCACAAGCTCACAATCCCTGCTTTATTCTCAATATAAGGGACCATCACAAGCTCACAATTCCTGCTTTATTCTTAATATAAGGGACCATCACAAGCTCACAATTCCTGCTTTATTCTTAATATAAGGGACCATCACAAGCTCACAATCCCTGCTTTATTCTCAATATAAGGGACCATCACAAGCTCACAATCCCTGCGTTATTCTCAATATAAGGGACCATCACAAGCTCACAATCCCTGCTTTATTCTTAATATAAGGGACCATCACAAGCTCACAATCCCTGCTTTATTCTTAACATAAGGGACCATCACAAGCTCACAATTCCTGCTTTATTCTTAATATAAGGGACCATCACAAGCTCACAATCCCTGCTTTATTATTAATATAAGGGACCATCACAAGCTCACAATCCCTGCTTTATTATTAATATAAGGGACCATCACAAGCTCACAATCCCTGCTTTATTCTTAATATAAAGGACCATCACAAGCTCACAATCCCTGCTTTATTCTTAATATAAAGGACCATCACAAGCTCACAATCCCTGCTTTATTCTCAATATAAGGGACCATCACAAGCTCACAATCCCTGCTTTATTATTAATATAAGGGACCATCACAAGCTCACAATCCCTGCTTTATTATTAATATAAGGGACCATCACAAGCTCACAATCCCTGCTTTATTCTTAATATAAGGGACCATCACAAGCTCACAATTCCTGCTTTATTCTTAATATAAAGGACCATCACAAGCTCACAATCCCTGCTTTATTCTTAATATAAGGGACCATCACAAGCTCACAATCCCTGCTTTATTATTAATATAAGGGACCATCACAAGCTCACAATTCCTGCTTTATTCTTAATATAAGGGGCCATCACAAGCTCACAATCCCTGCTTTATTCTTAATATAATGGACCATCACAAGCTCACAATCCCTGCTTTATTATTAATATAAGGGACCATCACAAGCTCACAATTCCTGCTTTATTCTTAATATAAGGGACCATCACAAACTCACAATCCCTGCTTTATTCTTAATATAAGGGACCGTCACAAGCTCACAATTCCTGCTTTATTCTTAATATAAGGGACCATCACAAGCTCACAATCCCTGCTTTATTCTTAATATAAGGGACCATCACAAGCTCACAATCCCTGCTTTATTATTAATATAAGGGACCATCACAAGCTCACAATCCCTGCTTTATTCTTAATATAAGGGACCATCACAAGCTCACAATTCCTGCTTTATTCTTAATATAAGGGACCATCACAAGCTCACAATCCCTGCTTTATTCTTAATATAAGTGACCATCACAAGCTCACAATCCCTGCTTTATTCTTAATATAAGGGACCATCACAAGCTCACAATCCCTGCTTTATTCTTAATATAAGGGACCATCACAAGCTCACAATCCCTGCTTTATTCTTAATATAAGGGACTATCACAAGCTCACAATTCCTGCTTTATTCTTAATATAAGGGACCGTCACAAACTCACAATCCCTGCTTTATTCTTAATATAAGGGACTATCACAAGCTCACAATTCCTGCTTTATTCTTAATATAAGGGACCGTCACAAGCTCACAATCCCTGCTTTATTATTAATATAAGGGACCGTCACAAGCTCACAATTCCTGCTTTATTCTCAATATAAGGGGCCATCACAAGCTCACAATTCCTGCTTTATTCTTAATATAAGGGACCATCACAAGCTCACAATTCCTGCTTTATTCTTAATATAAGGGACCATCACAAGCTCACAATTCCTGCTTTATTCTTAATATAAGGGACCAGCACAAGCTCACAATTCCTGCTTTATTCTTAATATAAGGGACCATCACAAGCTCACAATTCCTGCTTTATTCTTAATATAAGGGACCATCACAAGCTCACAATACCTGCTTTATTCTTAATATAAGGGACCATCACAAGCTCACAATTACTGCTTTATTCTTAATATAAGGGACCATCACAAGCTCACAATTCCTGCTTTATTCTTAACATAAGGAGTTATTTGTAATGAGATTTCTAGAGCTGATTGTTACTCAGTTTTGGCGCTGAGAGAGTAACTTTGTGTCAGTGTAATTTACTATTAATTGATACAATGCCACATGGGGATTTCCACCGGTCCCTGGGTCCCTGCGGGTAAGGGTGGAGCGCCAACCACTGTAAACAATCCCTCCAGACTGGCATAGTAACAGTTCCTGGCCGATTCAGAGCAGGGCCGGTGGATTTTTGCCGCCCTAGGCAAAAAAAAATTTGCCGCCCCCCCCATATGCTCTGCCATATGGGCCAACGCCAGTCTTCACAAAGTGTCTTTTATCTGAAAAGACAGTGTGTTTACATTAAAAAGCCTACAGGCACAGGCTATAGACACCAGAACCACTACATTCTGCTGTAGTGCTTCTGGTGACTATAGTATCCATTTAATGTGAGATTAGTATGTTGGATTGCCTACTTACCACCAGATGAGGACAAGAGGCTCAGTCTGGCTCCACAGGTCTGGTGTAGAAGTGGCTCTCTGGAGACTGTTTTTAACAGTGCTCACAACAATTAACGAACAGGAAGCAGCTCCATTTTTTGGGCCCCTTACACAGCTCAAGGTCTGGGCCCCCAGGGCTTGACCGTGAGTATGCCTACAGTGCCCACCCATAAATACCTACATGGCCCACCCATGAGTTCTCTCACAGGAAGTGCAGTGTATGTGTGTAGGGGATGTTTTATGTGTTCTTGTAGAGGATGCAATGTGTGTGTGTTCTTATAGAATGTAGTCTATAGGGATACCAATTTGTGTAAGGGATGTAGTGTGTTTATAGGGGATGCAGTGTGGGTTTGCGTGTAATGAATGCTTTGTATGTTTCTGTGTGTGAATGTGTGTGTGTAAGGGGTGCAAGGTGTGTTTCTGTGTATGTAATTGAATGCAGTGTGTGTATGTAAGGGGTGCATTGATTTTGTAAGAGATGCATTTTGTTTCTGTGTGTAAGAGAATGAGTGTTTGTGTGAACGTAAGGGATGCATTGTGTGTTTCGGGTGTGTCTGTGTGTGAGTAGGAATGCATTGTATTTTTCTGTGTGTGTGTAGTGTAAAAGAGAGGGTTTGAGGGGTAGGATAGGGACTGAGAGGGTAGCAGCTCTTTATTTTTTTAAAACATTTTCATAGTGTTCTCCCCTCCTGTCAATTATTGATGTCCCCTTCCCTCCTGTCCCTCCGTGTTCTCCCCTTCTGTCCCTTAGTGCTCTCCCTTGGCCCCCTGTCTCTCTGCAGCCCCCCCTTGGTGGTCTTCTCACTCCCCCTCTCCCCCTTAGTGGTCCTCCATCCCTCCCCTTAGTGGTCCTCCCTCTCCCAAACCCCTTTGTAAACCTTCCCCTCCCCCCCCCCTTAGTGGTAATCCCCCCCCCCAGTGGTCATTACCCTCTTCCCCCCCCCTTAGTGGTCCTTACCCTCCTCCCCTCTCCTTAGTGGTCCTCCCTCCTTACCCCCTTTGGTGGTCCTTCCCCCCCTTAGTGGTCCTCCCTCTCCCAAACCCCTTAATGTTCCTTACTCCCCCCTACGTCCCCCAGTGGTCCTTACTCCTCCCCCTCTCCTAGTGGTCCTTACCCCCTCCCCTCCCCTTGTGGTCCTTACTCCCCCCTCCCCTAGTAGTCCTTACCTCACCTCCCCTAATGGTCCTTACCCCTCCTCCCATAATGGTACTTGCTCCCCCCCTCCCCTAATGGTCCTTACTCCCCCCTCCCCTAATGGTCCTTACTCTCCCGCCCTCTCCTCCCCTAATGGTCCTTACTTCCCCACTCCAATGGTCCTTACTCCCCCCCTCCCCTCCCCTTATGGTCCTTACTCCCCCCCCTCCCCTAATGGTCCTTGCTCCCCCCTCCCCTAATGGTCTTTGCTCCCCCCCCTCCACTAATGGTCTTTTCTCCCCCCCCCCTCCCCTAATGGTCCTTGCTCCCCCCCCCTCCCCTAATGGTTCTTGCTCCCCCCCCTCCCCTCCCCTAATGGTTCTTGCCCCCCCCCCCCCCCTCCCCTAATGGTCCTTACCCTCCTCTTCCTTCCTGCCTATGTAGCGTGGCCGGGAGGCGCGGAACAGGAACTTCTGTTTCCTGTACCCGGCCGCTGGCGGACTGAAGGGAAGTGCACACTGAGTGAGCACTTCCTGTCATTCCGCCGGCGGCCGGGTACAGGAAACAGAGGTTCCTGTCCCGCGTTCCGCGCCGCCCGGCCACGCTTCATTGAGAGACCGGCAGGAAGGAACGCTCTGTGCCTCCCTCCTGCCTGTCACTCAAACCCGGCACAGGGATCCGGCGCCCCCTGCTAAGGTGCGCCCTAGGCGGCTGCCTAGGTCGCCTTACAGGTGGCGCCGGCCCTGATTCAGATACACTGTAAGTACATAACGTTAATTTGCTTTTATAAAATTCAGCTGTAGTTTTTACAAGAATTTCAGGAGAAAAGAAAGGGTTGGTTTATGTTATTATTGAATTGTGGCCCAACTAAATCCGAGATGAATGAAGGCACTCTTATTAAAATATAAACATAATTGGGAAGGAAGGCTTCTTGCTGCACCTTAGAATTAAAACAATCGCTTCTTTTTGTTCTTTGACTGTTAAATTTATTTTTAAGTAAAGTAATTGGACCTACCTACAATGACATTTATTCCAGCACAGCACTGTTTAGTTATTTAAAACATTTTTCTTTCTTCTATAATGCTATAATACTTACCGGTAACTTGATTTTAAGGTAGAATGTCAATGAAAGCAGATGGAAATAAAATGTGCAATTCTGTAGGTTGGAGCACAAATCGCGTAACTCCTGGATGCATTTGTTAGGGCGTAGATTAACAAGTATTTGATTCCTTTTGTCTGGGTGATAAAAGACAGTGTATGCTGATACAAAGGAATAGACAAACGCAGCTTTCACACAGAGACTGACGTATGTCTCTTTTTTTTTTTCGTTTTTATTTATCTTTAAGTGAACCTGTCATGACCGCTCCCAAGGCAATAAATACAATATTTCTCATAGCGATAAGTTATATATGTGCTTTGGGAGCTGTTAATACTTACCCTCAGCCCCTCGCTCCACCGCTGGCTTCTACCAGAGGATATGTGAGTGTTACAGTATGTAACACGCTCCCTTGATTTTTGCTGGCAGAAATTGCAGGTAAATAGGATTTTGTTTTTAATACATACCTGCTTCTTTCCTACGTTTTTCACGGTTAACTTATGGGGGATACCGATCCAGTTAATCAGTGTTCTATCCGTAGGTAATTTGGAAACTTAGCCGTGCATGCACAAAAGAAAGATCTCGCAACATCATAAGGGACATTGCGAGATCCCAGGATGCTCCCTGACCACAAATGCATGTTCACAGCAAGCAGTTTCCCTAGATAATGAGCGTTGCCGAGGCGCAGAATGGCGTCTCAGGACGGTGGCACATTCCAATGCTGCTGGGGTGGATGCTGCAGGGAAATTGCGTCTGTGTAAGCTATTCCTTACAGAGAGGGGAACCTATATATTGCTGGCATTACTGTGTGATCCCGACAGTTTTCACACATTCCAGCCTATCTCTCCAGAGTGTGAAGGTGTTAATCAGTCCTGGGTGTTAGTAAGGCCTGCATGTCTCTTTCTCATTGGCATTGGAGGGGTTAATAATTCCTGTGGCGAAACGCGTTAATGTTTTTTATTTGTGTATTCGAACAATAAAAGTTTATTTTTTTTTTTGGTTACTTTTATTTGTACCAATTCTCTTTTTATTGTATTTTATATGCACATTTTTCAACTATTTTATTGCTTGCATTTTTATTGATCCTGGACTTAAAGAAATCCTAGGTGGGAATCATTCCATGAACGCTACTATAATAGATCAGTACCTTCTGCTCCATACTTTTTATTTTATATACTGCAATCTTTTCAAATTGAGAGCACTATTGTTGTTTTTATATACCCTGGATACCTAAACTGGATTGACGGACACACCTCTCCATTGTATCCCAAAGCGGGGATTATACCGCTAGACGCCATCCACTCCAGAGCTGGCTTAAGCTCTTTTAAATGTGAGTCTACTACCTTTTATTTTATCCATTTTACCTTACGTACCTTATTTTACCTGACGTATTATACTATCGGCTGGCGGTCGTATCTCCCCTTGTCTCATACAGATATTTTATCATCCGGATGAATCAACTCCCAAGGATTACACCCCTATTTTATCCTGTTATATTACTGAGACTGTTAAACGTATTTTACCATCTGGACGGATCAACCCCTAAAGACTGCACTACTATTTTAGTGAGATTTTATTTAAATCTTTTTATTTACATAGCCTCTTTTTATCATTGTATCATTTAGACCAGGGGTTCTCAACCCAGTCCTCAGGACCCCCTACCAGTCCAGGATTTGGGGATTACCTGGGTGTGTCTAAGGTGTTTAGAAAAAGGGGAAAAAAACACCTTAGACTCTAGTCTGAAGATAGAAACATACTCAAGAACACTTGCTCCATAAATCACACAACTACTCAGCACCCACTCACAACTACAAGCCCCCCCCCAGTTTTAAAACACCCGCAATTTTTTTAAAATCTATTTAGCACCGAGCAGTGTTTGTATATTTTTTTTTATGTATTTAGCACCGAGCAGTGTTTGTGTGTTTGAATGTAAGCATGTTTTTGTATGGAGTATGTGTGAGTGAATATACGGGTGTGTTTGCACATATTGGCAGTTGAATGCAGGCGTGCATTTTTCTGTAGTGTGGTTTTTGATTATGTTGGTGTGTTTTTATGTAGTGTTGACATTTGGATGCAGGGTTGTATTTGTGTGTGTGTAGTGTAGGCAAAATGCCTTCTTTTGAATCAACAGCAAAAACATGTGAGGAAGGCTGAACTTGATGGAAGCAAGTCTCTTTTCAGCTATATAACCATGTAAATAGATACAGTCTGCCCTCTGCTCGATTGTTACATCTCTATGTGAAACTAAAAGATAAGGCTGACTTGGAGTATGGAATGATGCCATCCCAGGATTGGCTGCAATACATTTCATGGCGTCTGGGTGAAGCAGGCTCTGACTCCTGGCCGAGATTCTAGCAGTTCTATAAAAACACATGAAGGGAGGAGCAGTGGGTATTTTGTAAACAAAGCAGCTGTGCTATTCCCAAAATAGAGAAACAATTACCAGATTTTACTAATTACATGACGTAAAGTCATGATTTCATAAAGGACACGGAGGCGAATATTATGCTTATCTCTTTCTTTATTATACCTCAGCAGCAAAGAGAAGGTATAAACATTCATAGAAAAATTTTTGAACAGGTTCTCCAAGGGTTAACACAACATTATACCCTTAACCAATAGGAACAGTCCACCTATCTATAACTACTCATGTGACCTTTCCTCTCCCTCTTTCTTTGGTCATGCCGAAGCTGTATCTTTATAACTTGAGAAGACACTGGAACACTCTGTTGTGTCGAACTTTCCCATATCCCGAACTTGTAGAACTTATCCGCGTGAACTGCGGTGACAACTGGTCATCCAGGGCGTCGATTATTGTGAATTAAGCTGTAATGGGATAGAGAAAAAAGTGGTAAAATGTGGTCTTAGGAACTGTTTGTCACAGTGGTAGTGACTAAATCTTACTATATGCATTATTTTCTACAGACTCACTTGTATGCTGCATCTGTTGTCGTTGTAATCAATCTTATCCTATATAATCAAATTAAATCTAGACAAAAAAAAAACACCACGATGACCCTTATTCTACGGTTTGTTGGGTGGGAATTCCACTCTTTCTTTCGCCGATATAGGCCTGAGATACTTACCGGGTGGGCCAATATTCGCCTCCGTGTCCTTTATAAAATCATGACTTTACGTCATGTAATTAGTAAAATCTGGTAATTTTATTAAAGGACACGGAGGCTCATATTATGCTAGTTCAATGCTGTGCAATGACTGTCGATGATACGTCGTCTGTAGGGTGAAAATAATATTCCTTAAAGGTGGATTCACGAGACCAATCTGCCGTCCGTAACAGGTCTTCCAGCCTGCAT
The DNA here is from genome assembly GCF_036172605.1 of Pelobates fuscus. NCBI lineage: Eukaryota > Metazoa > Chordata > Amphibia > Anura > Pelobatidae > Pelobates > Pelobates fuscus. Next base: position 23,451,644 of record NC_086317.1, read on the forward strand.
CCCAAGTTGAATACTTTATATGCCATAGCTCCTCTAATGAAGTGCGCTCCGTATACGGATGTATCTATGTTTGCGGAGGTCATTATCCACTTCACCCATCGGGCTATCGTTATTGAAGATACTGGCTGGTGTGGTGAATTGATGGCCAGAAATAATTCATGATGACTAGAGAAGTGCCTGTGTCCGTGTCTCATATTCCTTGAGGCAGGCTATTGGACATAGGTTTGTGTTGTGAGGGAATGCTGGGTACGATACTGATGATGTCGCTGATTTAGTACGTCTGGAAATGTTGAAAGTCACTCCCACTCCCGTTGGAGTGAACGCGCGTGCGTCGACGTCCAATGCCCGGATATCTGAGACTCTTTTGCAGGATATTAGGCACAAGAGCACGGCCAGTTTCGCTGATAATTGTTTCATTGGCCATTGTTCCAAAAGGTTTAAGACCAGATTCACGTCCCATACTGTACTATATCGGGGTTGTGGTGGTCTTGCCAATCGAACTCCGCGTAAGAGTCTGCACACCAGCAGGTGTTTACCCGCTGGGAATCCTTCTATACCCTTGTGTCCAGTGGAGATCGCTGACCTGTATACATTGATAGTTCGGTATGCTAGTCCTTGGTCGTATAGGTGTGTAAGAAAACGTAACAGGTGGTTCACAGAGGCACATACGGGATCCACGTGTTGTTCCATGCACCAACCACTCCAGATGTTCCAAGCTTTAGTGTAGGATCTCCGTGTTCCAGGAGCCCAGGCTCCTGCCAGAAGCTCGAGAGTTGTTTGCAGAACATTTGGCACGACCCAGGGTCCCCGGAAAGAAGCCACGCCAACAACCTGAGTTGTCCCTGCATCATCAGAGGGTGTGGGTTCCCATCGAGGTCCGAAAGGAGACGCGGGTTCTCGGGGAGCATTCTGGGAAGGTCTATGGCCATCTCCATGAGTGAAGGGAACCAAGGCTGTGCTGTCCAGAATGGCGTTATGAGGACTAGGGATGTCCGTGCGCGGTCGAGGTGTACTAGTGTTCGTGCTAGCAGAGTGAACGGAGGGAACGTGTATTGTCGTTTGTTCGGCCATGGTTGTAGGAATGCGTCCGTAGCTAATGCGTCTGGATCTGGTCTCCAGCTGAAGAACTCTGGGAGTTGTGTATTCAACCGTGACGCAAACAGGTCTATATACATCGGACCCCATAGTGTTTGTAGTCGTAGGAACGTCTCTCGGTTCAGGCGCCAATCGCTGGTGTCCCGTAGGTGTCTGGAGTTCCAATCTGCTACGGTATTTGAAAGTCCCGGGATGTATTCGGCCCGTACTGTTATGTTGCGTTCCAAGCAAAATTCCCAAAATTCTGTGGGTAGATCTGCTACGATTTTGGACCTGGTGCTGCTGAGGCGGTTGACGTACTGTACTGCTGATACGTTGTCCATCCTCAAGATGATGGAGCAGTGCGTCGCGGGGCCCAAGAGACTCTTTAGCGCGAATGATCCTGCCATAAGTTCCAGGCTGTTGATATGTAGTGTCCTCTCTGATTGGGACCATCTTCCGCCTGTGGAGGTATGCCCACAGCGCGCTCCCCAGCCCCGTGTGCTGGCATCGGATTCTATTACGCAATCTGGGTTGCTGCCGAAGATTGCTCTGCCGTTCCATGCTTCCATGTGTTGTAGCCACCACTTGAGCTCCTCCTTGGCTGTGTGATCGAGTGGCACAGAGTCTGAGTAGGAGTGCCCTGAGTGTAACTGTTCGGCTTTTAGTCTCTGCAGGGCCCTGTAGTGCAGGGGTCCCGGGAAGATCGCTTGTATGGAAGCGGAGAGGAGTCCAATTATTCTGGCTAGTTGTCTGACAGTGAGTGTTGGACGAGCCAATGTTCTGCAGATCTCCTTCTTGATGATTTTTATCTTTGTGGGTGGTGAGCTTAGGGTCCCTAGGACCGCCCCTATCTCGAATCCTAGGAATTCTAGGGACTGGGAGGGGGCTAGTACCGACTTCTCCTAGTTGATTAGAAATCCCAGGTTTTGTAGGAGTGTTACCGCTATTGCGCATGCGCGAGCGGTCTCTGGATTCAGAACGCTCGCGCCGGGAAACGGCCGCCACGGGTCGCTTGGGGGGAGGACGACAATGTGAATGGGTAATAAACTACCCGGGGAGGTGCAGGAGGGAGGGGGTTAACCGTGGGAGGGGGCGGCGGGAAACCACGGAAAATATTGCCCTGCACCAGAAGTAGATAGAACCGATAGTAGAGGAGTAATAATAAGACATATGCAGAATTACATGAAGGCATTCAAGACATAAAAGGCTCTAACAATCTAAATATAAGTTGCTCTGAGGAGAGCTAAAATTATATGGTACTTAGCTGAGGCATGACCAAAGAAAGAGGGAGAGGAAAGGTCACATGAGTAGTTATAGATAGGTGGACTGTTCCTATTGGTTAAGGGTATAATGTTGTGTTAACCCTTGGAGAACCTGTTCAAATTTTTTTCTATGAATGTTTATACCTTCTCTTTACTGCTGAGGTATAATAAAGAAAGAGATAAGCATAATATGAGCCTCCGTGTCCTTTAATAAAATCCAAAATAACTTTCAAGAGGTTGAATAGAGAAGTCAGTGAATCTTCTCTTTTTCTCCCCCCTCCCTCCAATCTTCTCCACTCCCCACCTCCCTCCCTGTAATCTACTCCCCCTCCAATCTTCTCTCCCCCCCTCCCTCACTGTTATCTTCTCCCCCTCCAACCTTCTCCCCCCTCCCTCCAATCTTCTATCCCCCCCTCCCTCCAATCTTCTATCCCCCTCTCCCTCCCTGTAATCTTCTACCCCCCCTCACTGTAATCTTCTCTCCCCTCCTCCCTCCAATCTTCTATCCCCCCTCCCTCCCTGTAATCTTCTCCACTCCCCCCTCCCTCCCTCCTTCCCTGTAATCTTCTCTTTTTCTCCCCCCTCCCTCCAATCTTCTCCCCCCCTCCCTGCAATCTTCTCCCCCCTCCCTCCAATCTTCTCTCCCCCCCTGTAATCTTCTCCCTCCAATCTTCTCTCCCACCTCCCTCCAACCTTCTCTCCCCCTCCCTCTAACCTTCTCTCCCCTCCCTCCAACCTTCTCTCCCCCTCCCTCCAACCTTCTCTCCCCCTCCCTCCAACCTTCTCTCCCCCTTCCTCCAATCTTCTCTCCCCCTCCCTCCAATCTTCTCTCCCCCTCCCTCCAATCTTCTCTCCCCTCCCTCCAATCTTCTCTCCCCCTACCTCTAACCTTCTTCCCCCCTCCCTCCAACCTTCTCCCCCTCCCTCCAATCTTCTCTTCCCCCTCCCTCCAATCTTCTCTTCCCACTCCCTCCAATCTTCTCTCCCCCACTCCCTCCAATCTTCTCTCCCCCACTCCCTCCAATCTTCTCTCCCCCACTCCCTCCAATCTTCTGTTCCCTCCTCCCTCCAATCTTCTCTCCCCCCTCCATGTAATCTTCTCCTCACCTCCCCTTCCCTGTAGCGTGGCTGAGCTCCTCTCCGGCCTGCGACCCGGCCGGACTGACAGGAAGTGCACACTCGCTCAGTGTGCACTTCCTGTCAGTCCGGCCGGGTCGCGGACCAGAGAGGAGCTCGGCCACGCTACAGGGAAGAGGAGGTGAGGCAGTGCAACTGCTCAGGCGGCTCCAGTATTTAAAGGGCCGGCGATGGGTGCGCAGGGCGCCCCCTCCTATGTGGCACCCTAAGTGGCTGCCTAGTTCGCCTTATAGGACCCTATTGACCTTCTCTCCTCTGGGGATCCTATTGGCTTATACGGACTGAGGATGGCGCGAAACTCCCAAGTGGGCGGCGTAGAAGAGGTACTTATACGAGTGGGGAGGGGGGGGACCTTTTGCTTTGGTCTGTCTGTCCCTTGAGAAAGGCGGCTTTACCGCTGAAACGCGCGTCGGGTCTTTACCGACTTTTTTAGAACCTTAGCGGACCTATATGTCAGTATTTTCTGTGCTCTAATGATACTTTAGGAAGGTTAGGGGGTACAGGAGGATCTTTTGGGCTATATGTGTAGGATTTTGTGAAGTTATTCTGTTCCCTACACTTCCCCCTTTTTTTCTAATATATGTACTTTATGGACCTTTCTATCCTTTCGATTTCTGGTCTCTTTTTGAAGCACATATACTGTTCTGTGTAGGTTTAATGATTATTTGCATGGCACAATATATAGTGTAACTAGTGTCTCTTTTTTCCTATAACTCTCTTATGAGCTACATTGTTACATTTATATGGACACTCTACACTATAACTAGTTGCCTGCAATAATCTCATACCCTCTGTTTCATGAGGTCTTTTTAGCTTTCTAATTGCTTCTTTGAAATAAAGTTTATTTATTGTTTTTGATATACTTTTTTTGACGCCCATGTTGGGGTGGTCTATGAGGGGGATCAGTCCATTTGATTATGGAATGATCCTGCCTCTTTTCTCTCTATTATAATATTTATAGGGCTATGCCCTTTTTGCCACCCCTATAACCCTTTTCTCTGTGCTCCCTACTAGGTTCGCCTTGTAGGAAGCATTTGCTTCTTTAAGGATTTGAGATATTGCACAAGTGACTTCTTTCTTTGATTCTTATTGTATGTATTGGGACTGATGTGTATTATAGTCATTGCTGCTTTCCAGGAGTAGTGGGAGTTTGAGTGCAAGGCTTAATTTTATATGTTAGGCTAAAACAACTGTGGCGGAACTACCACCAATTTCATTTTTGTCCCCTCATTTCGTCTGGTTTGCCCTTTTTCCGTTCCGGAGTACTGTATACGAACGAAATCCATTTGACTTCCATATGAGGACTACCCCTGTACACCATTAGAATGCTCACACCAGAAACTTAAGTGCAAAACCACAAGGGAAGTAATTAATGAATGCTACTCCTGGGTGCCCGCTATTTCGTATAACTGAACGCTCGTGGTGGACAAAAGAATGGCGGCCATCTTGTCTCCCGAATGTGAGCAGCGGTACTGTCATCGAGTGCCTGGAACTCTTTTCCCGGTAAAGATCAGACCGCTGCCCGTTCTATTTTCCGACCACCTATACGAACGACGTTCGTGAGATATGAACTACCGGACAGGGGGAGCATTCGTATCCTGAAACGAAAAGAGATTCCATGGCATGGTGTTCGCACTGGAACCCTCAAACAGACAACGTCCAGGACACCTATTTCCCTGGAACTGTTTTGGGCTACCGCCTCATGTCCAGCCGGTCAAAACTTTACCTCGATGGTATTCCAGTTTCACCTGTCGGGATCCCGCGGGTGGCTGCGATGGGAGGCTGCACTCCGCTCGCGGTACTCACCCTCCAGCCGTCCGCGGTCCCCTCCTCCTCCTGGGCTCGGCGAGCGGCATCCTTCCAGCCTCGGATGCCGCCCGCGTCTTCCTCCACGTCCCCCAGCGACAGCATGCATGACGCTGCACGCTGGGAGACCGCCCAATATATTACACGCCGGGGTCAGTCACCTGATGGTTTAAATACTTACCTTTCCTGTTCCTCCCTGCCCTGTTGTGGTCTTTGCTTGCTAGTATTGATACTGAACTTGTGTTTCTGGTTACGTACTCTCTGGCTTGTTAATCTGACTTTGTGACTTTCTCCTACCCTTTGACCTCGGCTTGTCTCTCGTTATTCTGTCGTCTGGTTCCCCTTACTCGGCTTGTCTCCTGACTATTCTGTGTGTGCTCAGCCCGGCCACTCTAAGGTCCGGTACTGCACCTTTTCTGTGTGTGTGTGTGTGTTAGGGTGTTGGGTTCCCCGATTCGTGAAATTACAACAGGGCCATAATGGAACCTGCTGACATACCACAGCTCCTAGTTAATCAGGAGGCTAGAGTGGATGGCTTGGACCACCGTATGGATCAGTTTGCTCAAGCTTTGCAAACCATACTTGCTCGTACTGCACACTTGCAGCCTGCCGTTCAGGAGGCTGCTGCTGCTGTGCCCGAACCCATTCCCACTCCAGTACCCGTTCCTGCTCATGTAGTTCACATGACGCCACTACAGCGGTGACCCAGCATTGTGTCGTGGTTTCGTCAACCAAATCGACATCCATTTGGTGATGAATCCACGTTCCTATCCCACTGACAGATCTAAAATTGCCTTTTTGATAAACCACTTGTCCGGGAGAGCTTTAGCATGGGCCAACCCCATGTGGGAGAAAGGTCTCCTATGTCCTTTGCAGATTTTCTGACAGCTTTCAAACGCACGTTTGATCAACCCGGTAGGGTTGCTTCTGCTGGCAAAGCTCTGCTTAGGGTCCGACAGGGTAACAGATCTGTAGCGGATTACACTATCGAATTCCACACTCTAGCAGCTGAAGTGGTTTGGAATAATGACGCCCTTGTAACAGCCTTTCAGGAGGGTTTGGCCGCTTATATATTGGAGGAAATAGCATCCAGGGAATTGCCTGTTCTTCTAGATGATGTTATAGACTATATGATTCTTATTGATAACCGTATTAGAGAGAGGCGTAGTCAAAGACGGCTGTATACACGGGTGTTAACTGCTCTACCCAGTACTGCACTACTAGCGTTACCCGCTCCTAGGCAACCATCCCCTGAACCCATGCAATTGGGTGCTACGGGGTTAACTGAGGCCGAAAGAGCGTACCGTAGAAGGGAGGGGTTATGCCTTTGTTGTGGGAAGAGGGGGCACCACTGTAACGCCTGCCCTAAAGTACAGGGAAACTCCAGCACCTAAGGCCTAGAGAGGGGTCGGCCTCGGGTGTTATGACTTTGTCCCCTCATGTGTCCATCTCCAGACCGTTTATTACGGTTTCTCTTTTGGTCAATAAAACCACTATAACAACCAAAGCCTTGATCGATTCAGGTGCGGCAGACAACCTTATGGATGAGACCTTTGCCAAAACCGCAGCCCTGACTTTGATCCGAAACGCCACACACTTGGCCGTTAAGGCCATAGATGGTAGACCACTTGAGAAACCCCTGGTGACCCATGAAACCCAGGACATAGTTATGTCTTTGGGTGCTTTTCACAAGGAAAGGTTAACCTTCCAAATAATTGACTCTCCTACTGCCTCCATCGTTCTGGGTTTTCCCTGGTTAGTTAACCACAACCCTGCACTTGATTGGGGTTGTTTAGATATACTTTCCTGGGGGGAATCTTGTCAATGAGACTGTATGCTCATGTACGTTCTGTTTGTTTACTCAACGTGCCCACGGCTAAACCACTTTCGGTTTCTGTCCCTTCTGTATATGCAGACCTTGCCTTGGTTTTTGAAAAAAGGGAGGCAGATAAGCTACCTCCACATCGTGAGTATGACTGTGCCATAAACCTGTTACCGGGTACAATGCCTCCTTGGGGAAAGGTCTACCCTCTTTCTGAGAAAGAAAACCAGGTCATGGAGGAGTACATACTGGAATCCCTAAGTAATGGTTTTATTAGAAGGTCCTCCTCCCCTGCTGGTGCTGGTTTCTTCTTTGTGGCAAAGAAGGAGGGCAATTTGAGGCAATGTATAGACTACAGGGGTCTGATTATATAACGATTAAAAACGCCTACCCTGTACCCCTCATCACTGAGTTGTTTGATCGTGTTAAAGGTTCTAAGTTCTTCACTAAATTAGACCTCAGGAGGGCTTATAACCTTGTCCGTATAAAGGAGAATGATGAGTGGAAGCCAGCGTTCAACACACGCAGTGGGCATTACGAATATCTGGTCATGCCTTTTGGACTGTGTAATGCTCCTGCTGTGTTTCAGGACCTCATAAATGATGTCCTTAGGGATCTATTGCATTTATGTGCCGTGGTGTACCTTGACGACATACTTGTGTATTCCCCTGATTTGAAGTCACACCATAACCATGTTAGGATGGTGCTCAAAAGGTTATTACAGAACGGACTCTACTGTAAGTTAGAAAAATGTTTATTCGATCAGACCTCTGTGCAATTCCTAGGATATATAATTACTGAACAGGGTTTCAGTATGGATCCTGCTAAATTGGAAGCCATACTGTCTTGGCCACTTCCCCAAGGACTGAAGGCTATCCAGCGTTTTATAGGATTTGCCAACTATTATGGGAAATTTATAAAAAACTTTTCACCACTTATCTCTCCTATAACGAAGCTGACTAAAAAAAGGTCTACACCCTAGGGTTTGGACTCCTGAAGCCCTTAAGGCCTTCGAAACTCTCAAGAAAGCATTTGCCTCTGCTCCAGTGCTGCACCACCCTAATCCTTCTCTTCCCTTTGTTATGGAAGTAGACGCTTCTGAGTCGGGTGTGGGAGCAGTACTGTCTCAGAGGTTGTCGTATGACAAACCCCTCCATCCCTGTTGTTATTTTTCTAAAAGGTTGTCTGATCCGGAAAGGAATTACGATGTTGGGAACAGGGAACTATTAGCTATTGTGTTAGCTTTTAAGGAATGGAGGTACCTATTAGAGGGTTCTAGACACAAAATTATGGTTATAACAGACCATAAGAACCTCTCCTATATAGCGGATGCTAGAAGGTTATCTGTCCGGCAGGCTAGATGGTCTCTATTTCTTTCACGCTTCCAATACGTGATTACCTATAGACCTGGTTGCCATAATGCCAAAGCAGACACTATCTCTCGACAGCATGAACCATTAGAATTTGTTAACCCGACTCCTGAACATATTGTACCTGCGTCTCAGATAATACCTGCTACCCGTTTGGTTGTTTCGTCTCCTTTCCTTGATAGTATTAAGACATACCAAACCCAAGCACCCCCTGAGACGCCAGTTGGTAAACTATACGTTAAAGCAAATGACAGAAAAAAGTTGTTGACTTTATTTCACACCGCCAAAACTGCTGGTCATCCGGGGGTTACCAAAACCTATAAGGGCCTCCTTCAACAGTTCTGGTGGCCTTCACTTAAGCGAGACGTAATGGATTTTGTACAGGCTTGTCGGGTCTGTACGCAGTGTAAGTCCCCTAATGTGAGACCCCAGGGTCTACTGATGCCTCTATCTATACCTAAGAAACCTTGGACCCACTTATCCATGGATTTCATTGTAGACCTTCCTCTTTGATGGTCAGACAGTGTTATTGACTGTGACGGATAGGTTCTCTAAAATTGCGCACTTTATTCCGCTTAAGAAACTGCCTTCTGCGGTTCAGCTAGCTCAGGTGTTTGCCAAAGAAGTGTTCCGCTTGCATGGGGTGCCTCAGGATATCGTATCTGACAGGGGCCCTCAATTTGTCTCTCGGTTTTGGAGCGGCTTTTGTGCTGAAATGGGGGTCTCCTTGTCGTTTACTTCCTCCTATCACCCGCAATCTAATGGTGTGGCCGAACGTGCTAATCAGTCTGTGGAATTGTATTTGCGCTGCTTCACTAATGCGCACCAGGACGACTGGTCTCGCCTCCTTCCGTGGGCTGAATTTGCCAAGAATACGGTGTCTCATTTGTCTACTGGCTTAAGTCCTTTTGAGGTTGCTTATGGGTTTCGGCCTTCTGTCCTTCCCGGTGCGTTCTCCGACAAGGCCCGCCTTGGACCAGCACCTCGCCTCTTTGCGGAAGATGTGGGATCAGGTCCATATTGCGCTGTCTCGTTCAGCAGCTGCTCAGAAGAAGTTTGCTGATCGCCATAGGGTTGCGGCCCCTTCTTATGTTCCGGGTGATAGGGTATGGTTGTCCTCCAGGAACCTCCATCTCAAGGTTCCCTCGATTAAATTTGCTCCCAGATTTCTTGGTCCCTACAAGGTGTTACGTAGGGTTAACCCCGTTTCCTACTCCCTTGACCTGCCTCCTTCCATGCGTATTCCGAACACGTTTCACGTCTCGCTTTTGAAGCCCTTACTGTGTAACCGGTTCTCTCGTCCCCTCGGGCGGCCCGTTTCCCCTCGCGCTGTCCCTAGTGACGTGTACGAGGTGGCTGCCCTTCTCGACTCTCGTGTTTCTAGGGACCAGCTGCAATATCTGGTGGATTGGAAGGGGTAGGGTCCTGAGGAGCGGTCTTGGGTTTCTAGCTCTGATCTGCACGCTCCCTCTTTGGTCCGCTCCTTTCATGCCCGGTTTCCTTTGAAGTCTTCTGCTTCCTGCCCTCCGGGCGTTCTTCGAGGAGGGGGTAATGTCGGGATCCCGCGGGCGGCTGCGAGGGGAGGCTGCACTCCGCTCGCGGTACTCACCCTCCAGCCGTCCGCGGTCCCCTCCTCCTCCTGGGCTCGGCGAGCGGCATCCTTCCAGCCTCGGATGCCGCCCGCGTCTTCCTCTACGTCCCCCAGCGGCAGCATGCATGACGCTGCACGCTGGGAGACCGCCCAATATATTACACGCCGAGGTCAGTCACCTGACCCGGCGTTAAAGGCACAGTGCCTCAATCACACTGGGAGGTTTAGATATCTCCCACTTGTAATTGTTAATTCTGATTGGAAATTATCCAATCAGAATTAACCTGATGGTTTAAATACTTACCTTTCCTGTTCCTCCCTGCCCTGTTGTGGTCTTTGCTTGCTAGTATTGATACTGAACTTGTGTTTCTGGTTACGTACTCTCTGGCTTGTTAATCTGACTTTGTGACTTTCTCCTACCCTTTGACCTCGGCTTGTCTCTCGTTATTCTGTCTTCTGGTTCCCCTTACTCGGCTTGTCTCCTGACTATTCTGTGTGTGCTTAGCCCGGCCACTCTAAGGTCCGGTACTGCACCTTTTCTGTGTGTGTGTGTGTGTTAGCGTGTTGGGTTCCCCGAATCGTGACATCACCGAACCGATCTGTGTGTTCTTTGGATATGTTATACACTCAGATCAGGGGATGTACTTTTTGTGGGATTCCTGAGTATGGTGGGGGTACTTTTGAGGTACTTTATATTTTGTATGGATTTTGTAAGTATTCTGTACCTGAGAGATAATTGAATTATATGTTTTTATCATGCAATTATCTCTCAGGCACAGAGGATCCTGTGAACATAACATAGCGTAATACAGTTACAATAAAAAAAAAAGTGAATGGTGTAGGTATTGAACTCACAAACATAAGATGAAAGTAGACTTCTCACCCCACCACGGGTTAAAACGAATCAGAGAGCTGGTAGATCTCAGTATTGGAAATCCTCATAAATTCCTTAAGTAAATGGAGGAAAGAGAGCCATACATGGTGAAGTACAGTTAGAATCAAAAAAAGATTTATTTAGATTGCACTTACAAGCAGGCAGACAATCTGGGCATATCTCCACACAATGTGGAACCAGGTAGCAGCGCAGTAGATCTTGTGGTGCCAAAATATAGCAATAAAAACAGAAACAAATATAATATAAAACAAATAGAGTAAAAGTTCTGATAAAGTCCAAGGTAAGTTGTCCAACGCGTTTCGTCCGATAGGGGACTTCCTCAGGGATCTGTGGTGACTCTATCCCAGCAGCCCTTAACATAATGTGAGCTGATTGGCTGCAGCTCACATCCCCTCATTTGGCCAGCACATCTGGAGGGGTAAGAGAGTGACCGGCGGGAGAGTGGTTTTATGTGCTCCCGCCGGTCCGACGAATATGAATGTCCCTCCCTCTCCCTCCCGCTACCCTGATTATGCCGCCGCCGCCCTCCTTCAGTTCGTGCTTTCTGACAGCTGCAGTCAGAAAGCATGAAAGTGAGTATGCCGCCGGACCGGCTAGGCGGCTGCCCGGTCCAGCGGCACCACTTTAATGCGGCCACCCCCCCTCACACCCGTGTATAAGTCGAGCCTGCAAGATAACATTAAGTTTGCAGGCAAAATGTCTCGACCTATACACGGGTATATATACGGTAGTTTTCATGTATATCCAATTTCTGTCTTTAGTGTGTATATATATTTTGCCATGTTTCATTGTATTGGAGACCCCATGTAGGGGCCAGAGCATAAAAGCTGTGTGTGGCCTGAATAAAATCAGTTGACTCCCATTACTATGTTTCATCTGATTACTGGAGGAATGGATGTCTGCAAGTTGGCTGAGGGAAGGAATTAGTGGAGGTAACAGGTCGGGTTACCCATGGTCCGCTACAACAACCTAATTTAAAACCTGAATAAAAAATAAATTAAAAAAGGAATTTTCCAACTTTTTTGGTCTAAAATGTGCAAAAGGAATGAGGAAAAAAAGAAGGGACAGAGACATCTTAACTCAACAGAAATCATTGGACAGACCCTGCTAAATATGCCCCAACATTGGGAGGTATGCGATCGAGCCGTGGAGGGCATTGCCAATGATTTGACTCACGTCACCTGTGAAGCGCTTCAAGTCCACCTGTAAAAGGAGTGGGCCCCCATTTAAGGGGCATGTCAGCCTGTCATCAAGCACGCAAAGTTGACTGACAGCCTGTCTGACTGGCCCATTACTGGCAGGACCATGCATAGTCCTATGTATATCTGTACAGCGTTAGCAAGTCTAATGATGCACTCGTGCCGGGAACAAACTGGATACAGGACACCACCAGGGAACTAAAGGACAGCAGTACAGGGCCCAAAATCTTGAATGTTGGGAAGCAAGCATTAGTTCAATAACCATGTACACGTAACGTGAACGAAAACTATTGGGAAGAAATGGGAGATGCCTGGTATAAAGTATTTATTTGGCAAATGGATTTTTAATATCGGATTTTAATTAAGACGGTGACAGTTTACTGTATTATAGATCACATTTGGTGGAGCAGAGTATTCCATCTTCCAAAAAAAGCTCAATTAATGTGGGCTGGCTGTAAGATGCAAAATGAATTTAAACAAAGTATATGAGAACTCTGAGAATGGACACAACTTGCACTTCAGTAAATCCCCTCACAGGTCTCAAAATAGTTTTTGTTCACTTGTGCCATTACAGAGAGAACATATTTTGAAACTTATCCAGATCTCATCTGTATGGGCAGTCCAGAACCAAAATGCCAGCAAGTTCTCTCTGCACAAGAGTTACAGTAACCCCAGACGATTGTTTCGGCCTTCTTTGAGCCCCGTCAGTGAGGTGTAGCTGATACCCCTCTACGCACAGTGAGGACGTGGTCCACGTCTGGATTACCCTTTTAACTTGGGGAGAGCCAAGTTAATAGTTAATGAATTGCAATAAAAACAAAGAATAAACGGACAAAAGCTTAGAGAAATTCAGTACTTTGCCCTTCGGTAAATACCCGCTCACGTCTCAAAATAGCTTTTGCTCACTTGTGCCATTACAGAGAGAACATATTTAAATGTCTATTCTAGGGGTGTGGCCTGGACGAGCATGGTGCAGGACGCACACTGAAAGAGCTCCGCACCCCTGGCCGCCTAAATAGCGAAAATTAGCCACAAAAACGGGAGAAAATGGTCCGCAATAAGAGACAGCTAACAGCAGAGACAGCGGGAACAGACTCACCGAGAAGACACACGGGCCCGATGGATGATTTCGTCGCTACACCGCCCGACACGCGAAAACAGCATGGTGAGCACAAAATGGCGCCCGCCTCTCCAACCACGGAGAACGAGGGAGAGCCCCACACAGAAGTCGCACAGGGTAGTGAGCTAGCCCAGATCAGAGCTGAATTGGCACACATCTCTGCCAGCATGCTCACCAAGGCAGACACTGGCACCCTAGTGCAGGAAATCCGAGCCGCAATGCGTGGTGAGCTCGCTGAAATGCGCTCTGACCTGAATGCGCTTGAACAAAGAGTGGATGAAATAGAGACAGCAGCCCAGGGATGCGATGAACACCACAGGGCAACAGAGGTGGCGGTTACAAGACAGGGTAACATGCTCCTAACGCTCCGCAGGCAAGTGGAAGATCTGGAGAATAGGAGCCGGCGTAATAATATCCGGATTAGGGGCCTGCCAGAAGCGGACGCAGATCAGCTCCAGGCAACGCTAATTGCCTTATTTCAACAGATAATGCGGGACCAAGCCCCTGAAACACTCCGTATTGAGAGGGCACACAGAGCACTGGGCCCTTTACGACAGGACGGCAACCCCAGGGATGTGGTATGCTGCCTAACCTCTCAAGGAGTGAAAGATCAAATAATGGCCGCAGCACGAGAGCAGACCTCCATCAGATTCCGCGGGGTCGAAGTTTCACTCTTCCAGGACTTGTCCGGCCTCACACTAGACGCTAGAAGGGCCCTGAGACCGGTGACGAGTACCCTCCGTGATAAACGCATACCATACCGATGGGGCTTCCCATTCAGCCTCCAAGTGAAACACGGTAATACATGGCCCGCTGGCCAGAAGATATCCCACGTATGCTACGAACACTGGGCCTACCATCCGTTAGCGCTAGGAACTGGATCCTGGAAGAAACTGTGGCAACACGACGAGACCCTCTAACACCGCTGCTCCCACAGGCACCTATACCCGGCAACAATACCCCACCACGTCGACGAGGGGGCCCGGAGGGTCCGGAAGAGTAGTCTCCAAGGAGAGGTCGATTGGTCGGGGATTTGGTGAGTCCTGAACACACCTGGGGACATACACACTTATGGGTAATGGGGATCACAAGGCAACGGGGGGGGGGACTGGACACTTGGGGAGGGAGAGGGACGAGGGTATCTAATGTCGCTGACAGTTCCCCCGTCTCCCCGGACCCTGAGGAGACACTGGGAACCAGGAGACTGGCGGGCTACTAACCTGAACTGCCATCACAGGGCACGGAGGACACAAGTTGGGTGGCCAACACATGCAACCCCTAGATGGGGGATTTGGGTGGGGGGACGAAGGGACAATATTGCCTGGGGAGGGCACATCTGCTGACCTACTACAAACCCGATAGCGATGCAGCAGCCCAATATGTTCTCTGGTATAGGCCCGATCGGGGCCCCTCTTGTCAATGTGACTGAAGTGCCGCCAGTCCTCTCATAAGGCCTAGAATCGGCACAGTTCAGGGAGAAGAGACTGCCTCAAGATGGCTCTTAGAGACATATACCCCAGAAGGGTCCAAGAAAAAAGTGTATGCACTGTCAGAAATGTTATATGATATTATGGTGTACAGGAGAGAGGGGAGGGAACGTATACTGGTCGCAGGGGTCCTAATGCATGATATTTGTCGATACAATTTGCTGTCCTAGACCGGGGGACCCACACAAGGGATAAATGACTGTTACCAGGAAAGGCGACGAAGCAGGATGGGGACCCGACGGGCCACAGTAGACACACATTTATGTTTGGGAACGGGAGCCTGAGTAGTGAGAAACAGTGATACATAGTCACTAGACGAGAGACAGCGTCCCATACATCCAGGCCCCCTAGGACCCCCACAACTACGCGACACAGAAGGCATGCGCCACCCCTTACACCAACGGTGAAGTCCGGGGATAAGATGCATACGTGCCTAGAAAAATCCAGACACGCCCGACCCCTCCCGGTGAACTTCCCCCCCCCCCCCCCCGAGAACGATAGATGCCCCCAGGAGTTTAGAGACCCAACCCCATGTCGACCGCTCACATTCACTCACCGCTAACATACAAAACAGCATCTCTCTGTTCGGAACCTTATGCCTCCCGTTAAGCCAAGGCACCACTGGCCAGGGGGGTGAGTGATAGTTGGTTTATATTTCTACTCGTTACTGTAACCCCGCAGAAAGGGGAATAGAGAATAGCATTTGCTAGTAGTTTTTGATCACGCTCTTTTTGTATAGTGTATATTGCCTGCAACTGTGCTCCAAGGGACCGGATCCCCCTAGACAGGCGCCACTCAAAGGTTGACGGGGGGGCGTGGGACGCTCCTCTTGGGCGACGCACGCGACACCCCTGCCACAGGTGCCGAATCATACAGGTCTGTATTGGGCCTGACATACCTCCCCCCCCTCCCCTCCCTACACCTATTCCTATCCCATCCCCCTTCCTAAGAAGGCTCGGAACCATGGGGTCGGGGTTTACGCCCGCTCCTCTGCATGTCTGGACGTGTAACGCCCGGGGCCTGAACGCTCCCGAGCGGAGATCCCATCTGCTACGAACCCTGTGGGCCGACAGGGTGTCAGTTGCCTTTCTCCAAGAGACTCATTTCAAAGGCACAGAAAATCCTACGCTAAGAGACTCGCGATACCCGGTGGGTTTTTTCGCGAACCACCAGACAGCCAAGAAGGCAGGAGTAGCAATTCTATTCGCAAACACGATACCATTTGACTGTGCCGACACCCTTGCCGACACCATGGGACGCTATCTATTCGTAAAAGGCACAATAGCTGGCTGCTCGTATACCTTCGCAAGCGTATATGCCCCGAACACCCGCCAAGGCAGGTTCGTCCGACAGACGCTAACTAAGTTAGAGAGATTCAGAGAGGGATTCCTGGTGGTTGCAGGGGATTTGAATGTGGCCCTGGATCCGAGGAGCGACACCTCCAGAGGCGTTAGCTCCCTCACACGCCAAAGCTTACAGACCATCCGAAGAGCCCTCGGGGGCTACGGACTCGTGGACTGCTGGAGAGTGATGCACCCTGCAGACAAGGACTTTACCTATTATTCCACGGTGCATCACTCGTATAGCAGGCTGGACTACATACTGGTATCCCAGGAGTTTCTGCCTAAGCTGATATCAGCAGAGATTATGCCAATGACCTGGTCCGACCACTCGCCTGTTTCGGCTAAACTTGAGTCCCCACTATTTCGACCGAGGGACCGTCAATGGAGGTTGAATGAATCGATCCTCAATGACGCACCAGTAGTCGCGGAACTCCGAACGGCTCTAACAACATTCTTTGAAGAAAATGAAACCCCAGAGACTTCAGCCATGACGGTGTGGGAAACACACAAATGTGTCATCCGGGGACACCTCATTAAAATATGCACCCACAGGCAAAAACAACAGCGCCTGCGCGTGGCCGAGTTAACGGCACAGATAGCGACCCTGGAAGCCACACATAAGGCCTCCCAGACCGACACGGACTACAAATCCCTCCTAGATGCGAGACGAGCACTGAGGGACATTCTCCAACGCAAACTCCAGTACACGATCCGCAAATCCCAGCGTTTTTTCTACGAGTATTCGAACAAATGCGGCCGTTTACTTGCCAGAGTTCTACAGAAGAGGCGCAGGATGTGCCAGATCACAAAAATTAAAAATAGAGACCAGACGACCACCCAAATACCAGATAAAATTCTGAGCGCCTTCCAAGGGTTCTACAACGATCTGTACAACCTACCGGTAGATGACGCTCCTGATGCCCGACGCCTCCAGGACACACGCATAGCGGAGTACCTACAACGACATGTGGAAATATACTCATGCCCAAGCTCCTGACGGGTCTCAACTCCCTCTTGGAGGGGGGTATGCTCCCTAGGGATACCCTAACGGCTACGATTACGGTAATCCCAAAGGAAGGCAAGGACCCGACCAGTTGCGCCAGCTACCGGCCGATATCACTATTGAACGCTGACCTGAAACTTTTCACGAAGGTCATAGCAACGCGCATAAGCTGGGTTCTGCCGGAGCTGATACATCCTGATCAGGTTGGGTTTGTCCCAGGTCGAGAGGCCAGGGACAACACCATCCGCGCCCTGAATATCATACACGCCTCAAAACAGTCGTCGCAGAAGGTCCTTCTCCTCTCAACAGACGCGGAGAAGGCCTTTGACCGGGTAGACTGGCACTATATGCTAGCGACACTACAGACAATGGGCTTTGGCCCTCACATCCTGGCATGGGTCTCCGCCTTATACACGATACCGTCTGCTAGGATCAGGGTGAACGGCGCACTGTCAGACCCAGTGCACATACGCAACGGAACGAGACAGGGATGCCCGCTGTCCCCCCTCCTGTTTGCCCTCTCCTTGGAACCCTTCCTGGGGGCGGTCAGACGGGATGGGGGCATACGGGGGTTTGCTATGCAAGAGCAGGAACACAAAGTGGCGGCATATGCTGTTCTTTATCAGCGAACCAATGGTCTCCCTACCGAGTCTCCTGAGGGCCTTTGAGGAATACGGACAAATATCGAACCTAAAACTAAACACGGACAAATGGGAGGCTCTACCCATAACAACGGGTGATACGATGACTACCCATCTTAAATCACAGTATGCCTTTACATGGTGTCAGGAAAAGCTATCATACCTTGGCATCTGGCTACCTGCAGACCTTTCACGGCTATTCACTCACAATTTCGCCCCTATACAACAGAAACTAGGCTCGGATTTAGCCAGGTGGGCTGGATTATGCGTATCGTGGTTCGGGAGAATGAACGCGATAAAAATGAATCTCTTGCCCCGCCTGTTATACTTGTTTCAGACTATACCTATCTCTATACCAAGGACCTACTTCAGAGCCATGGACACGGCCATCGCCAAGTTTGTCTGGCTCTCCAAGGCGCCAAGACTGAAAAGATCGCAACTGCGACTACCAAAGGCGCAAGGCGGAGTGGGACTCCCATCTCTCCTGGACTACTATAGAGCCACACATATCCATAGAATTGTTGATTGGCATGCCACCGGCAGACGGAAACAATGGATACACATGGAACGGCTCCAGATGGGAGGCTCACTGCCAGCGGCAATATGGCTGAGTGGCCCATTAACCTCAATAAGAACCCGCAAGCACCCACTTATCGGTGCGACCTTGCGAGTTTGGTACTCGATAAGGACTAAACTGGCGTGGACAACGACCCCAGGGCCGCTGACACCGATCACACACAACCCAGACTTAGCAGGGGGACTATCTCCACGCGACGTAGAGGCATTTGGGGACGCGGACTGGGCATACATGCATCAGTGGTGCACGAACGACTCGTTAAAACAGTTGCCGGACCTGATCACCGATAGAGCACCAACGGGGCTTGAAAGATTCAGATATTTCCAAATCAAATCGTTCTATCAAGCCCTCCCAGGGAAACGCCTACTACATAGACCCCTCACAGAGTTCGAGAAACTATGCACGAAGCGACAACACCTATGCAGAGGAATCTCGACCCTATATGCGATGCTGATATCCTCCACACAACATGCACCCTTGAAACACATCGTACGCTGGGAGGAAGCCACAGGGGTAACGTTGACGGCCCCCCAGTGGACGAACATTCACATCTTGACTCACCAAAGCTCTATTAGCTCCAAACAACAGGAACTCAACTATAAAATATTGACCAACTGGTATAGAACCCCAGCGAGAATACAACAGATGATCCCGGACTCATCGCCGACATGTTGGCGATGCAACAATGAAGTAGGCACAGCTCTCCATATTTGGTGGACGTGCCAAAAGATAACCCCATTCTGGCAACAGGTACACACCCAGATCGAACATATCACGGGCACAGATATTCCCCTGCAGCCACTACAGATGCTACTTCACCATACACCGCTACCCATCTCAATATATAAAAGGACTCTAACCAAACACCTCCTGAACGCTGCCAAGACGCTTATTCCGACACGATGGCGCACCACACAGATACCCACCCTGCAACACTGGATGGACAGGGTCGAAGAAATACATGGGATGGAACAGCTAACCACCGCCCTCAATGGCACCACAGAAAGATACATGCATGTTTGGATGCCCTGGATAACGTATATATCGAATAGACCAAACTAAATACCATCACAGACTCCTGAAGTGAGCTCGAAACAGGGAACGTTCCGGAGGGTCAAACCTTGGGGTGCCTCCTCGGGCCCCGGAGGGGTGCCCGGCTGGGCGGTCCGGAGGAATGCGGGGGGCCCCGGCCTAGTTGGCGAATGTGCCTTCCCCTCCCTCCCCTCCCCCCTCTCTGCCACACCACCACCCTCCCACCCTGCCCACCCCGTCCTCTCCCCTCTCCTCTCCCCCTGAACACACCGCTCCCAGGAGCTACGTACAGGCTTAAGACATACAAAGTCGAGGCTTTCGCCTCTTATATGTCACCTTGCAAAAGTTAGGGATGGGCCGCACTTAGGCCCTACAGATAAGCTCCGAACCATGGACAAACACCATGACTCGGGGAGAACAATTGATAGAGGACAACAGGGACTAGAGGCTATCTGTACAAGGGACATGAGGGCCATTGGCACTTGCAGAGAGGCATAAGGAATCCTAGACCCTTACAAGTGACAGACTGACTGCTGACCACCACCGACTACCTAAGCCGCCAAGACAGACGCATCCCACAGACGGCTAGCAAGCTCAGACCCTACAGTCCATACCACTGGCAACGAAGGGGGGAAAGGTGACGGTGAACCCAAACGGAACACACGTACTAATGCTACACTGGGGGCAAGCTGAGGGCCTGGTAATCCCTTGATCGCCAAAAGTCACCAACGATGAGAGGAGATAGACTGCCCAAGATCTGAACACAAGCACACACTGACCACCCAATAAGCGTACCACAGATAGATCAGCTCTAATGCTTGGCTGGGCAGGAACTGTGATAGCAAAAGATGCTTTGACTGCACCCCACCAAGCCTTCATACCGGCAAGCCCCACTTCCCCCCACGCTCTGCTGACTACTGCCTGCTACGCAAAGGTGCACTTAGCAAGCACAATGAGGTTACATCAGTTACGGACTGACAACTATCCCCCTTCAGCACAGGAAATCAATATAGACGGAGGACAGAAGGGAGTAGCTCAGGGACGACAGATGGGAAGACAAATGACTGGGTAACTCAGGGAGACACCAACGCTGCTGTCCATGGTCCCAAGCTGA
Source organism: Pelobates fuscus (assembly GCF_036172605.1). Classification (NCBI taxonomy): domain Eukaryota; kingdom Metazoa; phylum Chordata; class Amphibia; order Anura; family Pelobatidae; genus Pelobates; species Pelobates fuscus. Next base: position 23,472,120 of record NC_086317.1, read on the forward strand.
CACTACCACTTGACACTTCTGTTTGCTCACTCGGTTATGCTGTCATGCTTGTGATATATACTAACCATGTGAATTTAGGTCTTACACCGCTAAATGTAAGGACGATGTAGTAGCGAATGGGGTTATCCCACACAATTGTACCATATACTGGAATAGACCCTATCGGGAGACGAGTGTGTATCCTTAACTATGTTATCGATGTTTGTGTAAAACGTATTCCTTGAACCTTTCTTTATGTCTTGTTTGTTTTTGAAAAACTTAAAATAAAGATTGACTAAAAAAAAAAAAAATGTCTATTCTAATATATCACAAAATTCAAATACATTCTAACTATATTAAAAATGTAACACAAAATGGAGAAATAAAGTAAACAGATTGCAGGTCAGGAGCCCGGATACAAGTCAAGGGCTCGTGAGCTGCACCACTGTAACCACCTAATGGGGAAATAGGAGAAAGTGATGTATAGATTCCCACAAGGGGACACTAACATCAGGAGAGCTCCACTGGTATAAGAAATGAGGAAGGGGGGCCCTACCCTTACTCAATCTAAGGGTAAAAAGGGATATGCAAACAAAAAGTATAACTTGAAACCAACTCTCCCTACTAAATAAATAAACACCTGAAAATAAATAGTGGTAACAATTTAAAAAAGTGCTACCAAGTGCAGAGATTAACCCCCAAAGGACACAAGACATGTGTGACATGTCATGATTCCCTTTTATTCCAGAAGTTTGGTCCTTAAGGGGTTAAAGAAAAAGAAAATTCTTGACGCGCGTTTCTGCGTCTTCAAAATGCCATCATCAGGAGCCTTATATTAATTAAAGGTAGGGCCCCCCTTCCTCATTTCTTATACCAGTGGAGCTCACCTGATGTTGGTCTCCCATTGTGGGATGCTATACATCACTTTCTCCTATTTCCTGTATATTGAAAATGTATTGACTTGAAAGGGCAAAGCTTTCATTCAGCCCCCTGTGGGTTCACTTCCACAAGTGTTGGTAAAAAAAACCAGCCATTAAGCATTGTTAAAATCAATAACTGGTAACTGCTGAAAGATAGCAACGCACTTCCTATGTCATTACTAAAATTTTACATCTGCTCGCTTCTCGTATTTACTTCCGCTGTTTGGCTAAGTTGATTAATGTCAAGAAAAAGATAAATTTTCTCGTTCATTGCTTCAGCAGCTCTATCAGGATACTATAATCTATACATCACCTGCGGCTGGCTGGACAGGTGGCCTGTGTTTGCTTTTAGTCAAATAGAGACACATGTTTTTTTTATTAGCATGGCATCTGTTTGTTGCTTAGTGTTTTGTATCTAATATTAATTCAGTAGCTGATTATTGCCAGTCTTTTAAAAGTTAACATTTAAAATAATTGTAGAATGGAATCTCTAGTAATCACTAAGGAAAACAACTGCTATTTTAGCAATTACTGATGATGCAAAACAGAAACTAGTGTATCTCGTTATCCTTCATCTGTTTACCAGATTAAATTTGTTTCTTTTATCTCTTTCAGTCTCTGTGTATGTAAATGGAGATGTGTTTGGTTTCATAAACACAGATGTTACACTGCGTTGCCGAACAGAGACAAAGGAGCATGTGACCCAACTTACATGGCAGAAGAAAAAGACTCCCAACAACGAGGACTTCCTGACTTACAGTAAAGGAGAGCAGCCGGTATATCTCACCCCATTTGCGAAAGAGAGAGTGACATTTCTAGGGAATGGTGATCAGGGTGGCAACATTCTCATACGCAACGTGACATTAGCTGATGAGGGAATTTACCTCTGTAGCTTTAGTACCCACCCGACTGGAACGAAAGAGAAAGAAATCAAACTACATATTATGGGTAAGAAATATTAATGTGGCAATATTCTATTTTCTTTATTCATCCTTGTATATGTTTAGGTAAGACCCACATTTCATGTCCACCATATTTTTCTATTAAACTGCACAAGAGGTGATCAGTCTCCTAGTCCTAACAGATATAGGTATACAAACAGCTAAAGTGCAATACAAAGTACAATAAATACTAAAGTGCAGCTGGTTATCACTGTGAAACTGATCACGATAGTTACACACAATAAAGAACACACCAAACAAATAAAGTGAACAGAGCAAAATATTGTAATGGTGGGTTATATCTTACTTAATCCGTAAGTGCAATGACATGCAACCCTCTTAAAATATGTTTACATATGTATTATAAAATAAAAGCACACATATACCCCAAAGTCTGGTATAATTATCCCAGCAAAAAAATTAGAAAACAGAAAAAAATCTCACTGGGTAATTACCTGTGATTACTATACTATGTGAGATTTTTTTTCCTGTATTCCTAGATGGTAAAGATGGTTGCGTGTCATTGAACTTACGGATTAAGTAAGATATAACCCACCGTTACAATATTTTTTTGTGTGATGTTCACTTTATTTGTTTGCTAACAGATTAAGGGCCTAGAGTGTGTTCAAGATTGGAAGGTCCATTCACAGAGCCTGATCTGCTAAATATCATGGAAGGTGGGGGGGATAAAGAAGCTGGTCTTTCTCTCTTGTTGCTTGCTGAGGTCTCACAGACCCCTGAAATACATTTCCTGCCATACACCTTAGACGGAATAACCTGAACCCCGAAATTGAAGTGTCTCTGCCAAGTAAATAGCAGATATGAAGGAAAATACTTATAATATAGACTAGTATACGCATTGGTTATCTATCTTGCAAAATGTAATCTCCCGCTAGCTCAGTGTAATATTTCTTTGTTTGCAGTAAGACCATTTGTCACTGTGATTTTGCCACCAATTAAAACACAGACCACAATGAGCATTGTGGCTGAATGCACAGCGATGGCTGCAAAACCTGCTGGTGAGATCAAGTGGATCACAAGTGAGACTCACGCTACCTCAAATATCACGACCTATCAACATGAAAATGGGACTGTGACCACAAAGAGTCAGCTCTCGATGGTGCCTTCACCAGGTCTTTATGGACAGAAGGCAACGTGCGTAGTTTCTCAAGCAAACATTGAGTTGCCAGAAGAGAAGAACTTCGTCTTCGACAATATTCAGTGTAAGTAATAAAAGATCACATGGTTTTATTATACAGTTGTGTTCAAAAGTTTGCATACCCTGGCAGAAATTGTGAAATTTTGGCATTGATTTGGCATTGATTTTAAAATATGACTGAGCATGCAAAAACATGTCTTTTATTGAATGATTGTTATCATACGAAGCCATTTATTATCACATAGTTGTCTGGCTCATTTTTAAATAAGTTCAATCACTTATTAAGTGGGAAATGTGAGGATCTTCTGATACCAAGCCACGGTCAGGTAGACCAAGAAAGATTTCAGCCACAACTGCAGAATCATTATTCAGGATACAAAGAAAAACCCACAGGTAACCTCAGGAGAAATACAGGCTGCTCTGGAAAAAGATGGTGTGATTGTTTCAAAGAGCACAATATGACGGTATTTGAACAAAAATGAGCTGCATGGTCGAGTTGCCAGAAAGTTTGGAGAGTGGTCAACAAGGCCTAAAGTGAAAAGAATACCATCCACATTGTGAAGCTAGGTGGTGGCTCATTGATGTTGTGAAAATTGATGGCAAGATGAATGCATGTTATCAAAAAATACCCGCAGACAATTTGCATTCTTCTGCACAAAGGCTGCACATGGGACACATTTGGACTTTCCAGCATGACAATGACCCTAAACACAAGGCTAAGTTGACCCTCCAGTGGTTACAGCAGAAAAAGGTGAAGGTTCTGGAGTGGCCATCACAGTCTCCTGACCTTAATATCATCGAGCCACTCTGGGAGATCTCAAATGTGCATTTCATGCAAGACGACCAAAGATTTTGCATGACCTGGAGGCAATTTGCCAAGACGAATGGGCAGCAAATTGGATTCGAATCCAATAAAAGTATTTTGCACACTTACTTTTATTTGTTGCTGTTTTATCCTGGCTGATTTTTTATCATTTTAAAGATCCAGTACTACAAAAGAAATCCCTGGTGGGGATTATTCCACCTACGCCTGGTTCATAGAGCAGTGTGGCTGCTCTGAACACTGTAAGTACGTTTCATTTTACCTTTTACTGCTATTTTTTATACGGTAAACACTATGGCCCCTCTCTTGTGATTTTATTTTCATAAGACCGGCACTGCAAGCATCGCTAGAAGGATATCCTATGTGGGGAGTTTAAATACCACTGTATGCTGTTTTACTCAGAGCTGGTTATAGCTCTCCCAATTGTAAGTTGGCACACTTAGGACCTCAGTGTTGTCTGTAGTTGTAGTTAACCTACGTTATTGCACCATTGGGTTTTTCCCCCTTTTATGTATTTTATATGCTGACGCTTATCTGGAATGCTGTAAGAAGTCTTGAGGATACACCTCCAAGTGTCCAGTTATATCCTACATGTGGGGAGTATTAAATACCACTGTATGCTGTTTTACCTAGAGCTGGGCATAGCTCTTTAAATTGTGAGTTGGCACTTCTCTACTTCTATGTTGTTCGTGATCCAGCTTTCCTAAAACTATTTTGCACTATTGGTCTCTATTTTTGCTTTTGTATTTCATATTTACCACTGAGGATTCAAAGCAAGAACTGAAGAATATACACTCCAGGTCTTCGCTGTACTTTAAGAGACTCTTTATATTATTTTGGTTTATTATCTCTCATTGTCCTACTTAGCGCACCCTGTATTTGTTATATGTGTATATTTGTAATGTATTTATTTTTTTCAAAGAAAGTAATGTAATAAGTACCCACATTGGAAACTTTTGAAACTTTTTTTTTATTTTCTTCATTAAATTATCTAATTAGGACTGATCTGATATAGGGATATTTTAAGAACCCAGTAGATGGATGGATGTATGTATTCTGTAGAAAAAAAGTATACAAAAGTAAAACATTTCTATAAAATTCTTTATATATACATAGTATTCACCCACCATAGCCATGTGTATTACAGACCCCGATTATGTACTTGAACTTCCAGCTGCTGTTCTTTGTCAGTTTAGTAGGACATCCTTGGATTATAAATGTGTCCATGTGATAATGTAGCAATCGGCGGTTAATTGCTTTCCCGGGTGGCCGTCGTTCGGCTACCGACCATGCGGCGGTCGCCCATCTTGGATCCTTTGTTAGCCCAGCGGTGTTTGGTCATCGAGTGCCTGGAACTAAAATCGGCTGCTGGACTTCCAGGCCGTTCGGGAGCACCGGCCCTTCACAAAGTGTGCGCTCAGACCCCAGCTATCTACCGAACGGTCATTCGGCATAATCATACGAATAATGTTAGTTATAGATTTTTGTGTAAAAAGTCGGTTCTGCTGTACGGAGGGATAATCCACTTAACAGGATATTCTAGGGGGGTATCCCTCTCGTACAGCAGTGTATGGTGGGAGAAATGTCCTGTATATTCAGTTCCCCATGTAGTCCTCTATTGTATAACCCCTGTAAAGTGATTAAGGAAACCCCTTGCATGGGGAACCACATAAATACTGGAGCTGTGAATACATTTGTCAGTTGACTTCCAGAACTGTGTTTCGTCCGGTTACTGGGGGATTTGGGATATTGCCTTCATTTCCAGCGCTTCACTTGGATTATTTTCTGTACCAGCGGAGATATTGGGATTTAACATTGCAGCTCCTCTACAATTGGTGGCAAGCGACGGGATCATTCCCACAGCCCAGAAGGACAGCTACAAGACAACACCAGTTTATGGAGTCACAAATTGAGGGCAACGCTAGTACCCGTACAGCGCCCCTATCTACAAAAGAAGCAACTTCAGCAGAGCAGGCATGGCACCCAGCTAAACTCAGAAGGAGTTTGACCGAGAGTTTACATCGCGGCTGGCTTTCTACAGATCCAACCCCCCGGAAAGATCCGTGCAGCTCATGAGGAGACACGTGGAAGAGTACCTGCAGGTCAAAGCAGAGCGGGCACGTGAGTTGGCAGGTTGGGAGAGACCCCAGCGGCCGAGCAAGTTACAGGGAGAGAAGCATGTCGTCCTGCCTCCCCAGCGGCAGTGCGACAGCTACACTCAGGAGGAGTTTGACCGAGAGCTGAGATCGCGGCTGGCTTTCTTTGGACCCAACCCCCCAGAGAGATCCGTGCAGCTCATGAGGAGACACGTGGAAGAGTACCTGCAGGTCAAAGCAGAGTGGGCACGTGAGTTGGCAGGTTGGGAGAGACCTCAGCGGCCGAGTAAGTTACAGGGAGAGATGCGTGTCGTCCTTTCTCCCCAGCGGCAGTATGTATCCCAGGGAGCTGAAGGTGCCATCCTTCCTCCCCAGCGGCAGTGTGTGTCCTTAGGAGAGAAGACAGTTGGTCCCTCTCCCCAGCGGTCAAGTGAGTTACAGGGAGCCGAAGGTGCCGTCCTTCCTCCCCAGCGGCAGTATGTATCCCAGGGAGCTGAAGGTGTCGTCCTTCCTCCCCAGCGGCAGTGTGTGTTCTTAGGAGGGGAGACAGGTGGCCCCTCTCCCCAGCAGTCAAGTGAGTCCCAGGGAGCTGAAGGTGCCGTCCTTCCTCCCCAGCGGCAGTGTGTGTCCTTAGTAGAGAAGACAGTCGGTCCCTCTTCCCAGCAGCCAAGTAAGTTACAGGGAGCCGAAGGTGCCGTCCTTCCTCCCCAGCGGCAGTATGTATCAAAGGGAGCTGAAGGTGTCGTCCTTCCTCCCCAGCGGCAGTGTGTGTTCTTAGGAGAGGAGACCGTTGGTCCCTCTCCCCAGCAGTCAAGTGAGTCCCAGGGAGCTGAAGGTGCCGTCCTTCCTCCCCAGTGGCAGTGTGAGTCCCAGGGAGCCGAAGGTGCCATACTTCCTCCCCAGCAGCAGTGTGTCCGGCAGGGAGCAGAGACAGTCGGTCTCGCTCCCCAGCAGTGGGACAATATATTGAAAGGGGAGACAGTCGGTCCCCCTCTCCACCAGCAGAGACAGTGTAAGGGAGAGGAGCTTGTTACCCCCTCTCCCCAGCGGCAGCGTAGCCCACCAAGGGGAGATGATAAGCCCCACACGGGTGCAGATGGGACCGTGGTCTCAGTGCCCAAACCACAGGGGGTAGGGACGGTCGGTCCAGTCCCCAGCAGCACGGCTGTCTATCCAAAGGGGAAACAGCATGTTTTCCCCTCCAGCAGCAACACTAGGTCCAGAGCGAGGAGCCTACTACCCCTTCTCCTCAGTTGGGCTCGACCAGGCTACTCCCGTGGTAGTGCTGGCACCAGGGTACCGCTGGTCTTTGCCCACTTAGCAACCCACTGATCCGGAGGGCTAGTAAACCCCAGAGCCGTGGTCGAGCCCCTGGACATGGACAAGCTACCCACTACCCCTGGTGCAGTAACCAAATTTTGTGGGTGGGCCACTCTGTTGATTATGTGTTGTGGGTGGGTTGCTGGACTAACCAGGGCACTGACTCGACAGGAGGTCAGATACCCTGTTAGTCTGATTGGTAAAGGGGAGAAATGTGGCGGAACCTACCTCGCCACTGGCCACTAGTGATGTCGCAAACATAAAATTTTCCGTTTGCGAATGGCGAACGCGAACTTCCGCAAATGTTCGCGAACGGGCGAACCGCCATAGACTTCAATAGGCAGGCGAATTTTAAAACCCACAGGGACTCTTTATGGCCACAATAGTGATGGAAAAGTTGTTTCAAGGGGACTAACACCTTGACTGTGGCATGCCGGAGGGGGATCCATGGCAAAACTCCCATGGAAAATTACATAGTTGATGCAGAGTCTGGTTTTAATCCATAAAGGGCATAAATCACCTAACATTCCTAAATTGTTTGGAATAACCTGCTTTAAAACATCAGGTATGATGTTGTATCGATCAGTGTAAGGGTTACGCCTGCTTCACAGTGACAGACCAAACTCCCCGTTTAACGCACCGCAAACAACCGCAAACAGTCCATTTGCACAACCGCAAACTCCCCATTTGCACAAGGTTGGATACCGATCGATGGTTCGATATTCTGAGCCCTCTCTGATTTACTGTACACGACTATTCGATATTCCCACAAATTTTATATAGCATTTTATGTTTGTTTGAGACCACCTTAAAAATATTGGATATCGCAAAAAATCATGATCACTATATACTTTCTCTACAAACCTCTAAAACGAATCAAACTACTCATCCATCCGCTATACCACTTTATCCCACCTAGAACTAGTGCCCAGTTAAAATAATTGACTCTTACTTACCCACACTGAGTCATGCCACACACATTTCACCACTACTCTCACTGAATCCCTCTGACTACGGCTAAATTCATCTTCTACATCAGAACACTACTCCTAAGATTGGGTTGTATCCATGTCTTTGGTCTTTCATTTAGAATAGGGGCAGCTTTGGTCTCCTTCAACACTGACACTCCAGTGCATATTATTAAATAATTGGGCAGATGGAAATCCTCAGTCTACAACCGATATATTCCTCATCCCGAGAAAGAAATGAGGAAAGCTTTTAAAAGTTTGGCTTTGTAAATTTGATGCAATAAGTGTGTTTTTCTTTAATACCTTTTCACCCTCTTTGCATGAACCTGATTTACATATATTACTAATGTGTTTCTGAACATATATATTCTATTATTCACTCACTCACTCTCTGGGCCGGCCTAAGACATCATGCTGCCTAGGTCCAACGATAAATGACTATGGGGGATAATGTATAATAAACACAGGTTACTGGCTATGGGAGGATAATGTATAATAAACACAGGTTACTGGCCATGGGGGGATAATGTATAATAAACACAGGTTACTGGCTATGGGAGGGATAATGTATAATAAACACAGGTTACTGGCTATGGGAGGGATAATGTATAATAAACACAGGTTACTAGCTATGGGGGGATAGTGTATAATAAACACAGGTTACTGGCTATGGGAGGGATAATGTATAATAAACACAGGTTACTGGCTATGGGAGGATAATGTATAATAAACACAGGTTACTGGCTATGGGGGGTAATGTATAATAAGCACAGGTTACTGGCTATGGGAGGATAATGTATAATAAACACAGATTACTGGCTATGGGAGGGATAATGTATAATAAACACAGGTTACTGGCTATGGGGAGGATAATGTATAACAAACACAGGTTACTGGCTATGGGGAGGATAATGTATAATAAACACAGGTTACTGGTTGTGGGGGATAATGTATAATAAACACAGGTTACTGGTTGTGGGGGGATAATGTATAATAAACACAGGTTACTGGCTATGGGGGAGATAATGTATAATAAACACAGGTTACTGGCTATGGGAGGATAATGTATAATAAACACAGGTTACTGGCTATGGGGGGGGATAATGTATAATAAACACAGGTTACTGGCTATGGGGGGATAATGTATAATAAACACAGGTTACTGGCTATGGGGGGGATAATGTATAATAAACACACACAAAAAAAAAGAATGCAGTTTCAGAATTAATCTAAATTGTATGCTTTCTAGGAGGTGGGAGGGAGGGTCTGCTGCTGATTGGCTGGAATGTGTCTGCTGACTGTGAGGTACAGGGTCAATGATGACGAATAGGGGGCGGACCGAACATCGCATATGTTCGCCGTCCGTGGCGAACGCGAACATGCGATGTTCGCCTGGAACTATTCGCCAGCGAACCGTTCGGGACATCACTACTGGCCACTGGAGGAGCCTGATCACCCGCCTCCTGCCACTGGACTATGGCCCCATGTTTAACACTGTTCTTTTCCCTGCAGAAAGGCTGGTTTGTGCCTTTCTGCGGACTGTTAAAGCCATGCTACCCCAGATAGCTATGCCATGGAGCCCAGCCGTATACTGAAAGACTGTATGAAAGACTTTGGCTGCATGGCGATTGAACTGTATGTATGTGATCTGAGCGCCATCCGGTAATAATATGCGCTCAGATCTAAGCTATCTGGGGATAGGTAGAATGTGTATGTTCTATGTGATAAATGTAACAGTATGTATTTTTATGTCTTTTATTGTCCTTTGTCTGCCATGTGGTTAATGGAGTTTTGCCTCTGTCCTTGGAGATAATTGGATTACTTCCCAATTATCTCCAGGACAGAGAGGAGGGATTGTGATGCATTGTGGGATTGTAAGCTTGTGATTGGTCAATGCCCAATATGTTTCCCATCTGGTCCCCTAGGGGAGTGTCCACCAGGTGGGAGACCTGCATAAAAGGCGGGCAGGTAGCCCCAGTAAATCAGTTCTGCTTGACCCTCAAACGAAGTGTCATTTTGTTTTTGGGGGGAATTGGATTGTATGCTGTTACTGACCGATTGCTAGGAGTGTAAACTGTTCGTATGGTTTTTCCTATTCGGCTGTTTACAGCATTTATATCTTTAACAGCATTCGTGTGTTCAGGAGTTGGTAAATTTGTGTGTTTCCTGTTCGGGAGTTTGAGTATGCATGTGTTTGCAATTCGGGAGATTGGTGCTTGCAGCGTGTATTTAAAAGGGGAATATCGCCTAAATGTTTTTTAACCTCTTGTGTGCAAAATGGTCCATTACAGTTATCAATCTGTCCTGCTGCGTTTGTAATTGTCACTAGACCCTATTCTCCATAAATTCATATTTCCATTGGTTTGAGTTGTAGATTTTTTTTGTCAAGCCAGATTGCAGCACATTCCTATGATCACTAATATGCATTTCTCTCCATTTCCTTCTGGTCTGTGTTTCTTAGTGGCCTTAACCTATATTCCAAAGCGGATTATTTATCTTATATTGATAAAGCGTCCAAGAGATGCGAAACGCATTCAGTTTTCTTTAGTGTCATTTATGTAATTTTTGTTTTCCCCTCCGACGCACGGTGTAGGATTTTTTCTCTGTATGGCATTTGTTTGTTTGTCCCTGTCCCCTACCTTGGTGGGCTTGCCATGTTACAGATATTTTAATAAATCTGAATCCCAAGGAAGATTTTTATTCTAAGCACCATAACAAATTTGCATAGTTGCACCCTGCGCTTACTCTCAGCTCTGATATCGACTTAGAACTGCAGTAATTTGTGAAAATCACTGGAGCCCTAATCCTGCATCTCAGACCTGTCAATCAGGCAGCCTGGAACAAGAACATATTGTGTGCAGCATCTGAACACTTCATGCAGAATGTGGACTGCGCCTCTTAACTTTCCAGGATAGGGGGAGCCGAGTCTGGAGTACACATGTTCAGGATGCGGCTCTGCTGACCGCTGTCTTATATATAAACTCAAGGCATCCAAAGTATGTCAGAGAGTTCTACTCAGAACTGATAAATGAAATCTAGCTTAAGGGATAAGCTACTTTTGTTGTCTTTATTTTATAAATCGTTTTGTTTTGTTTTTGGTTCTCAGCGGTGCACCAAGGCAAACTTTGAAAGTGATAAATGTTTTTGTTTTTTATTCATTTAATAAAAAAAAAAATTGCAATGCACTGTATTTATAGTACATAAAAATGACCCCCATTTTACTCTTTTTCCCTTTAACTGGGACCCAAATATCGCTTGTATGGATTGCTCCATCCTGCATCCATTGTTGGAAAAAAGCATGGGGTGTAGCCTCTCTTTTTATATGAAGATGAGTAGATAGAAGTTTTGAAATTAAATGGATTTAGAGCATGCCATTTATACTCTGATTAAAGTGATACTGTCACCAGAAATAAACTTTATATAGCCTGCTTCTATATAGCTTCCTGTAGCTGAATCACTTTTTATTTTTTTCCTAACTTCTAGTTTTCATAACCGGTGGGAGGGGGGTAAAAGACGCCTGCTAGAGATGAATTGCTTTTCTGGCTACTCTCAAAAGGGCCCGTCGGAATGGGGGCAAACCAGCCCAGAAAGCATGTATGTATACAATGTGTCGTCCATGTTAGAACTCCACCCACCTCTGGCGTCAATGCATTTCACATATAAATGCCAGATCCATGTTAGAACTCCACCCACCTCTGGCGTCAATGCATTTCACATATAAATGCCAGATCCATGTTAGAACTCCACCCACCTTTGGTGCCAATGCATTTCACATATAAATGCCATTAAAATGGCTACCTAAAATCACCTGTCTTAGCAAACAAATATGGGACTCTGTTACACTATATGGCCATATCGTGTTAAGCTCACCACTATGTCTCAGTACCCCAATATAGGTGGGTCCTATACTAATTTCAATATGGAAGATAATATGCTAACTGCCATACTTACAGCTTAAACTTCTTCTAGATACGTTCTCTTTAGTTGATGCTTTCCTTTTGTCACCTCCAACGGGGCACCCATAGTGGATAGAAGGAGTGATCCATCCAAAGGTAATCTGATCTGGATTCCAAATATACACAGAAATAATGGGAATTGGGGGCACACCTGGAACATTCATTTCTAAGTAGTGGTGATACCGTAAAGACCAAAATATATACAAAATACAGATTAAGGAAGAGCGCACACAAACAAAAAAATACTGTTTTAAATTTTACAAGGCTACTTAAAATCACCTGTCTTAGCAAACAAATATTGGGATTCAGTTCCACCATATGGCCATACTGTGTTAAGCCCACCACTACTTCACAGTACCCCAGTATTGGTGGCTCCTGCAATGATTCCAAAGTGGGAGATTATTATGATAACTTACTTACTCAATAATAAATGCCTTATGAGAACTCTTACTTGACTTATTATTATTATTATTATTATTATTATAGCCACCACCCACTGACTTCAGGTGCAGCAGCCCCTCATTATTCGATAAGACTTCGACTGATTTGTCCTCCATTCTTTAAATTGAAGCCCCTACCAGATGCATGTGGGTGGGTGTATGAGAAGACATGCAGCCAATGTACGTTACTAGAGACTTTCCAGCAATAACCGTTCACTAGTCTTTTATTGCAGCGAGCAGGCACAAAATATCATTTAAAAAAAAAATGTTTTTTCCTTGATTCAGATCCTCCTCAAGATGTCAATATTACAGTGCACAGGAATGCAGCAGAAGGGAAATTGGAGCTTAAATGTCTGGCAGATGCCAACCCGCCTGTATCTTACACATGGAAGAGGTAAGTCGAGCGCGGAATCAGGTGTAGCAAATGTATGTTAAATTGATTAAAGGCAAGACAAACCATTTACTGTGTGACCAATGACTATTAAAGGGATTTTTAAACCACAAATCCGCCTATTCTTATTTCATAGGTTTTGGTGACACAAGGTTTTAACCCTTGTATCCTGCACACAATTCCTTATAACTGTAGCGATTTGCAAAATTGTCATTGTGTGTCTGACGCCAAAGGAGAAGCTGTCCCATTCAAATATTTGTACATTGTGTGCGCATGGTATGTAAATTCCCACCTATGCCTGAGCCGTGGTAGCGTATCTGCGAATTTATCAGGTCCTCACAAAAAGCTGCGAATTGAGGTGCCAGCAAAAAGTACTGCAGAATAATATGAAAACACCCATTCACACCTCACTCTCTTAATGTCATCATACTCTGTATTTTTTCCTTAAATACAGTTGTGTATGACATCCCTAAATGTCCAAAGAAGGCTGAAATGATTGTCTGGGTTTACCATATCTCTTATTTAGACGGCACTTTCCAGCATTTCAGATGTTGACTGCCCTTATGGGTGGGCTCTGTCTGATATGCAAATAGTACAGATTCTCATTGTAACGGCACAAGTGAATAATAAAACATTCTGAGACCAGTTTGGGGACTAACTGAAGGGCAAACTATCGAGTAGTTTTGGGGCATTTGCCCATTCTCAGAGTGCTTTTATTCTCTGTTTTTTCTCTAAGCCCATTCTTCAATAATAAACCAACTACCCGGGAACTGGCAACCTACTATGGATTGCTCCATCCTGCATCCAGTTGTAGTTATATGGTGCCCAGAAGCTGAAGAAACCTTTAAAAATCTGAAGGAAGCTATCTGTAGCTTCTGTCTTAGTTACCCCAGATTTTTCTAGAGATTTTATAGTACAGACCGATGCTTCTGAAGTGGGCTTAGGGGCAGTCCTTTCACATGAATACCAGGGTGAAAAATACCCTGTCCTTTCTTTTGGCAGGACGTTAAACCCACATGAGAAGAACTACTCCATTGTTGAGAAGGAATGTCTTGCCATTAAGTGGGCATTAGACTCTCTTAAGTACTACCTGTTTGGTAGTAAATTCAGATTGATAACGGACCATGCATCTCTTACGTGGATGTGTCAGAACAAAGGGAATAACTCCAGGGTAACCAGATGGTTCCTGAGTTTGCAATCTTTTCATTTCACTGTTGAACACAGGGCAGGTCTAAAACAAGGAATTGCTGATGGGCTTTCCAGGGTACACTCTCTGATGTCCATGGTCACTCAAACCCATAGCTATGAGCTAGGCGGGAGGATATGTGAGTGAAAATGCGGCATGGTGGTTGAGCGAAGAAATATCAGACCTGCCGTTAAATGTCCCAGGGACAGATGTTATGAGAGCAGAGTGGGCCAGTGCTCCAATAGCACTAGTTGCTATGTAACAGATAAACCAGAACTTGTATTTAACTTAATAGTTCCACAGATGTGACTACTTTCAACTCACCTGTAGCTGGTCAATTAGCAGGCATGCTTTTAAATGAAGGGATCAGCCTGCTGCAGAGAGAGGGAGAAAAAGCCAGCTAGGAGAGCTGAAATACAGAGGAATGGTGTGACTTGCATGTATATTTTGTTATTGTAAGTGGGAAAGCCACCCAATTCCAGATAGTGATAGATATAGTGATAGTGATTACTGTGTTTAGTAAGTGCTCAAACAAGAGCAAGGAATTTTTTTTTTTTTTTTTAACCTCCCTGGCGGTATGATTATGTCAGGAATTTTGTACCAAAAGCGGTACCATTTTTTTGCATGGAAATTTGGTGTTATGTATTGTAGGCCAGTAATTACTTTCTTAAACCTGACCAAAAGTACTCTCAGATGTGATAAAGTTTGAAACATAAAATCATGAATTATAATCTAATAAATAATATAATTTTATTCAATAATGTAATAAATAATGAAATTTGTCAAACAAAGAAAATTCAGTAAACATCCTGGGTGTGGTAAATTTTGAAACATGGGACTGCACAGAGACCGACATCACAATCAGGGCAATGGAATCTGGTTTCCTTTCGGATTTTTTTTCCATTGCTATCTCGCTTTGAGCAGCAAACTACGCACATCCTTGTAGGTGCTTCCTTTTTTGCGGTTGGCGGGATGTAATCCATAAAGTGACGACCAGTCAGGCGTTCTGGGTTGACAACGTCAACAGCACGACGTCCAGATCTGTTCACGGCCACTGATGCCGTTTGGTAGTTCACAAAAATCCGCTCCGCCACCTTCCAGATAAAGTCAGAATGAACAAGAGGCATGTCACTCTTTCCTTTGTGCAGTATATAGGCATTCCAGAGGCATTGTTCCAGTAGATGCCTGAAGATTTTTTTGTAATATTTTTTTTGTTGTTTCCGCATAGCCGGATAAAATGTCATCGCCTGATCAGCTCTATCGACTCCTCCCATGGTGTTGTTGTAGTCAATCACAAGTCGTGGCTTCATGACATCTTTCCCACCTCTTGTGTGGACCATGGCAGTGGAGGTGTTATGCACTGTACTCATTAGGCATACGTCTTTTTTGTCACGCCAACGCATTGCCATCATCTTTCCTTTCTGCCAGGCAACCATTTCTCCTGTTTTCAGTTTTTGCTTGGCAAACATAGATGGCAGTTCACGTCGGTTGGCCCTAACGGTTCCATATCCATCAGTCTTGTGTTTTATCAGAAACTCGTACAGCTCAGGCGATGTGTAAAAGTTGTCCGTTGTCACACAATACCCCTGATTCAGCAATGGCTCAAGCAGTGTAAGGACTGATGACGTTGCCATCCCATAGCCGCTGTACCTGGGGTTGAATTGTGTTCCTTTACCGGTGTATATGACGGAATTCCATATATAGCCAGTGGCACACTCGCAGAGCATATAGGATTTTATTCCAAACCGTGCTCTCTTGGATGCGATGTATTGAATCCAGCTGAGGCGTCCCTTGTAAGCCATCAGACTTTCATCAATGCTGATGTCTCTATCTGGCACATAGGCCTGCTGGAAATTTTTTAGGATCATTTGGTATACTTCCCAGATCTTCTTGAGTTTTGGCGCTGGATGTGTGGCTTCGTCAAATTCCTCGTTGTTGGTGAAGTGCAAATTCTTCATTATGAGGGAAAATCGGTACTCGGACATGATGGTGCCAAAAAATGGGGTTGCCAGCAATTTATTGGTAGTCCATTTACCATTTCTGCTGGGGTTTCCCCACCACCCCCTGAAGAAGTATTAGCCCCAGAAACTTCCAGATGTCCTCGTTAGTCACCGGTTTCCATTTTCTGTTCCTGGAAAACTTGCTATGCAGAGTAGCTGATTGCTGCTCGTTGTAGCGATTTGTCTCCGTGACAATCTTTTCAATGACGTCATCTGAGAGAAATAATTTTAGGTATGCCAAAGGATCATTGTGCTCAACGTCTACCTTCATCCCAGGTGATCCAGTAAACGGAAATCTTGGCGGCGGTACCTCATCCATACCGCAATCAATAAGGCACCAAGTGCGCACATAACTGAGCTCGGGTGCAGAATCGTCGCTGTCGCCACTACTCTGGTCACTGTCAGAGTCGGATGACGAATCTTGCCACGAATCGCTATCGCCGTCGCTCAATTCTGCGAGCGGCTCTGTGTCGCTGCCGCTGTCACTCATCTGATCCAAAGCCGCTTTGGAGATGCTAAAGTGACGCTTTGATGCCATGGTAAAAAAAAATATTTTATGGGCAGAAATTACAGCAAAAGGGGTAGGCAGGGCAGTGTAGGATGATCTGAGGTGATACTGTGTCAAATCTGAGGTGATACAATGTAATCTGACAGGATTACACTGTATCACCTAACTTTGTGTGTGTCACTTTTAGAACTTTTAGACATTTGAATTACCCGCCCAGTTCCGCACCCATGAGCCTCTGCGGCTCACAGAGACGGATCCGGGAGGGCAGATGGAGGCATCCGCCGGGGCTCTCACCGGCAATCACAGCGGGGACATCGCTGGATCGCAGGGAGAAGGTAAGGAGACTCTGAGTTTTCTACCCCGAGCGTGACTCGGGGTTACCGCTTCTGGCAGCGAAAATTAACCCCGAGTCACGCTCGGGAATACCGCTAGGGAGGTTAAAGCACCTGTATATTTTGCACCAAATACATCGGGAAAACTGAGCTAGATGTGTCCTTGACTTTGATTACCCTAGAAGGCTGTGGTTACTGTAAGATCTGTGACAAAATCCTACCTGTAAAAGAGGTGGTTTGTTACAACTGACAGACATACAAATGGGATAACACTACCCTCGTACATGATACACTGACAGACATAAAAATGGTCTGGAACTGCCTTCGTACACGATACACTGGCTGACATTGAAATGAGATGGCACTGCCTTCATACACGATACACTAACAGACATACAAAGACAGAGAACTAAGGGCAAACTTCTTAGGTATTACCTGCTTACTGCCATGACTGACCAACTAACTGTGAACCAACCTCTCATTGATTAATGTACCAGAAACCCGGGAGCCTGTAGCTTAATGCCTGGCACCACAGGCAGTGCACTGAGAATACTGCTACTTGTCAGGGACCAGGAACCAGACAGAGACAGAAGTAGATGCAAACACACCTTTATTAATAAATAACAAATAATAAACAAAAGCAAAGTCCAGGAATCAAGCAGGGGTCAGTCACCAGAGCGGGTAGTCAGACAAGCCAGGATCAGGAGCACGGAGAGCAGCGGAGTCAGGAACAAGGCCGGAGTCAGGAACCAGGATCAAACAGGAAACACAGGAACAAGGAGACTTCTGGGAAACAGGAAACCACGCAAGGGCAAGGAGGTTCTGGGCTTAGCTGCTTAAATAGGCAGAACTGATTAGCAGCAGGGTTGATTACTACTCACAGGTGAGTAACCGTGGCAACAAGCAGAAGCAGCTCATAGTAATTGCAGCTGAAAACTCAATCACTGAAACAGAAAGGGTTGCTGTTTAAAACAGCAAAGAAACCCTGACAGTACCTCCCCCTCAACGACTCCCCCCATCTCTGTTGGTGGGTCCGGGCTTCATGGGGAAGCGGGCGTGATAGGAACGAAGGAGGGATGGTGCATGGACATCAGAGGCTGGAACCCAGGAGCGTTCCTCTGGACCGTATCCTTTCCAGTGCACCAAGTATTGGATCTGTCCTCTGAAGACCCGTGAGTCAATGATGCTGCGTATTTCATATTCCTCATGATTGTCAATCAGGACAGGACGTGGACGTGGCACTGAGGTGGTGTAGCGATTACAAACCAACGGTTTCAAGAGGGAAACATGGAAAACATTTGAGATGCGCATGTTAGCAGGAAGGTCAAGTGCGTAAGCTACAGGGTTAACCCTTCGAAGTATACGAAATGGCCCAACGTATCTGGGTGCCAGTTTTTGTGCGGGAACACTGAGGCGTAGGTTGCGGGAAGACAGCCAGACCCTCTCTCCGACCTGATAGGTAGGTGCAGGAAGGCGTCTGCGGTCGGCCTGGAGTTTGTAGTTCTGCATTGCGCGTTGCAAAGAACTCTGAACCTGCACCCAAGTGGAACGGAGTTCCCTGAGATGTTCCTCCAATGCCGGTATCTCCTGTGGCAAGAACGTATCAGGCAACATGGACGGTTGAAACCCATAGTTTGCCAGGAACGGGGATAGCCGGGAGGAGGCATTAATCGCACTATTGTGGGCAAACTCCGCCCAGGGTAGCAGATCAGACCAGTTGTTCTGGTGGTCAGAAATGTAGCAACGCAGAAACTGTTCCAGTGTTTGGTTAGCTCGTTCCGCTGCACCATTGGATTGCGGGTGGTAGGCCGAGGAGAAGGAAAGCTGAATTCCCATTTGCGTACAAAAAGCTCTCCAAAATCTGGACACGAACTGGCTACCCCTATCTGAGACTATCACTTTGGGTAACCCATGCAAACGAAAGATCTCCCGACCAAAAATTGTTGCAAGTTCCTGGGAAGTTGGTAGTTTTTTCAAGGGAATGCAATGCGACATCTTCGAGAATCGGTCAACAACCATGAGAACGACTGTATTGCCACGGGAGACCGGAAGATCTACGATAAAATCCATGGACAAGTGGGTCCAGGGTCGTTCACCATTAGGTATGGTTTGCAGGAGACCCACTGGAGGGCGTCGTGGGGTTTTGTTTTGAGCGCACACAGGACAGGCAGCTACAAAAGCGGTGACATCCGAACGGAGACTAGGCCACCAAAATTGCCGGGATACGGACCAGATTAACTGGTTTTTGCCTGGATGTCCAGCTGCTTTGGGGTCGTGGTATGTACTCAATAGTTTCGTACGGAGGTTAATAGGTACAAAACAACGGCCATTAGGTTTCTCTGGAGGAGCATTACTTTGTGCAGCCAGAATCTCCTCGCCTAGGGGTGAGGTGAGGTTAGTACGGATGGTTGCCAGTATATGGTCCGGAGGAATCACAGGAGTAGGGGTTATCTCCTCTCTAGATGGAGGGGAGAACTGTCGAGACAAGGCATCAGCCCGAATGTTTTTCAATCTGGTAGTTGCATTCCGCCGGGTTCAATTTCCTCGAGAAATACCCGCACGGATGCCTGGAGCTCTCTGGGTTAGGACGTTGAGACAGGAGGGCGCCCACTCCTGTCTCAGACGCATCGACCTCAAGAATGAATGGTAAGGCAGGGCTAGGGTGTGCCAGTATAGGGGGCAGCAGCAAAGGCGACTTTGAGAGACTCAAAGGCAGTAATGGCTTCCTGTGACCAATGCTGTGGATCAGCATCTCTCCTGGTCATGTCCGTGAGAGGTTTAACCAAGGAAGAAAAGTTGCGTATGAACTTCCGATAATAATTGGCGAAGCCCAGAAACCGTTGTATAGAGCGAAGACCCGTAGGTCGAGGCCATTTTAGTACAGCCGAAAGTTTCTCCGGATCCATAGAGAATCCAGTATCTGAGATAACATATCCCAAGAATGTAACCTGTTTGCAGTGAAACTCACATTTCTCCAATTTGCAGAACAGACTATTTTCTCTAAGTCTCTGTAGAACACGAGAAACGTCTGCGTGATGGTTCTCGAGAGATGTGGAATGGATCAGAATATCATCAAGATAAACCACCACACATTGCTGCAGCATATCTCGCAGGACGTCATTTATAAATTCTTGGAAAACCGCCGGAGCATTGCAAAGACCAAAGGGCATTACTAGGTATTCGTAATGGCCGCTCCTGGTGTTAAATGCGGTTTTCCATTCGTGGTCCTCTTTTATCCGGACGAGATTATATGCCCCTCTCAGATCAAGTTTGGTGAAGACCGTTGCTCCCTTGAGGAGGTCAAATAATTCCGTGATTAATGGAATGGGGTAGGCATTCTTAATAGTAATGCGATTTAGACCCCTATAGTCGATACAGGGTCTCAACTCGCCATCTTTTTTCTTTACAAAGAAAAAGCCGGCCCCGGCAGGAGAAGATGACTTCCGAATAAAACCCTTAGACAGTGCATCGGTAACATACTCCTCCATGGCTCGATTCTCTGCTACAGACAGTGGGTAAATCCGACCCCGGGGAGGATTGGTACCCGGTTGGAGTTCGATACCACAGTCATACGGACGGTGTGGTGGCAGAACGCTGGCTTGACCCTTGTCAAATACATCTTGGAATTCTTGGTACTCAGCGGGTAAGGAAGAGGCAGAACATGCGCCCAAAACTTTGACCGGTTTCTGGAGACAGGACAATGTGCATTGCTGGGACCATGATAATATCTCAGCTTTGCGCCAATCAATTGTGGGGTTATGCTTCTGTAACCAAGGGTATCCCAAAACAACCTGGTAATATGGAGAGGAAATGACCTGGAATTGGGTCGTCTCATGATGTAGAGCCCCTACAGCCAGAGATATGGGCACGGTTTCTTGGGTCACGTGGGTTGGCTGTATTGGTCTGCCATCGATGGCTTCGAAGGCTAGTGGGGAGTTGCGAGACTGTAAGGGTATAGAGTGCTTTGCTGCAAATGCACAATCTATAAACAAGCCTGCGGCCCCAGAATCAAGTAACGCCCGGGTTTCAATGGATGAATCAGACCAGGAGAGGATAACAGGCACCAAGGGTTTGCGCACACATATCTCTGGGTCTGCAGAAAGACCACCCAAGATCTGCCCCTGACAGTATCTTGGGTGCGGGCCCTTTGCCGGACGAATCGGGCAAAATTTTAACAAGTGACCATGGTGTCCGCAGTATAGGCACAGACCCTCCCTCCTCCTAAAGGCTCTCTCCTCGACCGAGAGGCGTGAGAAGCCTAACTGCTTTGGCTCCACACAGACAGAGGACTCAGGACCAGGAGGCATGGGAGGTGAGGGAGGTTCGGGTGGGCAAGAAAAGCTCGGTGCCAAATTTACAAGAGGCCTCCGCAGGCGCTCCTTGGATGAGGATCTCTCTCGGAGTCTGATGTCAATGAGGGTGACAAATGATATCAGTTCCTCGAGATCTTTAGGTAATTCTCTGGCTGCAATCTCATTTTTAAACACATCGGAGAGACCTTGTGCAAAGGCAGCCACGAGAGTCTCGTTGTTCCAGCCACCCTCTGCTGCCATGGTACGGAATTCACTGGCATACTTGACAATAGTTTTTGTGCCCTGAGAATTAGACATGAGTAGTTCGGCAGTAGGGGTGGAGCGAGCTGGAATATCAAAAACCCTATTGAAGGATGCAACAAATTCAGGGTAATTGTAAATAATAGGCCTCTCTGCCTCCCAGAGAGGTTTTGCCCAAGCTAGGGCCTTTTCAGACAGCAAAGAAATCATGAAGTGAACTTTGTCACTGTCTGTAGGAAATGCCTGGGGCAGGGTTTCAAGGTATCCTTTAACTTGATTTATAAATTCTCTGCACTGAGCTGGGTTGCCCCCAAAATACTGAGGGAGCGGGACAGACCCAGTCATTTCTCTAGCCGCTACAGGTTTGGAGGCTACAACCGGTGCTAGAACAGGAAGTGAGGCAGAGGCGGCCGCAATCGCAGGCTGGCCGGGTACTGGATCCAGATGGGCATACTGGTCCAAATGGTGGTTCTGCTGGTCCCACTGGGTAAGCAGGTTAGGTATAGGTGTCTTGCCTGTACCATCTGTATTCATGGCCCTTGCGTAATGTCAGGGACCAGGAACCAGACAGAGACAGAAGTAGATGCAAACACACCTTTATTAATAAATAACAAATAATAAACAAAAGCAAAGTCCAGGAATCAAGCAGGGGTCAGTCACCAGAGCGGGTAGTCAGACAAGCCAGGATCAGGAGCACGGAGAGCAGCGGAGTCAGGAACAAGGCCGGAGTCAGGAACCAGGATCAAACAGGAAACACAGGAACAAGGAGACTTCTGGGAAACAGGAAACCACGCAAGGGCAAGGAGGTTCTGGGCTTAGCTGCTTAAATAGGCAGAACTGATTAGCAGCAGGGTTGATTACTACTCACAGGTGAGTAACCGTGGCAACAAGCAGAAGCAGCTCATAGTAATTGCAGCTGAAAACTCAATCACTGAAACAGAAAGGGTTGCTGTTTAAAACAGCAAAGAAACCCTGACACTACTATATTACAACTGTCAGAGAACAGCAGCTTTCTACCCAGAAGTCAATAACTTACTATCTTGATTTACCAAGTGAATGGGTATGTGCAGACCTCATGCAAACACTGCCTGAAAATGAGCAGCTTACAGCACTTAGTCAGTGCTTGGTTGTTATGGTGCTTGTTCCAAGTCTCCTGGTGTTCTTGTTCCCGATCCTTGATTCTGATCCTAGTCTGGTTTACTGGCTTCTGACCTTTAGCTTGACTCTAACCATGCTTGTTGTCTCTGACCCTTGGCTTCTGACGTCATGCACTCTATTCGTGAATCTCCTGGCTTCTGACTTCCGGCTTCACTCTTGCTGCCAGCTCTGACCATTGGACCATCTGACTTCGCTTCCTGCCTGTTTCTTTTTGGCTTCTTTGCTTCCTCTGTAAATAAAGGCACCCATGGCCTCATATAATTCCCAGGATCCCGTATCACTCTCAGGCACCTGGGAAGGTCGTGTTTGCAAGAGTTCTTCTCCAAACAAACCAACTGGTAGATTGTCACAATGGTTGGGCAATAAACTACATCCGTGCAGCCATTGTGGCACCTGAGGCTGATGAGAACCCCTTCAGGAGCATAATATCCTACTGTTTCATCAACTACTAGATAGTCAGTGATTCCAAAAGTGGTTTATCACCGTGGGAGGATGACACACAGGAAGTACACATGATGCATCTCTGTGCTGGAAATACGAGTTTTGCAGTCTTACTGGACGTTGTTGATTGAGTAAGTATTTTCATCTGGCCAACCCTAATGTTGGTATACAGGAATTGAATTCAATGTGCACTCTAGGCAACACAATCATTACAGCTCATTGTTGTGGTTAAGGTGCTAAGAGCCTTTCGGTATCATCACAATGGTTTGTGTCAAACTATTTTTGAGTGACTTTCCTGAAGTGTAAAGCCTTGCCTCGTTAATGCAGGAGTGGATTATACATTGGCCTGTCTAAATCTGGTTGGTAATAATAGGCTGATTGCACTGGCGAAACCTGTCACCTGTGATCTCAATTTATCGTTGCCACCCAAACTTGGCCAGGCCAACAGAGTTGAGCTGTAGCAGAAAAGATGAGAATTTGAAACGCCAAGCCAAAATAGTTTGACACAAGGTGGGGAGGCAATTTTCAAAGATGACTACTACAACAAACTGTAGATTTTGTGATGCTTGGAGTGCCTGTTTAAGTGCTCCTCCTAAAAGATGAATACATATTACATTTCTTTTCCACAGGTTATGGTTGTAGAACATGACTGCTGACTCCAGTGACCAATCTTAAAGTCCAAGCAAAGCAGAGCTTCATTGAGGCTCACAGGAAGAGTTTCAATCAGAGGGGATTCTATTCTACAAGACCAGGTTCAGGTGTCTGGATCGTACTTGTGGAACACTGCATTATAACCCTAATAGGGTGTACGCAATAATTATGGCATTTTGCATTTTCCACAACAAAAAACATTTATTCTGGGACACCTTTCAAGAAGACCCACAAAACTTCCCTGTCACCAAGGGTCAGTGATAGACCGAAGAAATAAGGGAATATTTCAGGAATAATTCGCTAGTAAGTGTCAAACATGGAGTCAATGGAGTACTAATAATATTTTATAGAACAATTGCATAATCTCATCATGAAATGTTCTTTTTGCAGGAAACCAGGATGAAAGCTATGAAACCTGCATCCAGCGTTGGCTAGTTAAAACCAAAAGCTTGTGGTTTCCCAGTATTGAATGCTACTTACCACACTAAATGCTAAATTTGACCAGCTGCTGCCATTTCCCTAAAATGCATCCTATATAAAGAAAGGAAAAAGCATGTTATGCATTACATTTAAACTCTAAAACAAATTTCAAAGCAAACAGCCGTCAATAAAAAGAAAGAAAAAGGCCAGAGACAGGAGTTTAAAATTCTATTCATATACAGGTAAAGTGCACGTGTCACTTAAGGCAACACATTGGACCCACAGTGCCTTTAAACAGGTAATTGACATGATACAAAACCACCGTTCAGTACATGTAGTCTGCATATTTGGATATGTAAATCAACTTTCACATGCAAACAAAGCAGATTGGAAAGCGATATAGAGTAAGCAGCATTATTCTTCTAAATATAATGTATAATCAAACTTAATATTACTGTAAGTGATATACATTAATGGGACATGCCACTGCCCAAATACAAAATAAATAAAAAAAATTGTAGATATGCTCCAAGTTAAAATGTGCATGCATTTAATTATGAACTTTTTTGTAGAGGTATATCTAAAAACCGCTTGCAAAAGTTGCAGTTCTGCCTTTGCAATCCCTCCATTTCTAACCCCACCTAGATTTTCTGGGGCTGTCCAATCACAGACTTCCCAATGTAGCTCAATGCAAGGCAGGTACTTTGAACTAACCAAACCAGGAAGTAACAGGACCAGGTGTCTGATTGACAGTCAGTGAGTTGTAACCAGGTTAATTTATGAAAGTGTCAATTTCTACTGGAAAAAAAATTACTTTTTGTAAAATTAATTTCCGAGGACCCACTCTTCACACGTAAAGCTTTAAAGCAAGCTAAAGTGCTTTAGGGATCTGGAGTGTCCCTTTAATGTAAACACTTACAGTTTGCACTAACATCTTATGGAAAGCGTTTAAGTTAACTACATGTTACATTAGTAAATAGTATGCTTTGCAATTGCTAGTTCAAACTGTGCCCCTCATTTCGGTATCCACATTAGTCTGTATGTCTGACATGATCGTTTTTATAACTAGTAACATGTAGCGAGTTTCTAAACTGACCTCTTCAAATATATCCTCTATAAGTTTGCTGAAAAAAGTATTTGTAAAAAAATATTTTTTTTTAATTATAAAATAAAAAAATAAAAAAATATTCGTTCTTAGAAAAATAAATGTAAAAAAGTTACCTGAAACAATTTGTGCTTTCAACAGGATAGGTATTTAGTGGATTTTTATTTTATTACCGGCATTTATAAAGTCACAATGTATTAGAAGAGAACGTACAATATACACAGATCAATACAAAAGATAAAGAGGGTCCTGCCTGTGAGCTGAGATCTAGCCAATAATAATATTCTCTAATTGACTAGAGCTATGTTTTTTTTTTTGTTTTTTTTACATATAACATGAATTGTTTTCATTCATGCATAGTACCACGGCAAGAAGCCGGTTGACGTAATCGAAACTGACTTATGCACGTCTAAAGTAGGCGTTCACGTGATCTCCACGTTCTCGAACCCAAGAAAGAATCCACCCATTAGACACACCCATGCAACAACATGACAAGTGAGGTCAGAAACCCTGAACTTGGAGGATTTAAAACCGGAGACACCACAGTAGCTAAACACCGACTGAGGAAGCAGGCATGCAGCAAACTGTGTATCGGAGGCTGCAGGGATCTTAAGGACTTTGATTTCACTGTTTTTACAATTTTATATATACAGCCAAGGGGCTTTTTTTTTTTTTTTTATACTGTAAGTAATAAAGTTATTTTACTCTATGTATTGATCTGGTTGACTGAAGGTTGCTGCTGTGTTCCTTTTTTTCTAGAGTTGGTGGCGCTATCCCTGTGTGCTTATGTGACTTGTTTTATTAAAATAATGGTTTTATACAGAACTATCTGCACTAGTGGATCTTTTTATTTATTTTGGAGACTACTTTCCAGCAACACCTCCTACATTTAAACGCCGCAGGCCCCCCCAACAACAACCTTGGCACACCAAGCTGACTCGATATCTTCAAAAATGCTCCAGAACTGCTGAATGCTGTTGGAGAAAGTCTCACTGTGTGTCTGACTTTCTCCACTATAAATTAATGCTGCGCTTATACAGCTTGGCTCTTTCCTCTGCAAAAGTTAATTACTTCAATACCCTCATAACCACACTCTCCCGCGAACCCAAACAACTATTTCACACATTTAACTCTCTTCTTCGCCCTATTGTTCCTCCTCCACCTACTAACTTGACCGCGTCAGACTTTGCAACTCACTTCACTGACAAGACAATCAGGGAAGAGATCTCTAATATTTCTTCTTCCCCTTACAATACTTCCCCTAGCCTCACTCCCTCTGCTGTTCTATGTTCATTCGCACCCGCTACAGTGAAAGAGGTTTCTGCTCTGCTCTAGTCCTTCTGCCCCACCACCTGCTCCCTAGATCCAATTACCTCTCATCTCATCCGTACTCTCTTCTTCTCTTTCTCTACCTTCTCTCTCTCCTCCTCCGTTAGATGCTCACCCAGTCTCCACTACTTCAAAAAATCATTAAAAACACACTTCTTCATAAAAGCGTATCAATTAAACTGTTAATAGCTCCCGACTGATTCCTCTCTTGCAACTGTCATTAGTCTAATACTATCCTTACCTTTTTTTTTTTTTTTTTTAATTCTTTATTTTTGTCGTGCAGGTGATTACAAAGCATAAACGTACGCCACAACAGCGTGCATGAATGGTTAAACATAGGATTAGCAGTGGCATGAGAGGTCTGCACATTTTTGTTTTAAAATGAAAATAACAGGCTGTTTAACAATATTAGGTAAGATTACAAATGTTAGGCTAGACAAGCTTGTGTTCGTAGCGCATTACAAGCAAAAAAATAAAAGATTAAAGTAAATAATAATAGAGAAACTGAGCTTAATAAACGTGTCCTGCTGGTGAAATATAAAATAGAGTACATTGCGCTGGTTATTTAGGCAGGCTAGTGCAGGTGGTTCAGTTAAACTAGACATATGCTAAACATACTGCGTGGAACTAAATAACATGCATGGTCGAGTAATGCTAAAGAAGATTTGTCGTTGACAGTTCAATAGGAACACATATTGCGAGGTGGGTGTCCTGGCTGTGAGTCGCTGCCAGTGGCGATAGTGCTCCTCTAAGTCAGTCCCTTCATCCTATGCCCACCTGACATACCGACCTGTCCAGCATGAGGGTATCGAGCAGGGACTCTGCACGGTCAGGGAAGGTGTTAAGGTCCTTCAGCGTAGTCAGCGGTATCAGCCGCCAGGGGTGGGTCTTGTACCTGCGGGCGCTATTCTGCCGTGGCTTTTCCGGTCCTGTTTGTGGTGAGGAGTTGTACTTTGTCGGATGTGTACCCAGTGTCCTAGTGTCTCTGCCCTTCAGGTCTGTTCGGTTGATGGATGGTGTCGGCAGGGGTTTTGTCTGGTGGGGGCGCCATATAGTTTGCGGTCTGTTGGGGTCCCTCTTTGTAACGGGCGGTCTGCAGGATCTTCTCACCCGGTTCAGTGGCGCCTGTGCCCGGCTTTTATGTGGCGGGTTCATGTTGGATGCACCTGGTCTGTGCTTTATCCTTCTGATCTGCATTTCTTTGAACCGCGTTCGCGGTGCTTGTGCTGAATGCGGGTGGCCCACCAGTGTATTAAGGGGGGCGCATCGGCTTCGTGTCGCTGAGGCAGGTACCTTTACGGATCGTGGGTTCCCAGCCTCGACGCGGTCCCAGAAGCGCTGGCAGATCGCGTCGAACTTGGCCCTGAATGCC
The DNA here is from genome assembly GCF_036172605.1 of Pelobates fuscus. Lineage (NCBI taxonomy): Eukaryota > Metazoa > Chordata > Amphibia > Anura > Pelobatidae > Pelobates > Pelobates fuscus. The sequence goes on from NC_086317.1 coordinate 23,500,168, forward strand.
GCTGCCCAGTCCTCATCCCCTCGCTGTTGCAGAGGCACCGCTCTGTCGGCGGCCATCTTGGCCAGGCCAGGCCTCGTGGTGCTGTCATGGCGGCGTGGCCCGGGTCTGTGTCCCAGAGGTATGTGTCCTATGCTGGAGGACCGGGATGACCCCCGCCGGTCCAGGGGGGGGGGACAGGGGTCCGTCCGCAGCGAAGCCCCCAGTCTTGGCGGTGGGAGAGCGGCCGTCTCTCCTGCTCCCGCCTGCTGACTAGGCCTCCGATGGTCGTCGGGCAGAAAACTCCCGTTTCGCTGCTTGGAGGGTAGCATTCTGTTCCTCTCGGCATTCCCCATTGTTTGCTGGCTCTATCGGCCCGCTTAAGTCACGCTTGGGTCAGGGAAAGCTGGATAAACAGCGGAGTCCTGCAGGAGCTCACAAGGATGTCGACCGCTCGGCTCTGCGGTCAGGCCCCGCCCCCCTATCCTTACCTTTTTTGTGTCATTTTACCTCACTCCCTCTAGCATGTGAGCTCATTGAGCAGGGCCCTCAACCCCTCTGTTCCTGTGTGTCCAACTTGTCTGGTTACAACTGCATGTCTGTTCGTCCACCCACTGTAAAGCTCTGCGGAATTTGTTGGCGCTATATAAATAATAATCCAGAAGGTGGGATGGAATCTTTAAGACACCAACTGCTACATTGTCTACAGCCAAGTGTTTTTTAGCTCTATATTATGTGACTTGCTATTTGGATATCACTACGTATTCATATATTTTATCCACACAGATACACTATAATTTTTATTTCCATGGTGAGAAACTCCTGTTTCCAGTATCAATATTAGGTAATTTTATGTTTCTTTGCGTGCTTGCCAATTAGATATTGTTTTATGGTTTTTAGTAGTGTTTCACAATACGTTTGAGTATTATACAGTGGTGATTGCAGTGTTTTTTATTGTTCACATTGTATACCATCACATTTTGTTATTTCAATTAATTTGTCCAAGTCAACATCCTTGAGGTTAGGCTCGGCCACACCAATACATTTCCAGACAGCAATTACCCTGTCATGTACAACCTCAAACTTCAGATATCTAGGAGTGCTAACCACTACAAGCCACACCAATATTACTCTCACAACAAGATGAGAAAACTCAAAATCAGATATTTTCTAAATTTCCCAACAAACACCCACAAATAGTAATGCACAAAATGTCTCAAACCAGATTTAACCTCATTTTAAATATCCCAAATATAAATTGGTACACTTTATCAGAACACGACCACCATGCCTTAGACTGGATAAAAGGATGAGGCCAATTTATAGAAGTTCACAGTTCTGCCATGGTGAAACACTCTTCACAACTGCTACAGGCCCCATACTCCTCCCTCCCAGAGGAAGCTCAAGAAAATCCTGGATTAGTATCTACTATTAAAACGTGGAACATGGTGAGACAACTTTTGGGTCTACAATTGCCATATTTCAAGTTTATTCCTTACTTATGCAAACCCATACTTTCAGGATGAGGAAGCCAAATATCTATACTGCTCTTTGGAATGGTAGACCACACTAACATATACAGCTTTCTGGACAAACACAAGAAATCATAGAAACATAGATCGGTATTAACATTTCAACAAAGCAAACACAAATTTCCTGACATCAATGTTCCCTTCTTTGCATACCTACAATCACACAGCTTAATCAGCACGATTCTTCCACATCCTAGTCTGAGAGATTGCGACTATTCCATAGATTACACACACAACCAACAACCTCAGCCTATTCAATTAGCTCACTTTATTCCTAAATTGGAGCACTTTATTAATTATATAGCGCAATCAATATTCCGTAGCGCTGTACAATGGGTGACATGACTACACATTCAGAATTATCAAGATGAATAACGCAGGGCTTGCCAAATTTGGAATCTAGGAGCCAGCTAAAAAAGTTAGGAGCCAGTTTTTTTTTTTTTCAACTAACAAGGCTTAATTTTCAGCAACAAAAATACAATTCTTAAAGGGACATTGTAGTCACCCTAACCACTGCGGCATAATGTTCTTCCGTTAGATGGCCACTAGAGGACTTCCTAGTACATTCAGCATCTCCACGCTTGGCATATAGGCGCTGAATATTCCCCATAGAGATGCATCGATTCAATGCATCTCTATTTGGAGACATAGACATTCCTGCATGCACAATAGTCTCCCAATGCTTTTTCCGTTGTAAAACATTGGTTTGGCTGAGATAACCAAGATTGATTATCTCGGCCATGGAGGCGGAGCCAGCCACGGCAAGACCGGCACAGTGTGGGGAAAAGGTGAGTAAAATCATCTTTCCCATTCAAACAGAGGGTAGTCGGCCAATTAAACAGACACACTCAGTGACACACACAAACTCAGACAGACAGACACACACACACACACACACTCACACACTGACAGACACACAGACTGACAGAAACACACAATCAGAAGTTGTAATATGTTTTATGGATAGGCTTTCCCTGGAGTCCAGTGGGGCTGCTGTCATCTCCCTGCTCTGTTCCCTGTCGTGCAATGTTTAGTATGCTGGGGCCGGAGTGATGTCGTATTATGGCTCCTGGCACGGCGACAAGGATGCAGAGCAGGATAATGACAGCTCCCTCCCTCGCCGACCGGCTCCATTTCGCTCTCTCACCACCACATGCATTCACATGAGTCGACAAATTCCAGGAGCCAGGTCACAATTCCTATTTGCAAAAAGAGAAAAACGAACCACACTCCAATCACATTGAGATCCAATTGCTAAACTGGACCATGGGCCAGCACCATCCCCAGTGAGTAGATATCAGTGGTAGAAAGATGAGGTGGAGCAGCTTGACAAAGACCCTTTCAGGGGTCAAAACATTGGGTGTCTCACTTGTACTAATTAATACAATTGAATATACTTGGAGTGACTGGATTCTCTTTCTACCATTGAGGTCACAATTCCTAGTCGCCATGACGACCTGGGATTTGTCGATCCCAGGGATAACGCATTTTTCAGCACTAACACATGGAACACTTATAACAACATCCAATAGGATGCTCAGATTACGCTCAACAGCTTCTTATCAGGAAATGCATTTGAAGATCACACACCATTCATATTACTCCCCTCTAAAACTATTCTCCTTACAGCTCATGGACTCAGTCAGCCATCCAAAATGTGGGGAAGAAGGAGCAGACCTATATAATTGTTTTGGGGGATGCACAGATTTTAAGCCATTCTAGAAACAACCGAACAAATAAATAGCACAATTGCTAGGTATATCCTTTCGATTTGTCCATTGTTGGCAACATTAGAAGTGACAACACTTCACTCACCCAGAAACAAATAATACTGAATCTCTCCATCTTTCATCTCCCTGCAACTTCCAGGTACCGATTAAAGCTTGGAAGATACTCCACTTCATTTATTAGATTGTTACCATATTAGCATGTAATACTATAGCATTGTTACCATTTATACCTGTATCTAGCCACTGTAATTTTCTGTGAACGCAGTTTTTTATTATTGTCATTGAATGTATTCCACCTATATTTCATATACACATAGTTATTTAAATTGTGGGTAATAGAATTTGGTTGGTTAACTTTTCAATAACATACAACATAAGAAATATTTGCTCTACTCACCCCCTCTCTCTACATCCTTTGCCCCACCTGGCTGTAAATACCTTCATGTAACGGTTTCATCTCCATCTATTCTTTAAGACACACCCAGAAACAAGTAATTGGGAATATCTCAATTTTCTTTTTCAGAGCTTCCCACCCTACTTAATTTATAGTATGCTGCTCCAGAGTTTCAGTCAATTACCTCCTCATTCCCAGTAGCTGCAACTCTGTTAACTTCCTTTAGCCATCACTTCCAAATTCATCTGCTACCTCTTGTTTCAAATCCCCATTATATCCTTTAGATTGTAAGCTCATGGGCTCTCTAGCTAAGCACTTTGTATAAAAGAGCTCCAATAGCCAGATCTCATCTTAGGGCATACAAAATCATTTTGTATTTGTCTGTGTATATTGTTTGTCCTACCCTAATTGTACAGCGCTGCAGAATATATTTGTTTTTTATAAACGCCAGTAATAAAATAAACATCTCTCAGTTCGCACATTTAGAATACATCCAATGTATACGTTGCTTTGTAAAAAGGCAGAGTGTGGCTAAAGGTACACAAAATATAATTATTGAAGACTTTAATTTAGACCATGTGGAATCCAAATGTGTAGAATTGGTGTGAAAGTCTGTCATGCTAGGTTGTCATGGTTAATATGGGGAAAAAAATAAAATCTCCTCGCCCTCCCATCTCTGTAAATTGTCATGTAACATAGAAATCACTCCTTCATCATTTGTTAGAACAGTGTGCCCATACGCAATATATAGAACCCGGAGAAGAGTTTCTCCAGGTCATCGGTTTCAGTGCTTTAATTTAGTTTTGTAGTTGGCCAACCATCCATGTGAGTTCTGCGTTGCTTGACCTCCTGGATAATAATGAACAATGCGACAATACATCATCAGCTTGACTATTAAGGACTGATATCCCATCAACAAGCTCAGGCTCCCGGACCATAAATAATAGCTCTGACCCAAAGATTTTGGCAAAGGGTGTAGGTCACAGCTTTATTAAACATAAACCTAGCGTGCCAGCATAAATATGTACGTATTCATTCAGTGGAGCAGTTTCCCTATTCAATAAACAAGAATTCACGTCCCCCTTCCCCTTCAGGGTCCAACACGTCTTGACAATGTCCATTTTGAAGAAGCTTATCCTTTTTAATTCTGCGCTAGCTACGCACCTTCCACAGCTGTGACAACGACAAAATGAGGAAACCGCAGACGACAACAAACGAAATAGAGTTACAATAGCTTAAGATAAAGTCATACATTGCACACACAGACAAAATTTTTTTTAATGAAATATATTCACAGAACATTCTAAGGAAGAAGAGGCCATTTTTATGAAATAAACAACTGGCCGCATAGTGAACAGACAGTCTATTGTGGATTTGTTTTTACCGACTGATCACTAGTGTTTGTCACAAAAAACATGTCCAAGTGTGCTAAACACACACTTCATAAACTGTCACCATAACAACTACAAATGAATGGCCCTGAGCATGCAAACTTCGCTTGTAACTGTCCTAGAAGGCGATATTGTCTGTGTATACAATGTGCCCAACTAAATACGTATTTATGGAACTTGGGTGGTCTATTTATTTCATGTGAATTGTTCATTTAATTTACATATTTACTTATGCTATGGATAATTTTATGTTTAATACCATGTGTCTAAAAGAGAAAAGAGGGTTACACTCAATACTAAAAATCACAGGGTGCTAACTGAGCATGGGTCCCATCAATCAGATAAAAAAAAAAAACCTCAGGCACTCACTGTGATAACGGCAAAGTTTCAACCTGTACCCAGGTCTTTATCAAGCTTGATAAAGACCTGGGTACAGGTCGAAACGTTGCCGTATTCATTAAATCTGCTTGAAGTTATCACAGTGAGTGCTTGAGATATTTTCTTTCAATATTATGTGTCTGACATTTTGCAAATGCTGTTGCTTTTTGATATGTTTTAATATGCTTTGATGTATTCTTTAGGCTTTCGGTGTATTTACATATAGTTAGCCTATATTTTTCTTGTAGGATGTATAGCTGGTAGCGTTTTTGCACAGGCAAAAAGCTTTCTGTGTTAATCTGTAACCCAATAACAAACCAGCAGCTAGTAACTCCCATAGAGAATAATGGGAGCCATTACCACCACTTAGCATCTCTCTTTAAGTAATGACAGCCAGTAACTCCCTGCCGCTATTCTTGCAATCCATAAACCACCGCTGCTTCCTAACCGTAGTGACCGGCACTTTAACAAGTAGCTGCTAAATACAGCATTGTAAAAAAAGATCTTAGAATTATAGCAAAACTCACAGAAAATGCACAGAGCTTGCAACAGTTAAAGGAACATTCCGAACACATAAAGTGCTTTAGCTTATGGTTGTGCCCTCTGCTAAACCCTTTGTAAATGTGTGTTCTGTTTTACAGAGATAATGGAGAGATTTCTGATGGTACCATTCACCAGTTCCAATCACTGATGGTTTCCGATACAGACATCCATCAGCCCGAGCTATATATCTGTGAAACAAGAAACATCGTTGGCAGCCAATCAGGAATTGCGTATCTTTATAAGACAGGTAATCCTCAAAAGGGATCATTCTTTGTGGGTTCTTTTTTTTCTAAAGCATGGGCACGCACCTCATTATAGAGTGTAATAGTGTGATTATCTTCTCATTAAATTACACACAGGCCTGATGTCACTATTAATGTTTATAACTTGCTCATAAACAGGATGAGCAGGTCACATGGCTCCCGACTATCCCAATTTTGACAAGAGAAAATGGCTGTGTTTCCTAGTGACTAGTACAGCCTCCTCATTCAGCATGTACTGCAGTAGGAAAAGGGACACGTCCCAACTTGGTAAATTCTGGAACAGACAGTGATTCTGCTTAAACATCACAGGTTCAATTTAGCTTTAACTCTAATGTATACCTTTGTCTCCAAATTTACACTAAATATGAATTTACCATAGGGCCATTGCTTTCAATGTTACTAGAGTTTTATTGGTGTTGTATATTCTTTTAACGCTTTGTCCACGCAAGTCATTTTATATACTGTGGCGACCTCGCCACTGGTTTTTGGAGGGGCCTGTTTGCCAGCCTCCTGCCCTGTGACTATGGCCTTGGGATGTATTTGGGCATACTGTATTTTATTATGCTGCTGGCCCTTTAAGAACCATCTGGGGACATACTGTGGAGTTACTGGGTGGCCACCATTTCATGTATCAGAGGCACATGGTGAGAACAATGGATGAAGCACATGGTGAGAACAATGGATGGCGGCCATTTTAACTCACAGACACTGTTTTGACTTTTCTACACGGTGCCATCTCGCCGGTATTTGGTGCACAAAGACATCGTTCAGTAGTTTTAAACTACAGAACAGGGGACACATTTAACAGTAATTATTTTTCATATAGCCTGTATATGTTCTGCGGACTCTGCATCAAACCGTATCTTCCAAACTACTGAACGGATCTGGGGGAATTTTGGATATGTGGTTCACCCAGATCCCCCGGTTTCGAGGATATATTTTATGGGGTTATTGCATGTTTTGGGGTCCCTGTGACATGTTTTATAATACTGTATTTTCCTGCCTGTGATAATTAAGTTAGTCTATTGTGTTGAGATAATTGTATGACAGGCAGAGGGGAGGATTTCTGATGTAATGAATGGGAGTGTTAGCTGTGTTGTAATGTGTTGATTGGTTGTTCTTCAAAACCCTGTGGGCAGTACTATGTTTTTAGAATGTGAATACAAGAGGCTGTATGTGCGAGTACAGACAGTTCTTCTTCCCCCTCAATCTAGAGTCCTGTCTCTTATTGGGGGAATTGCTATATCACTACAAGGGATTGCTTTGCTCTGCATACTCCCTTAGCTAATCAATACTAAGCTCTTTTAAGAGCTTGTTCCTGCTTCACTCTCTTGGAGGAGAGGTTCACCCACCTGGTGCCTTGTCATAGGTCCAGGGTGGGTAGGAGACGGCGAGACCCCAACCAAGCTGTGGCGGTTCGTGGGGTCTGCGGTGGTGGTGGTGTCTGTGGAGCGCTTGGAGCTCTCTGTAAGCGCTAGGAGCATCCTTCAACGGAGGTATCCAGTCGATCCGTTACATATACATATGAGAAGTTTATCAGGCGGTGAAAGAAATTTCTGAAACCTCTCTTGCAGTTACATTTCAAATCGATCCTCACCTTTATTCCACCTATGGCATCTGTTTCTCATACCTCCCAACTTCTTCCCTATGGAAGAAGGGGTGCGAGGGCAGAGTCCTGAGGTGGTTCGCAAGTGACGCGAGTTGTGTCACTCGTGACGCCGGCAATGGGTTGTGTTGCCTAGAAAAGGGGCAGTCTCATCTGAAAAGGAACGGGTTAGCCAAAATAGGGGTGGGTCTAACAGGCATCCTGGCTGACCCCAGCTATCAGGTCCATGTAGGCCGGACAGCACCTCAAAATCAGGACTATCCTGCTAAAAGTCGGACAGTTGGGAGGCATGGTTTCTTCCTGCTATCTCTCTCCAGTAACTCTTTCATTCTTGTTTAATGTTTCAGAATTTTCCAAAGCCAGATAAGCAAGGCCTGAGTTCTATAAATATTTGCAGATATTCTCATTCTTGAGAATGTTACACGTAATTCCCAGATTTTACTAGTTACATGACGTAAAGTCATGATTTTATTAAAGACACGGAGGCGAGTATTATGCATAACTCTTTCTTTATTTCCTCAGCAGCAAAGATAGAGGAATATAAATATTATCAAAATGAAAGAAAAAACTGTATAGGCACAACAGGCAACCAATCACATAACAGAGGGAGTAACTATATAAGTCCTGTGTCTCCCACAATCCCCCTCTTTCTTGCGAAACCGAAGACCAGGTAAGAAGAACGATATCCCACTTGACCAGAACAGGAAAACGGAACAAAGCGATAACTTCAAGCTAAAAAAGACAGAAAAATATGGTAATTTCCAAACTCGAAACTGTAGACTTACCAAATACAATCGTCGTGAGTCATAGACAAAACTGAACTCTGAAAAATATAAAAAACAAAATTAATAATCAGTATAAAACTGCATAAAGCCGTACTCAATGACATAAAGACAGACCAAATTGCAACATACCTGAAGAGTCCAAGAGCATCTCATATCTAAGTCCCACACCGGGAGGGTGGGAGGGAATAATACTCGCCTCCGTGTCTTTAATAAAATTCCCAGATTTTACTAGTTACATGACGTAAAGTCATGATTTCATTAAAGACATGGAGGCGAGTATTATTCCCTCCCACCCTCCCGGTGTGGGACTTAGCACAGCTTTAAACTTGCATAATATATCTATCACCTGAGATGCAATGTGTTCAATTGGTCTGAAGTAGAAGTCACGAAAGGTCGATTCTCGAGACCAATCTGCCGCTCGCATAATGTCCTCCAGACGACATCCGACTGTAGATGCTTTCGAGGCCATAGCACCGCGCACAGAATGAGGTGTAAATACAGAGGTGTATATACCTGCTGAAGATAACAGCCAACGTGCCAGGGTTGGTGTTGAAACGGGCCGGTGAGGTGATTTAAAGGAGATGAATAGGGCATGTAGATCGGATGAACGAAAGGATCGTGTAGCGTCCAGGTAAGCCTTAAGGCAGTCCACCGGACAGAGCGCCGGACACCCTGAGAATCTTGGGTACATAAACGACCTGGATGCAGACTTAGTCCTCCTGGAAATGTTAAAAGTAACGCCTTCCAGAGTGAAGGCAATGGCATCCCATTCCAGGGCCCTGACGTCGGAGACCCTCTTACATGAAATCAAACAGAGTAACATCACCAGTTTGGATGACAGTTGTTTAAGAGTCAGTTCCTGGTTAGGGTACCACGATGATAGGAACTGCAACATCACGTTGACATCCCAAAAGGCAGAAAAGTGAGGGCGAGGAGGACGAGCGAGGTGAATACCCTTAAGAAGGCGACATACGAAAGGATGCCTGCCGACAGGTGCACCGTCCAGAGCCTTGTGACCGGCCGAAATAGCCGAGCGGGAAAGGTTGATCGTGCGGTATGGCTTTCCCGAGTCAAATAAGAACTTGAGGAACTCCAGGATCAGATGGAGAGGGGCAGATACGGGATCCATTGCCCGTTCCACGCACCATTTAGACCACGATCTCCATGAAATCGATAAGCTGCTCGTGTACCCAGAGCCCAGGCGTTATCGAAGAGCAGGAGAGTTGTCCGCTGAACATCTGGGACAACCCAGGGTCCACTGAAAGGAACCATGCTACCAGGGGCAACTGGTGCTGTAACACCAACCCGTGCGAGTTCCCATCCGGATCCAGAAGGAGGTCCCGGAAGACCGGTATCAATCGAGGGTAGTCTATCGACAACTCCATCAAGCGAGGGAACCACGGTCGGGATCTCCATAGAGGGATGACTAGTGTCAGACAGCAGTCGTGGCGAACCAATTTCGAGATCGTGCGCACGATCATGTTGAATGGGGGAAAGGCATATAGGTGACCCCGCGGCCACTCTTGGAGGAAAGCATCCGTCGCCACCGCTGCCGCTGCTGTTCGGGATGCGAACAGATCCATCTTGAATCTCCCCCACAGCTTGTCCAGGGTCTGGAACACCGAGGCGTGTAAGTGCCAATCCCCAGAGTCTGTTAAGTGTCTGGAATTCCAATCCGCTCCCGAATTGTCCAGACCTGGGATGTGTTCCGCCGTCACCGAGACGTTGTTGTAGAGGCAGAACTGCCAGAAATCTTTTGCCAGAATCGCCAACATCCTTGATTTGGTTCCTCCCAGGTGATTTATGTAACGGACAGCCGAAACGTTGTCCATCTTGAGAAGAACGCAGCAATTCGCCCGTCCTGGGGTAAGGCTGCGGATCGCGAAGGCCCCTGCCAGGAGTTTCAAGCAGTTGATGTGTAGCGACTTCTTAATGTCGGACCATCTTCCTCCTGTGGAAACGTCGCCACAACGAGCACCCCAGCCGCGTAAGCTGGCATCGGACTCTATCACCACGTCCGGGATGGAACCGAAAATGGCTCTCCCGTTCCATGCCTCCATGTGTGCCAACCACCACACCAATTCGTCTCTGGACTCCTCGTCCAAGCGTATCCGAGATTCGTAGGAGAGACCTGATCGAAGATGAGACCTCTTGAGTCGCTGGAGGGCTCGGTAATGTAGCGGGCCCGGGAAGATCGCCTGAATAGAGGCTGCATGAAGGCCAATAATTCTCGCCAATTGCCTGATGGACAAGTCCGAAACACGAAGAGCCCGCCGAATTTCCTTCTGGATGGCCTTTATCTTGGATCCCGTAAGGAATAGGAATTGCTGGACGAAATCCACTTGGAAGCCCAGAAACTCTATCGACTGGGTGGGGGTCAGGACCGACTTGTCCCAGTTGATCAGAAAACCCAACTTTTGCAAAAGGCTGATCGTCCATTTCAGATGTAACAGGAGATTTTCTTTCGATTGGGACAAGATCAAAATGTCGTCCAGGTAAATAACTAGACGAACCCCCCCGGGTTCGGAGGAACGCCACCACAGGCTTCATGAGCTTGGTTAAGCACCAAGAAGTCGAGGAGAGTCCGAACGGCAGGCAGGTAAAGCGCCAACGCCGCCCGTGACATGTGAAATGCAGGTAGTCCCGGTATTCTGCCGCGATGGGAACTGTAAAGTAAGCGTCTTTCAGGTCCAGTTTGGCCAACCAGTCTGACTGATGCAGAAGGTCTCTGAGGCAGTGTATACCCTCCATCTGGAAGTGTTGGTAACGGAGGAATGCGTTGAGAGGGCGGAGATTTATCACAGGACGGACCCCGCCCCCTTTCTTTGGCACCAGGAACAAATTGCTCGTAAAGCCTCGGGCGGTGAACGGCAACTCCTCTATTGCGCCCATGGACAACATTTACATGACTTCCGCGGAAATCATCTCGTCCTGGTCTGGCGGAAGATTCAGCTCTCTGGGGGTATAAAACTGGACAGGCATGGAAACAAACTCCAGACGATATCCCCTTACGCATTGCAGTACCCAAGCATCTGAGGTGATATCTGCCCACCCTTGGTAAAACAAGGCTAGCCTCCCCGCTACCCGTACATGAGCGAAAGGGGAAGAAAGGGTACTCACCGTAAGGACGTCTGCTGGGAGCGCCACCGCGGGGGTATCTGGAGCCCCAAGCTCGTCCCCTAGCAGGAAAGAAGGGAGGGGTTCTCGGGTCCTGAAATCCCCGGGAGGGAAAGAAGGAACCTCTGGTTGCACGGAATGCGCCTCGGAAACCATGGCCGGGTGGACTGTTCCTGCTACGCCCGGCCCCTCCGAAAACCTTGGGCGCGAACACGCGTTTCATGTTCGCCTGCGCCTTATCAATCGCCGTAAAGGTCTTGACATACAAACCCATGTCTTTAGCAAAGGAGGTGCCAAATAGCAAGCCCTCATCAGTCGGATCAGGTTCCGCCACAGTCATAGCGGCCAGTTTAGGGTCGATCTCTAGGAGGATCGCTTTACGTCTCTCCCCAGACATAGCCGTATTAGCGTTCCCAAGCAAGCAGATAGCACGTTGGACCCAACCAATGGCCACGTCCACATCCAAAACTGAGTCCCCAGTTCTGGCGGCATCGAGAAGCTCGTATAGCTTCGATAGGGGCCCTAGAGTATCCAGGATCTTGTCCTGGCATCCCTTCAGGGAATGATCAAGACCCTTCTTGGGTTTCCAGCCCGACTTATTCAGGAACTGGGCAATCTGGGGGTCAATGTCTGGGGTCTTACAAGCTGCGCCCGGGAGGGAAGGGCGTGGGCATTCGGCGTGAAGTTTATTCTTGGCCTTCTTTAGAAAGGGGGGTGCGGATGCGCTTAGCCACATATTGGGCAATATGATCTGGAGGGACCCATTCAGCGGACCGGGGGTGACGTAGGTTGTCCGGGTCGAACAGGGGATTACCCTGTGGGTCAAAAAGCATTTTGGCATCCCCAAAGGGGCCTAATACTTGACCCCGGGCCTTGGCAGAGGACCCCGAGGGGGTCACGCCCGTAAGGGGCAAATCCTCGCCAGATTCACCTTCGTCAAAGGAGTCATACTCCATAATGTCGGATTCGTCTTCCACACTCCGGTCAGTATCCGACCCATCATCTAGGGCTCTAGCCCGTTTCCACAACCTAGCCTTTTTAGCCCGGCCAGGGGCTCCTTTGCGCGTGGGGTGCGCGCTATCTGTGACCGCCTCCAGCGTGTCTGTCATGGCAGGTAACACCTGCATCGAGGAGTGGGAGCCGACATGTCTAGACTTGGCCCTTGCCTTACGGGCTCCAGGCACAGTCTGCACTGGTCAGACTGTGGGGTGACCAGTGCAGGTAAAACCATAGAATGCAGGGACTGTGAAAATGAGGAAGAGACAGCTCCCATGGCTGAGGCAATAGCCTTCTGTATGGAAGAAGCCATAGTGGCCTCTAGCAGGGCCTGAAACTCTTGAGAGGCCATAGCACCCTCAGCATTATCTATGTGAAGGTGCCTAGAGGGACCTGCAGGCCCATCCTCCCTATCCTGCATATTGGGCAATAACAGTGAGGATAATGAAAAAATAACTGAAACAGAGCACTAAGGAAGCAGGGTTGATTAACCCACGGAATAACAGTGAGAGTACAAAAAGGATCAGACCGTTAGTGTTCCCAGGGGACCCAGAGAGGCAACGAGGTGACCGACCGCACGGCAGCACAGTACCCGGCAGGGGAAGGGGCGCGTGTCCCCTCCAGCGCGGGCAGCCTGCGAGCGGAGAGAGTAGTGCACGCAGCCGCGGCCGTGGAAGAAGAAACGGCCGCGGCAGAGAGGTAGCGCCGGGTCGGGGAGAAAAAAAAACCCAGGGGTCCCTGAGGCAACAATAATGCACTCAAGGGCAATATAAAATCAAGTTCATACAAATAAAATGCAAACAGAAAATAGAACCAAGAGCTAAGAGTAAAACACTTATCTGTCTGAGGAAGCAGCAAAGAAAGAGGGGGATTGTGGGAGACACAGGACTTATATAGTTACTATCTCTGTTATGTGATTGGTTGCCTGTTGTGCCTATACAGTTTTTCTTTCATTTTGATAATATTTATATTCCTCTATCTTTGCTGCTGAGGAAATAAAGAAAGAGTTATGCATAATATGAGCCTCCGTGTCTGTAATAAAATCTTTGCAATCCAAGGCACAGCCATGAGAAACATTTCATAAAATTAAACAATTTCTGGGTATATCCAACCCACCCCTGGCAACCGCTATGCTAGCAGAGATAATTCATTTTCTGTTTAGAAATAGTAATGATGTTGGACAAGAAGTCCTGAGATGTAGTCGATATTTTTACTCATCCAAAGGTGCTTTAGTTCTGCTGTACGTGTTTATCTAAAATATGTTTCAAAGCATCACTCACAATGTTATTTCAGTTCTGGAAAATGAATTTAAAAGCTGACTCACCCTTCAGTCAATAGTTCTTAATGCATTGTGGTTTAAAATATAATTTTACGTTACATAAGTAAAGAATGATTTGTAATCTAATCTATTCTCTGTACTTCCCCTTCTAGATTCTGCTTGTCAAGTGCCTCTTGTTTTTCTAGTTATTTTCGTTATTTTGGTGATTGTTCTATCAGTTGGTCTCATTTATCTCATCCGGGAAAGAAGAAATAACAGGTACTTTGTAAAAACACATTTAGATATACTAAAGTATTTTTAGCTAATATGGTTAGATTTATATTATTTTGTTTATGCACAATATCCACCCCTTAGTTGGATTATGCCATTATGACAAAATATCAAAGATTTATAATAACAAACACTGGGGTCGATTGCAATCCATCATCCGTATTAGATTGATAACTTTTTCTGAACTTTCTTCTGGATTTGCGCTAATATTCTTAAATAGTTCCTTATCCAAAATCCACAAACCACTCTTCTGCTGGTGGTGCCTATAAAATCACAAACGTTATTCATGAAAAAGCGTGATATCATGATACTAATCATTGCCTATCATGCAGTCTCGAGCTCAAGAGACCAAGATCGTGAGGTTAATGACTAACAAAATGGGAAAAAGCCAGTCCTATAAGATGACAGCAAGTGCATTTTTGAAACCACGGTGGGCACTATAAGTTTCACCCACAGGAAGCCATTTTAGATATGCCAGAAACCAGGAAGAAGGTCAGACAGCCAACAGCTCAGCAGGATAGAGCGTGTGTGAATGTATCCTGCTGGTAGGGGATAATCGTAAAAACAATCTAGAATGGTAGTGGGGGAATGAGGAGAGTCCCATGGAGAGTGTGAGACTCTAGGCTTGGCAAGTTACCCTTAACAATGACTCTCTGGGTAAGATGGAATCCAGGACCTCCTGGTCCCGTAGCAATTTAATTGTTTGGAAGTTGTTATGGTGCCCAAGGGGGTCCTTTAAAGGGAAACTGTGAACAGTTAAAGCATTTTAGCTTGCTGAAATGCTGTATTTGTGAAGTGTGTCCTTTTTTTTTTTTTCATTTAATAAAAAGTGCAGATATCAATAGAAATAGTAATTTCATAAATTAACCTGGTTACACCCCCCTCACTGTCAATCAGAGAACCGTCCTGTTACCAGGGCTGGACTGGCCCACCGGGATACCGGGAAATTTCCCGGTGGGCCGGCATACTATCGGGCCTACCCGGTCTGACAGGAAGTACTCACAGAGAGCACAGGCTGGGAGGGAGGGGCTATAGGGACACATAAGGGCTGGGGGGCTAATATGGGGGGTGAATTGAGACACATGGATGTCTGGGGGGATAAATTTAGAAGCATGGAGGGGTGGCAGGGGCAATGTTCTCAATGATACACGTTTACTGACAGACACACACTGACAGACACACTCTCAGAGTCACATGCACTCACTGATACACAGTCACTAACTGACAGGCACATGCACACATTCACTGACACACTCACTGACAGACACACACCTACTGGCAGATACACACTGACAGTCACACACACATTCAATGACAAACACAGACGTCACTGACAGATTACGACTTACTGATTTGGCATACAGACATTCACTGACAGACACATACACTCACTGACACACACACATTCACTGACACACTGGCAAACACTTAATGACAAACACACACTCTCACTGATTTGACAGACACTCACAGACACATACACACTCACTGACAAACATACACACATTCACTGACAAACATACACACATTCACTGACAGACATACTCACACACTCACTGACAGACACACACACACACACACATTACTAATATTATTAATGTAATATTTTCCACACAGCCTCCTTACCTGGAGAGCTGCAGTGGATCTATCCCTGGGATCCAGTGGGGCTGCGGTAAGGCGGGCAGCATGCGCTCATCAGAGGCAGTGAGGAAACTGTAATCCTCCTGCTCTGCTCCATTGTGGGCTTTCTAATGATGCTGGGAGCAAGAATATAATGTCATATATTCCGGCTCCATGCATCAGTAGATGGCTCGCAAGGGAGCATAGCAGAAGGATCACAGCTCCCTCGCCGCCTCTGATGAGCACATGCTGCCTGCCTCACGGGTCAGCAATGTGCTTCCTCCATGACAGAACGAAGCACCGGGACATCCCTACATTTGGGGGAGCACAAGGCGGCATGGGATGATGTAGGGGGCCCATGGCCCCCTCGGCTTCCACCCCCTCCACCTCCATAGCAACGCCCCTGCTGAGAGCATGACATGCTGATATGGAACGTTTACAGCAGTAATACAATGAGGAACTAGGACACACAGGGCTGTCTTAATGCATGGGCACGCTGGGCAGATGCCCGGGGGCCCTACAAGCATAGGGGTCCCATAAGCTTGCCAACTTTTCAGTATATTATTCCGGGAGATTTATTCAGAACCTTCAAACTCACCTTGTGAAAATGTTTAGCTGGACTAATCACCTTAGTATCAGCTGTTATCTGTACATACATTCTTGCTGTGGTGAATACATATCTTGACCTTGGTGAAAACAACGTACACTTACTAATTGTACATAAGCAAGACAAAATCGACACACAGAATGTTTTTAAGCCATCAAGCTTAATAAAGTTAATCTAATATTTTTATCAGTCCATGTCAGCCGCCGCCCCCTGCTACCTACCTAATGTTTGTGCGGATTAATCTCTGCTGTACATGTTTTAATGTTTAAACACTGTTTTTTTCTGAGATATCAATAAATATAAGATACATTTTATCGATAGTTGACATTTTTATTCCTGGGAGTGGTTGTGGAGGCAGGCCCCCAGTGCACTGCTTTGCCCTGGTGCCTATAATGCTGCTAAATTAGACCCTGGGAACACAGGCACCTGGTAGACTTTCAGTTTGCGTCCAATGACATAAAAATGTTTTGACACCAAACCAAGAAGCAGCCCCAGTAGCTTGCTAGCACCATGAGCTATATAATGGCCTGTAGAGGTTGTAGTATTAGAAGGGTCCATTTGATATCTTGTGCCCAACTTCAGCACCTACCCATATATTCAGCACCTACTTATTAATGCCACATTCAGCCATGGAGTACATACTGGTAGCTTACACAGTACAAGTTAATCTCCTTCACTCACTGAGCTGTACTCGGGCAGCTGAATTGGGAGTTCACATTAAATATAATACAAATATAAAAATAATGAGCACATGAAAAAAATTACAGGGCCAGTTTCCTAGCATCATAAACACAGTAAATGTTGTAGTGCTTATGGTGGTTGAAGAGTCCCCAATTCTCAAGCTGCTCTTCCAAGCCTTGCAGTACTAAATGTATGTATATTATCTGCAATTCACTATGATTAATAATATCCATGCTAATAAATATATTGATTCCTATGTACTTTTCTCTACAGACAACCAAAATATCATGAAGCGGATGACGGAGAGATTGAAATCACACAGTAAGGATGGCATTAAAAAAACGCTCATTGTGATCTAATTTGTGCCTCACAAATGAGGATTGTTTAGGGTTCAAATGATAATTTTTGGCATTTCAATACTGACCTTGTTAGTAGGACTAGTCTGATATCAGTGGCAGAACTAAGTCAAAGAGAACCCCAGGCCAAAATGTAGACCCACAGTTGCATGAACGAAGACTTAAAAGTATGGTGTATATGTGTGTGTGAATGCAGGAGTGTATGTGTGTGTATTTGTGTGTATTGTTGTTAGGGGTGTATTGACATACACACATACACTTCCACAAACGCTGATACACATCAATACACAGATCCTGCCTCAAAGATATACACAGACATACATACTGTGTCACAGAGGTACAACTAAACACAAATTGATGCACACTTACAAATACATTGAAGCATATACACACACTGACATACAATGACACATTGAATCACACGCACATACAGATGCACACAGTAACATACACAATGATACAGAGACACAACACAGATATGCACACACTGACACACCCATATAGAAATAAATAAATTACATTTATTTTTTTTGTGTGTGCATGAGGTAACAACAGTGCTTGCACAGCCACAACAGCTTTCACAAGAGTGGTTTTTTGGTGCATATAACAGAAATATGGCATGTAGACAACTTGCACATTTTTGTAGGTATAAAAAAACATGCTAGGCTAGGTTTGCTTTTAATCGAGCTAGGTGTGAACTTATATATGTATAGTGATGCATTGTTAAGGGAGAAAGCTTTGTATGATTAAGGCACTGGTTGCACGTTTCCAAGGTTACATGTAGACCATTTTTTTTTTCCACTGCTAGTGTTCAACTCGCTTAAATTGCCATTTTAGATAGGGTTAGCTATTCAAACAATGTGTAAGCTTTTAAGGTAAACATATGTACACTTAAGCAGTTAAAAACTCTGTGTGGGGTGAGATAATGACAGCACACAAACTGTAACTTTACAGTTAGTTAGTTTACATGAAGCAGTACCTGCATTAAGGGGTATGTTAGTAACGTCCAGATAGAACAATCTGTGTCTGGCTGACTCTGGTCTGCTACTTGCACTCATCCGATTCCAGCTGGGTGCCAGACGCCGTCATCGTGGGCTCTCATCGCCTGAAGTGTCAGATGCTGTTGCGTGGTTGAGTGCCAGGCATCCGGCTTGTGGTGGCTTATCTCGCGGCTGTGCAGGTCGGTGTGGTGTTTCATGCCCCTGGTTTTCGGTCTCGTTCTGCGGGGTCGTTCAGTCCCATGGATAGTGGTCGTGGTAAGTACTGGAGGTCTTCGCCGGTGGGCAAAGGTAGGGCTCTGGTGTGTCTGGCTTTGCTTTTGCTTGTGCTGAGGCGAGGCTTATGGCCTGGGCAGCCTTCTCCGCATGATCCTCTTCCCTGCCGGAGCCGCGGGTATGTTCCGTGTGCGTGGGAGGTGCCGTTTAGGTAAGAGACTGCCCGCCTGCTGTGGGGCATGTTGCAGTGCCCTGTTCTCCAGCTTCAACCAGAATGCTGCCATGATAGCCTCTAGTTTGGTCTGTAGCTTGGTCTCAGTGCTGAGATCTTGATTGCGAGGGAGGCACGAGGTGACCACCATTAGGGGTGAGTCGTCAGTTAGGTGAGTCGCTTGTCTGCTGGCCTTCACCTCCCCTTCGCCTCTGTGGGGTGTAGTGTTGGACCGTGTTCACCCCCAATGGTCCCGGGGGGGGGGGGAGGGGGGTTTAACGGGGCTTCTGCCTCTCCGTAGCGGTCGCTGGGTATCCTCGAAGCGGGAGAGCGGCCGTCTCTCCCGCCCGGTGCATACAAGGGCCGCATGCAAGAACTGGGATGTTTTCAGCTTCCAGGAATTGTGTACAGATCCTTGCAACATGGGGCCGTGCATTATCATGCTGCATTATCATGCTGAGGTGATGGTCATGGATGAATGGCACAACAAAGAATTTCTGCACAAACTGTTAGAAACCATCCCGGTGCATACAAGGGCCGCATGTCGTCTCGCGTGTGGTTATTCATTTTTTACCGGTTCACCGCCCCCTACAACCGAGCCCAGCAGTGTCAGGCGTCGGAGTGGGCTCCAGGTGGTCCCTGAATCAAGCTTTGTGAGGCTGATTGCCGCTTTTGTTAGCAATATTGTGGAGGAGCTTCAGAGGAACACATCTGTCCTCCATGACAGTTAGCCCCCCCCCCCCCCAGAATTACATATTTTAGACACCCTGCTGTTGGTGCAGTAGGGTGGATTTCCTGTGGTCCAGTAGGAGTGATGTGGGGCAGATGGGAGTGGGCTGGGGCAGATAGAAGTTGGTTTAAGCTGGTCCAGGCTGCTTTCTCCCTTCTCTCAGTGCAGCTGTGAGTGTGTCCAAAGAAGAAGTGTACTCTCTGCCGGTAAATTATTGGAAATATTGCTAATTTTAAAAAAAGAGTTAGTGTTTGGCTGATGTGGTCTACTTTTTTTCAGTTCCCTTGTCAGTGTTAGTGAGTAAACTTGTTTCTTGTAGTATAGTGGAAATGACTTAATTTAAATGATCACTATGGGCACAAAGAACATTTCAGCTCATTGACCCTTAACCCTGCAACTTTTGGTTGCATAACTGACGCTGGACGCCCTCACGCTATGCATCCAGCGTCACCCGAAACCCCATAGGAAAGCACTGTATAATGCTTTCCTATTGGGGAAGTCCTAATGCGAGCATGGCTATTGCACACCAGGTCTCGTGATGTAGGCAGGTCTGAGAGACATTGGCACCCCTTTCTGCACCATGGGGGAAGAGGGGGGACACTAAAGGGAGCTATAGTGCCAGGAAAACAACGTTGTTTTCCTAGCACTGTAGTTTCCCTTTAAGGATATTGTATAGAGATATTTCCTGGGCACCATAACTTAATAGACTCCAGTTTATCGGTTCTACTATTTCTATGTTCTTTTATCTGCACTCATATTTTCTTCTATGTATTCTCAAAACATACTCTATTTGTGAGAAAGAGAGAGAGATAAATACTTACCTACAATGAACAAAATTATAAACGCAAAAATAATGGAAAATAATGGTGGCCACACAAAATATTGACACTTTGGGCCCAATTTGGACTTAGGGGTGTACTCACTTTTGTTGCCAACGGTTTAGAGATTAATGGCTGAGTGTGCTGAGGTATTTTGAGGGGACAGCAAATTCACACTGTTATACATGCTGTACACTTACTACTTTTCATTGTAGCAGTGTCATGTCTTCAGTGTTGTCACATGAAAACATATAATAAAATATTTACAAAAATGTGAGGGGTGTACTCACTTTTGTGAGATACTGTATGTAAGTTTGTATGTATGTGTCTCTGTATGTCTGTGTTTGTCTATGTGTGTGTATGTCTATCTGTGTCTGTGTGTGTTTGTATGTGGGTGTGTCTGTATATGTGTGTGTTTGTGTGTCTGCATGTGTATCTGTTTGTCTGCATGTGTGGGGGGCAACGTATGGGAGGGTAGACGTACTGGGGATGGCGACGTATGCAGGGGGGAGGGGGGGCAGGGCTATTTTCGCACCGGGGCCCCGTGCTTTCTAGTTACGCCTCTGCATACATACAATACATACAGAATTGTTTGGTTTATTTTGCTACAAAAACAGGTGTGCTGTATGCTTTTTCTACACAGGCAAGAAGATTCACATGATGGAAAAGGTCGAGGCCAGCAGGAAGCTGCAGAGGGTCAGTTATAGATCTATTTTCAGCCTTAAATGATGGCCATTCTACTGGGTATGCACCGGACCAAAATAGCTCACGCTATCTAAACACATTCTTTTGAGTTAAAAATGTCTCGCTAACAGACTTTTTTTTTTAAATATAACTCCCTTCGCTCAGCGTTTAGCAATTATTTTTTTTCACAGATTTAGCTCTGGAGTTCTGATACACATACAGATGCACACACATACCCAGGGGCACACATTCACACACAGACACACATACCATATACACACAGATAACACACACATATATTTATATATATGTAGATGTAGATGTTAAGACACACACACAGACAACACATGCACATACATAACACACACACAGATAACACACACACATACTGATAATACATACACAGACATATACACTCACAAATCACATTACATAGTTTTAAACCCCCCCCCCCCCCTGCTTCCATACCATTTTAATGCAGGAGGGTGGGTCCCTGGGATCCAGTGACATCTGTAATGGAAGTCTGCGCCAGGCTTTCCAACCTCTGGTCCTGGCTCTCAGGCTTCCTGTTCTTCCCTCTCTCCCTTTCCCTCAGTTTTTTGGTACACTGACTTGTACTCACTTCCTCCCAGGACTGTGGAAGTACACATACCAAGGCCCAGTCACGCTGTTAAAGGGCTTTGGCACCTGACTGGGTCCCTGATCGAAGATGACCATCGGGTGGTGCACCGCGGCTGCACCAGCGATAGTTCCACCACTGACTTGTACCCCCTAGTGGAGCAGCAGAAAATTTGCAGCCACCACCTCCTTAAATTGCCTCTCACTGGAAATTCTGGAAATCAGCAGTTATTGTTCTGCCCCCTTTGGAGATGATCTTCTACCCTGCCAGTGCGTGTTTATTAAGCGAGTACGGTCGGAAAAAATAGAGACCTGGGCTAGTGACAGAAACCATTCATTCAGTTTCAGCTTTGCCCTACCAGGATACATTACCCATTCATTGGCTGCTATTGTTGGTTTCCTGACTCTCTTGGATTGCAGTCCCTCTGTAGGTATATCCCTTATTGATGGACTGTGCAAGTTCACTCTGTAATAAGTGCCCACTAAGCAGCTTTGGTCAATATTCACTGGCCAGTGGCCTTGTGTGATGGAGTACCTCTGCAAGGTCAGTTTCCTCTCTACTACAGAGACTCAGGAGCTCTTCAGAGCCACTCACCAAAGCTTGACTGTCGTCTCTGATAACCTCTTTCACTGGACCAGTCTGCAGCTCTCTCCTTCCAGGCAAGTATCACCCCCTTTGCCTACATTGTCTCCATCTACTGCCTTTACAAAGGCACTTGTGGCTCTTAGACCTAACTCTTTCTTAACTTGTCCCAAGGAATCGGGGACCAGTACAGCCAGCCAACAGGTCTGACATTTCTGTTACTGGTATTTATTTTCACTCAGAACTAGCCCCTATCGGTATTACATTAAACCTATGGTGACACAATACATATAACCAAATATGTGGAGTCATACAGGCACTCATAATAACACAATAAAATATTTATAAAGGGGCGTGGAAGATAAATATGCCCCTGCCTGCAAAAGCCATAATTTGCAAATCTACCTGAATATACAAATTGAGGGTTACCCTTCTCTTCAGGTGTGCAGCCCCCTTGTGATCAGTTATTGTAGCACTGTTCCACCCTTACTCTTTTTTGCTTCTCCTAAAATGCCTAAATATACACGTCCGTTAGATATTTTGAGCCATTGTTGATGAGTTCTGTGTGAGTAGTTTCAAGACTTTCACGAGTTACCTCTCTTCTTGTTTGACAGATTTTTATGCCACCACAATGATATCCCTCTATCTAAGAATTGTGTGTGTATTCTGCCTTGACTTGCTTTCTAAGCCAAAACTAAAGGGACACTATAGTAACCAGAACAACTACAGTTTAATGTTGTTGTTCTGCTGTTTACAGCCTATTCCTGAAAGCGTTTTAATGTAAACACTGCCTTTTTAGTGAATAGCCAGTCTTTGCAATTAGAGGTGTTACTAGGCAGTAATGACAGCCACTAGGGTGCTCCCTGTGTTAGTGATACACCATGTGCAGCACCTAAATTCAGCCACTCCACGCTCTGCATGGAGTACATTGATACAGTGTATCTCTCCAAGGGGATGCTGATTAGTGCAGTGATTTGCCGCACATGTACAATAGCCTCACATTCTTGCAATGCTTTCCAATGGGAAAGCATGTGATTGGTTGAGATCGTCAAATTTTAGGATCTCAACCAAGGAGGCAGGGCGGGGTCAGCAGTGACGAAGCCGACGCAGCGCTTTAAATAAGATGAGTTTAAGCACCTTTTTAACCGGGGGCTGGATACTTAAACAGCGATTTTAGAACTATAGTAATATGAATACATGTTTGTATTCCTGACACTAAAGTGTTCCTTTAACCCCTTAAGGACCAAACTTCTGGAATAAAAGGGAATCATGACATGTCACACATGTCATGTGTCCTTAAGGGGTTAAGCTGGTTTAGAGAACAGAAGGAGACTGTCTGTTTGTATATAACCTCCATATATGTTTATAGCTGTTAGATATTTAGGCTCATTATCGACCTTTCTCCCTATGCTTTGTCACTTATAATCTCCTGTGGACATAATACAAATACTATTCTAGTACAGACCTTTTGGCCCTTTTTTCAATAAAGCCTTATTGTATGTTCCCTACTATTTTATATATACTGTTAAAGGACCACTCTAGTGCCAGGAAAACATACTCGTTTTCCTGGCACTAGAGTGCCCTGAGGGTGCCCCCACCCTCAGGGACCCACTCCCGCCGGGCTCTGGAAAGGGGTAAAGGGTTAAAACTTACCTTTTTCCAGCGGTGGGCGGAGAGCTCTCCTCCTCCGATCCTCCTCTTCTCCTCCCCGTCGGCTGAATGCGCACGCGCGGCAAGAGCTGCGCGCGCATTCAGCCGGTCACATAGGAAAGCATTCATAATGCTTTCCTATGGACGCTTGCGTGCTCTCACTGTGATTTTCACAGTGAGAATCACGCAAGCGCCTCTAGCGGCTGTCAGTGAGACAGCTACTAGAGGAAATAGGGGAAGGCTTAACCCATTCACAAACATAGCAGTTTCTCTGAAACTGCTATGTTTATGAAAAAATGGGTTAACCCTAGAAGGACCTGGCACCCAGACCACTTCATTAAGCTGAAGTGGTCTGGGTGCCTAGAGTGGTCCTTTAAGTTTAAGTGATCACTAGACCGATGAGTGAAGGAACCTCATGAACTATTTTTACCACTTACAAACTACACACTGTATGGGTATTGGATGGTTACTTATGATAAGGTTGAATTGTGTACTACTTGCAAACACCAGCTAGCAGGTCCCATCTGTTTTAACACTTGGAAACGGCTAAACATTCTCATTTTGAATTAAGGGTTAAGCCCTGGACCTATATATTGGTATTTTTCTTTATTCTATTATTTTTTATTTTTTTTGAGAGAGAAAAAACTTGCAGTGAATCTCTCCAAATACTCATGGACTATGTGGTACAGCTACAATCGATTAGTCAGAGGTGAATAATGATGGCACGACTTAACTGCCTCATACAGAAGGAGACAATCTCTGCCATATACACATGAGACTAACTGTCTGTTACGTTTATTTTCAGATGGGTCCTCTTGATGACTGTCAATTACTGGCTACCTCATACAAATAGTAAGGGTGACATTGTTATTGGTAATGTACATTTCTTTAAAGAAACACTACCACCTAAACATTGAAATAGTGTAGTAGTGTATTAAATATCACTATGCTACGTGTAATTTTTATATTTTAACTATTTAAAAAAAAAAAAGAATTGGGCACTTCACAAAGTCCCACTTGAGATATGCAGGTGATACAAAACATTGATATTTCTACCTGTATCGAATTGTGGGAAGTGGTTTTGTGTTTGCTCTTACCACAAAATATTTGGCACCTAGATATCATCTCACAGATAGACTTAAACTTCCAAACCAGAATCCGTGCCATGCTGACGAGACCAAACAGGTCGAAACTGTACAGTTTTTTTCATTTGTTATGGGACCAGTCATCATAACACCTTACAGAAGTTTTTCACAACAATCTTTATGTCCATGGAAGATTTTTCCACCAAAAAATTGCCTCCGATGCAGCCTCTCTGCCTTGAGACCCTAAACGCTCCCATAGAGATACATTCCGGGCCGGCACTTCCTATAGGCGACTTAGGCAGTCGCCAAGGGCGCAGCTTTAGAGGGGGCCCCCTGCACTGGCAGCGCCAATCCCATGAGGAAGTTGTTTTTACTCACCTTTTTCCCACGCTGTACCAGTTTCGCCTCAGCTGTTCCCACCTCCATGGCTGAGATTTTCAATCTTTATTATCTCAGCTAAGCCAATCCTTTCCCTTAGAAAAGCATTGGGAGGATTTTGTGCATGCGCAGCAAATGTGCCAATCTGCATCTCCTCCTAGAGATGCATTGAATTAATGAATCTCTATGAGGAACATTCATCGCCTCCATGCAGAGTTTGGAGACACTGAACGTGGGTGCTGCACACTGTGCAGCAGTGACCCAGGACTCTCGAGTGGCCGTCTAAGCGACTGTCACTAGAGGTGTTACTAAGCAGCAATGTAAAGCCTGCCATTCTGCTGAAAAGGCAGTGTTTACACTGAAAAGTCTGCAGGGACAGGCTATAGACTACATCAGTCTGTAGTGGTTACAGTGGCTATAGTGTCCCTTTTAGAATTAAAGTTTTCTTGTTGAAAATGACTGGCTCCTTTTTTAGCTGGCTCCTAGATTCAAAACAAAATTGACAAGCCCTGCAATAGCCTATGGGAAAGCATTGGATTGGCTGAAATTGTCACATTCAATGATCGGGGCAAGGCAGGGCCGGCCGAGGTGACACTGCTCAGTGCTGGAAAAAAGTAAAGTGAGTAAAGAGATGGGGAACGTGGAACTAAATAGTGATTTTTCCACTATTGTATCAGGAAAACTATAGTGTTCTTTTAGTGAAAATGGTAACACAAATATCAATACATTCTGCATCCTTCGACTTTTGGGTTGAAACTGTACAGTCCATGGCTGTTTTCTGGTCAATGGTCCAATTTTCTTTAATTTTTTTTTTTATTTATTTCTGGGCCCAATGGCCCAATGGATTTATAGTGATATACAGGTAATACACAAAAGTAATTATTTACCTCCTGAAATGGCGAGTGAGGTTATTCTATGGAAGCTGTTTTGTACCATGTCTCTTGCTGTTTGAAGTTAATGGGAGTTGCAGTCAATATTAGAATATTGGGGGATAACAAAAATAAACTTCAGATCTTATGTATAAAGGATCTGCTCACAATATGTTTCTACCTCTTTTTTCCTTTACTTTTGGTATACGTGTTTAGCTGCAGGTCTAGGAAGAACTGTTAACCCCTTAAGAACAGAGGTTGTTTTCCAAGTTCTGGACCAAAATGAAACCTAGAATTTGAGCTATATGTCTGGTCAATCATAATTTACCTCTTTCATATTATGTACACCAACACTTATTATTAATCATTTTGTTCAAGAGAAACAGGTCATCAATTTCCCATTAAATATTTATATATGAAACATAATTTAATATGATTAAAAAATCGAAGAAATTGTTATTTTTCTTCGTGGCATCTTGGCTTTTACTGCAATAAAATGCACATATTTGTGTTCAGTGATATCTCATGAGTGCAACAGTACTCACCAGGTTTTTATGGGGTTTTGGAAAGTTACAATGTCTAATATAGAGCTTTCCACTTTTCAGTTTTTACTCATTGAAATTTGCTAGATTGGTTTGCTGGGCCTATGTTGCCTTTGAAACCATATGGCAGCCCAGGAATGAGAATCGCCCCTATCATGGCATACCATTTGTAAAATTGGGTATTCTAAATTGGGTATGTCCAGTCTTATTTAGAAGTCATTTAGTCACAAACCCTGTAACTATATGAGAATCGGGTACACCAAAACAATCTCAATCTTACTTACAAAACACATATAACCTTATAACAGAGCTCCCGTACTCCAACTGAGTACCTCTGCCAGGTCAACGTAATCTCTGCTACAAGGGGCTCTGGAGTGCTTCAGACCCAATCACCAAAGCTGGACTGAGGGTTTTGAGGACATCTTTTACCGGACCAGGCTGCTGCCCCCCCTTTTCCAGCTAGGTATTGTCCTCTGTATTTGCCCAGGGTATTCAAATTGAGGTGTGTCCAGTCTTTCTTAGTAGTCACTTAGCCACAATTTGCCTGGACAAATTTTGTGTTCATATTAGTTTTTTTGCATTTTTCACACAAACTTTCACCGATGATATCTTCATCATTGTGATACATTTTACTACTCTAAAACACTAATATTTGTATTCAGTGATGTCTTACAAGTACAACAGTATCCTCTATGTACAGATTTTATGGTGTTTTGGAAAGTTACAGGGTAAATTTAAATATGTAAAAACTGGGCAAGCTCTTTTTCTTGACCCTGTAACTTTCCACAACACCATGAAACCTGTACATAGGTGGCATTGTTGTCTATATGAATTTGTGTGTGTATGTGTTGGTATATTTATATGCATCTGTGTGTTAATGTGCATGAATATCTGTGTAAGTATGTATGTGGTAGTGTATGTGCATACATTCAAGCAGTCAAACACCAGCACAACGTACAAGCACACTTCTGCAATCTAACTCAAATATTACATACACACACCTCTGCATTCAAACAAACAAACAAAATGCAAACACGCTCCTTCACTCAAACACAAATACTTCACACAAATGTACATCCGCATTTAAAAGTGAACATTACATTCAGACACAACCCTGCAATCAAACGCAAACATTACATACAAACACACCCCTGTATTAAAACACTATAAATGTATACAAGCACCCCTTCAAACACCAACACTATAGCGCAAGTAAATGCCGCAGGGCTGTACAGATATACAACCTAGAAATTTTGACTTGGGGTGCCTTGGAAAAATACTGAAATATTAAGGGCGCCTTGAACCTAAAGGTTTGGGAACCATTGGATTAATCTGTCTCACAGCCTCGGCTATCCTGAGTAAAAATAAACATCACCTGTTTGTATTAAACCCCATTTAAAAAAAAAAAAGTAAAAAATAAAAATCTTATACAGCTACCAAATACACCCAAATCTCATCAAATCATTTGTGAATGAGAGATAATTGTTAGTATGAATTCTACCCCAAAATCTAAACTCAACAACCCCTGTCATCACTTTATTAAACATTGATGAAGTAGCCTTCACGCCGTAACAAAAATATAATAAAAAAAATTAGAAACTAGAATAAGTTAAAGTATTTATTTTGGATTTAGAGTAAGGGTTTGCAATACTACCTCATTTTTGTATCATCTTTTTCTCCTCTTTAAAGGCTGCCTTTGTATTCTGTTTTGTTGCTGTTTGATGTAACAGATTAGTAGTCAAATTAACAAGCAAAACGAAAAATACAAAACATACAAATCTTTTGTTTGTTTATTTAAAAAAACTATTATTAGTGTTTTGGTGGTAGTGTTACTTTAATGTGTAAGCTTTTATCACCACTGTGTAATATGCAAAATTATATAGATTGTAATTTATCATTATGCATAATAATTGTTGTGTATTTATTATTATTTTTAATCCTTTACAATTTAAATTTGTATTATTGACATATGTTGCACCAACAAATTCCGCAGTGCTTTACAATATCATTAAGGGGACTTCAGCAACAAATGAGACAAACAGGCAATGTTTTGTAGATGCAATTAGCGACACATTGGATATGACGCGTAATGTTGGGATATAACTCAAAACAAAGAAAAAGTGTGAAAGCAGAGGTTATCGAAGGCCATACTTGGGCAAGCCGGTTTATCCTGAAGAAGAGGCCTGAGTGGTTTTAAAATGCTAGCATTCAGGATCTCTAGTTTGCCAATAACAGTGTAACCCTTACTACAATGGTCTCCTGTATATCTGGACATGGACTCTTATACTATAAACATGGACTACTCTTTTGGAGGCTCAGAAACCGCTGCTGAGGAATACACGATGCAGATCACTAAACACTCAGAGAGACTATGCAAGATTGAAATACATAAAAAAGCTTTACAACCGTTGACACTGTGCTGATGGATTTTGCCTAATGTTCCATATGGGTCACAAGACGGTTACCTAACTAAGATAGATACTTAGAAATTAGAGGTGGCTCGATTTGCATGATTACATAGATAGCCATACTATTTATTTGAACATTTTTTTGTAATTTTATTTGAGCTTTTTAATGCGTAATTTTATGCTTATTTATTCATAAAAATATATATTTTACCAATAGTAGCCATTTAACACTTTGCATTAGGCAAGCAGGGGGATGCAGCAAACAGGCCAAGCAGAAATGGCCCATAAATACTGATGTGGGGAGAAAATAATATGTTATTGGATTTCCAATCTCCCTCCACGACCTGACCCAAACTGCATTTTGTCCCATTGAAATTATATTTTGGCTTGCAAGGAAAATGTCTAGAGGTAAAAGTAGGCCTGAAGATGCAATCATAAGACCCAAAATACAAGAAAGACATGTGAAAACTGTGAAGGCAGTAAAAGGTGTTTAAAAAATTGCCTTAAAAGACCAAATTTCTGTTCCATTTGAAGGAACCATCCAAACGTATAAAGCAGAGATTGCAGTAGCTCGATATACCAGACCTACAGCTATTGCGAGCCAACATTTCATATGTCCCCAAAGAAAACACAAAACAAATTACTAAACGGTTACATTGTCTCATGGAATATTCCTTCAATTATGTACGATTTAACATTTAGCAAACTATGATGCATTTTATTCATTGCTGTTTGGAATGTTTCGGTATTTGTGGAAAGTAAAAAATGTTGCACTCTTTCGTAAAAAATAAAAAAATTCAAAAAGGAGATTTTGTATGTTAACTGCTGTAATTTGCCTTAATATTTTATGTTTATAATAAATGCTGAGTATCTCAACAACTGAAATAAATGCAATTTGTAAAACATAGTCATTTGTTCAGCTGATGTCACTGCTTTTGAGTAGACATGTCATGTTGAAAAAAGAAAAAAAAATCTCGTTTAAGGCACATTACTCCATGTGCTATAACAGTTGGTGCTTAGTACATAGCTTATATTGCATGGATGTCCCCTGTCTTCTAGGACACAAGAATGTATAACTCCCATTCAGATGAGCAAGCTATAAATACTCACTTTGCCTATTCAAATATTTTGCAGCGTGGGCATACTGCATGTATGCACATTATTCAAATCCCCATCTGGAACGGAAAGCACCTTGAGAAAGCTTGAGTGGTTTTGGCACTGAGAATGGACAGATCCATTTACAGACTGTAAATACAGCTGTCAGTGGGCTGATTTCATCTCCAGTTCAGGCTGCTGTTGACGTATTCAGCAGTTCCACTGATAGGATTTCGTGAATGAAACTGCTACTTGGAGGCTGACATACTAAACCTCTAAACAAATGCTGGAAGCCAGCACACCGGAACTAGAATCACTAATTGTATCTGATACAATTTCAGGTCTCCATGAACTGAATTGTGTATCCCTAACTGTAAACGGGACACTCCAGACCCCTAAAGCAGTTTATCTCACAGAAATGCTTTATGTGCAAAGAGTGTCCTCTTTTTTCATTTTACAGAAAGTGTAGATTTAAATAACAATTGAAATTTTTATGAATTAACCATGTTTCACCCCCCCCTGGCTATCAGACGACCAGTCCTGTTACTTCCTGGTTCGGTTAGCTCAGTGGAGCTAAACTCAAGAGGCAGCAATTGCCCAGAGCACCTGCCTTGCAAATACTTCTCATTGAGCTGCATTGGGAAATCTGTGATTGGACAGCCACAGAAAGTGTGGGTGGGGTTAGAAGGGGAGGCCATTCAAAGGCTGCCGACAACAGATCTGCATCTACTGCAAGCAGTTTTTAGATAAACACCCAATCAAAGAATCTATCATTAAATGCATGTGTTTTATTTGGGGCATATCTACTAAACATTGATTTTTTACATTAATTTTAATTTTATTTAGGCAGTGGAGTGTCCCTTTTGCAGATATCAAAGTTCAGTAATTAGTGGTGAGTTGCCAAAGATCAGTTGTTTTTAGGGTACCAAGGTCCACAGACTGGCTTTCGTAAAGTTACTTTTTGTGGCAAAACCGACCTCGCCACGTGTCCTTGGAGGGGGCTGCTTGCCCGCCTCTTGCCTTTAGACTATGGCCCCTGTTCTTTTTCCCTGCAGAAAGGCTGGTTTGTGCCTTTCTGCGAACTGTTAAAGCCATGCTACCCCAGATAGCTATGCCATGGAGCCCAGCCGTATACTGAAAGACTGTATGAAAGACTTTGGCTCCATGGCGATTGAACTGTATGTATGTGATCTGAGCGCCATCCGGTGTAACGGAGCTCCGTGTACTCCGACCGAGTACCCTCCGTTGATGGACGCTTCCTAGCTTGCGCCGAGGACCACAAGCACCGCACTGGACACCACAACCACCGCACACTCCACAACCGCCGTAGCTTAACTGGAGCCACGCCGTCTTCCTTCCACCCTGGATCAGTTTCTGTCCTCCAGGACCGTGTGGGGAAGACCTCTCCTCCAGGAGAGCGTATCCGGAACAAGCTCTTAAAAGAGCTAAGTGATTAAAGCTCAGGGGAATATGCAGAGCATAGCAATCCCCAGTGTGATACAGCAATTCCCTCCAATAACGAGACGAGGCTACGTTTTGAAGGGTCAAGAAGAACTGAGGACTGGAACACCCAGCCTGCTTTTTATTACAGTCAGGTACAGACAGAACACACCCAGGGGGAGGTATAAAACAACCAATAACATAATAGTACAGCCCACAGTTTCCCTCCCCTCTGCTTGGGAGATAATTGAGTTTCCTACTATATCTACTCAATTATCTTCAAGCTAAAACTTGCAAATTTTTATACATTTTTATAACTTTATGATTTTACATAGTACATGAATAAAACTTACATTTTTATAATCAATCCATTCAGGGGAACAACATATTAAAAAATGGCACGAATCAGACCAGGGGTTCAAAAGTTAAAGTTAAAGTTAATCCTTTGTGATGGCTTTCTGGCTCAGACCGGTTTTACAGAGCCCTCTCTCCTGGAGAAGTAATCCAATTACCTCCCAGGACAGAGACAGACTCCATTGAGCACATGGTTGCAAAAAGACATAAAACACTTTAAAATACATAAAGTCTCCTTTTACACATAACACACAGACATTTCACATATCCCCAGATAGCTGGGATCTGAGCGCACAAAACTACTGAATAGCGCTTCAGATCCTATTCACACAGTTCAATTGGAGTCGAAGTCTTTAACTACACGAATGGGCTCCATGGCATAGCTATCTGGGTTAACACATTCACATAAAGTCTGGTCCATAGTCCAACGGCAAGAGGCGGGCAATCAGCCCAGGGCCCCCGCCACACCCAAATGTAAGTTTTACAGGGCAATACAGTCCAGGGCCATAGTCGCAGGGGAGGAGGCAGGCAAGCAGGCCTCTCCAGGACAAAGTGGCGAAGGGCACTTCGTCACATCCGGTAATACTGTGCGCTCAGATCTAAGCTATCTGGGGATAGGTAGAATGTCTGTATTTTATGTAATAAATGTAACCTTGTGTATTTTATTGTATTTTTATGTCTTTTGTTATTGTCCTTTGTCTGCCATGTGGCTAATGGAGTTTTGCCTCTGTCCTTGAAGATAATTGGATTACTTCTCAATTATCTCCAGGATAGAAGACTCTGTGAAACTGGTTTTGGGCAGAAAAGCCATGCTTCATTTGGTCACAAAGGACTTCGATCTATCTTTTGAACCAATGGACCAATTTGGATGATTTTGACATATGTTTGTATCTGGAGATTCTGCTTAACCCTCAAAACGAAGTGTTGTCTCGTTATTGGGGGAATTGGATTGTATGCTGACTGCCAGGAATGTAACCCTTTCATATGGTTTTCCTGTTCGGCTGCTTCC
Source organism: Pelobates fuscus (assembly GCF_036172605.1). Classification (NCBI taxonomy): domain Eukaryota; kingdom Metazoa; phylum Chordata; class Amphibia; order Anura; family Pelobatidae; genus Pelobates; species Pelobates fuscus. The sequence goes on from NC_086317.1 coordinate 23,533,380, forward strand.
TGTTTTCGTGTGTTTCCTATTCGGGAGTTGGTGACTTCGTGCAGTTTGCAGTTCGGGAGATTGGTGATTGCAGTAGCTGCTTGTCTATCTGGAAGGGGATTATCGCCTAAATGGTTTTTAACCTCTGGTGAGCAAAACGGTCCGTTACACTTTTAATGTGCTAAAACATTAGGAGTAATTAGTTGATTGTTAATGAGCTCCGATTAAGCATATGTGTTCAGCATGGCAGTCAGTCCCCTCCCCATGAGTTGCCCATCTTAAAATGAAAACAATCTAAGCTATTTAAGTAGTTTTATTTTTATATACATTGTGCGCCTTGCTGTCCTTGCTCAGGAAACATTAATTTCAAAATGTCATGCAAATCTGTATTACTCCACATTCTGAGAATTTCTGTTTTCATCATGTATTAACCCCTTCAGGACCGGCCTGTTTTTGCGATGTTTGTACGTTAAGGACCAGAGCAGTTTTAACACTTTTGTGGTGTTTGTGTTTAGCTGTAATTTTCCGCTCTCTCATTTACGGTTCCCATACAAGTTATATATTGTTTTTTTCAGGACAAAAGGGGCTTTCTTTACATACCATTATTTGTATTATGTCCAATATTGTATTTAAAAAAAATAATAAAATATGGTGAAAAATTAAAAAAAAAAACATGTTTTTGGACTTTTACTTGAAAAATCTTTTACTTATCTACAAAAGCTAATGAAAAAAACTGCTAAATAGATTCAAAATTTTGTCCCGAGTTTAAAAACACCCAGTGTTTACATGCTTTATTGCTTTTTTTTGCAAGTTATAGGCCTATAAATACAAGTAGGAAATTGCTGTTTCAATATATATATATTTTAAATGTATCAATAGTGACCTTGTAACACCGTTATCTGTCATAAATCCCTGAAACACACCTAACATGTACATATTTTTTAAAGTAGACAACCCAGGGTATTCAAAATTGGGTATGTCCAGTTTTTTTTAGTAGCCACTTAGTCACAAACACTGGCCAAAGTTAGCATTTATATTTGTTTGTGTGTTAAAAATGCAAAAAACGCTAACTTTGGCCGGTGTTTGTGACTAAGTGGCTACTAAAAAAGGCTGAACATACCCCATTTGCAATACCTTGGGTTGTCTTCTTTTGCAAATGGTATGCCATCATGGGGCTAATTCTCATTCCTTGGCTACCATACGCTCTCAAAGGCAACCTAACCAATCCGACAAATTTCAATTAAAAAAAAAGTAAAATCAAGCCTTATATTTGACCCTGTAACTTTCACAAACACTATAAAACCTCTACATGTGGGGTACTGTTATACTCAGGAGACTTCGCTGAACACAAATATTAGTGTATCAGAACAGTAAAATGTATCACAGCAATAATATCCTCAGTGAAAGTGCTGTTTGTGTGTGAAAAATGCAAAAAACTTCACTTTCACTGACAATATCATCGCTGTGATATGTTTTACTGTTTTGAAACACTAATATTTGTGTTCAGCGAAGTCTCCCGAGTAAAACAGTACCCCCATGTACAGGTTTTAGGGTGTCATAGAAAGTTACAGGGTTAAACACAGTGCTAGCAAATTAAATTATCTGGACTTTCGGCTTGGGTTGGCAGGCAGGTCCCTCAAATTGCAATCATTAAAATTACTTAATTAGGTAAAAATATTACATAAATACACATGTAGAATTTTAATATATATACATATTTATATATTTGACGTCTACGTGTATATTTATGAAATTATTTATGTAATTATGTATATGGACATGTGTATATTTCGTATTGTTTTTATTTATTTATTTATACATATATATATATATATCATTACATTCTAAGTATATTTTGATATAAATATATATATATATATATCAAAATACTGTTAGAATAAAATTGCATATATAAATATTTTTTTATAATTATTAAAAATTATTTTTATTTTTTGTTTTTTATTTTTATTAACATATTATTTGTATTTTATAATAATATATATATACCATATATATAGCAATTATATATATTGTATATATTCGTGTGTAATTTAAATATAAGTGTATTTTTATATTAATATACGTATATATAAATATAAAAATACACTTAATATGACATTATATATATGATACATATACATATATTATATATAGATATAATACATGTATATATATCATATATATATACACATATTATTATTTTTTTTTTTACACTGATTTTACACTTTTTTTTTTAACTTTATTTTTTTGATTTTTCACTTGCAGGGAGACTGCCTGTCAGCACAGACAGTCCCCCTGCAGGCAGATACACAGACACCTATTGCGGTCATGTGATCGAGTGATCACATGGCCGCAGGGTCCTGATCTGCCGAGGGGGGACTGCCCGGGCAGAAAGGCAACCCCCCTGGACCGGGTGGAGCACTGATCGCCGCCGTGGGACCGACGGCGATCAGGTAAGTAGCCCCAGACCGTTATGACGGTTCAGGACCGTCAGCGGTCCAAACGCATGTTTTACCGCTGACGGTCCTGAACCGTCAGCGGTCCTGAAAGGGTTAACCATATATCTTCACCTGTTGTGGTGACTTTGTTTAACAATCAGATCTAAAAGACATTAATGTAGAACTTGAAAATGCAGGTGCATAAATGTACGTCATCTCATCAACATATTGCAACCGTGGAAGTGTAACTATGTGCTAGCATAAGCTCTTCTCCAAATATTTAAGCAACTTTTTATAAATTGTTTATCTTTTAGGCTATTCGAATCTTCTGTGTCGCTTTGACCATTGCATAATAGTATTACAGCTGCTTTTTAACCACTTAATGACCACCTGATGATCTATGCGTCATGCAGTGCAAGCCTTTAATGCCCAATGATGGTACAAACCGTCATGCAGTCAGGGCCGGTGCAAGTATTTTTGGCTACACAGGCGAAGATGCATTTTGCCAATAAATTGAGGCTAATTTTGGTCCCTTCACGCTCCCCGTTCTGCTCTATGTATCTCTACCCAGACTCCTCAGTCCACGTAAATCGTTTAACAAACAGGGTTTGAACGTTCTGAATACATTTCCCAGAAAAATATACTGAAAAGTTGACAAGTCTATAGGGCCCATATGCCCGTGGGGCCCATGGGCAACTTCCCAGCATGCCCATGCATGAACAGACTTGCTAGTGAGGTCTCCCTGCTTGCCCCTTGCTACAGGTCGGTACTGGGTTCTGCCAGATGCCCAGCACTGATCTCTGTATTTTGCGCTTCCACTAATGCTGCCATCACAATGTACAGAGGGCTCTGCCTGATGAGCTAGGAAATCTGCTGGTATCAGTACTAACTTCAGCAGAGGGAATCCCTTGAGTGGTTAGAATAGAGGGTTGGATTTGGACTGGGGCAATAGGTAGGATTTTAGGTTAGATTAGGGTGGCATTATAGGCAGGATTACAGTTGGATTATGGGCAGGAAGAGAGGTTAGATTATGGGTAAGATTATAGGTTAAATTAGCAAAAAAACAGGGCAAAGAGAATACTGAGAACAAACAACAGCTCTAATAGCTTGCCCTTCAGTGGGTTCCCGCTCAGATCTCAAGCTGGCTTTAGCCCATCTTGTGCCATTGCAGAGAGAACATATCTGCATATCAGACTGGTCCTACCCGTACGGGCAGTCCAGATCCAAAATGCCAGCAAGATCCGTCTGCACGAGAGATACAGCAACCCCAGATGACCGTTTCAACCTTGTAAGGTATCATCAGTGAGGTATAGCCAAGATCCCTCTAGGCAACGTGAACAAGGGGTCCACGTCTGGATTTCCCTTTAAACTTAAGGAGAGAAAAACAAGTAGCAAGAGAGGTGAGTATGGACAACAGCTCAATTAGCCTGCACGTCGGTGGGTCCCCGCTCAGATCTCAAGCTAGTTTTAGCTCATCTTCTGCCATTACAATACTCAAAAACAGTAGTAGAATACAAACATGTTTGCAGTAATTGGACACTTGTGGTCTGTGAATTCAAAATACATGTGGGAAAACCCCCCACAAAATAATGAACTAATTTAACCCAGGTTTGTGATAAAATGGTTAAATTAAAAGTGTCAAAATAGTCTGTTACATAGCCTGGGGGATGTACTTTCTACAAATATATACTTGTATGCAGGGGTTTTGGATTACTACCAAATTAAAGTTGTAATCTCAGCATCTCAAATTTTGCAAAGTTTTAGCTTTAAGGCCATAATTTGCTGCTTGCAGTTTTTGTTTTATAACTTATAAAAAATAATTGAAATCCTAGACATATTGGGAATTTTAACAATCATGACTAATCAGGGACTCTATTTTGAGTTAGTTTTCTTTAGTTTCACTTGGTGTGTAAAAATGATTGAATGTAAAACTGAAATAAGTGTGTTTGTGTTTCTTATTTTTTTATATTTTATACCTATTTAGTATTACATAATGTATAAAGAAAAAGCCCTATTTCTCCTTTAAACAATGATATATAAAATGTATTTTCACACTTAAACAGAAAAGGGGATAATCATGGTAGAATGAATGCCTGGCAAACACGTCCAACAGGTCTTGGTGACAAGGAGTGGGACCTGTACCTTGTGGCGCCTGGACGCATTTTGTGTGAGCTACTCACTTCACTCCTGTACAAAGCTGAAAATTGACTTCCAGCAAGCTGAGCAGACACAATTTGTGCTCCATCTAAATGATGAACTGAAGGGCTACTTCAGACTGCACTTACTGTGTACCTACCTTTGCATGTTCCTGAAGTTCCAGTGAGGCCTAGTGGATCTGATGGTCATGAGAGGTAGCCACTTTCCTAAATCGTGTATAGCTCTGTCCTCGCAGGTATCCTGTTTAAGCAAGGTCCCATTGCCCCCGCCTTCCCCGAACCGGTGGAGGCTACCCCGGTCCCCACTGGTCCGATGTGTACTTTTAAAATGACACCTGCCATGCCTCACCTCCGGAAGATGCCGTTCTCCATACAGGTCTGGGGCTGGAGAGGGGACTTACCTCACGGTCCTCACCCCCACGGTGCATTTGACTTGAGCGACCTTCATATCCCATCTGCCCACATGCCAAATCTGGGGATTGGTTGACTGTGGACTTCTCAGGCTGCACAATACCATTGTATATAAGTGAAGCTAAACTGCTGTTTTAGAGTGCTGACTTGCCTATCTTTGATTTAATGTGATACCACTTACTACCCAATGTTTTGTTTTATTAGTTATTATAATTTCTGTCACCTCTCCCTACTTACGGAATCGTTTTAAGCTCCAGTGGTTTTCATACATTAGGTATTCTTATACCAGTTATCGTAGCCTGCTAGTAGGTGCTTGCCCCATGTAGATTATTAGACTCATCTGACGAGCCTGATTGAAGCATTTGTAACAGATCTAGCTGGTATTATATTTTGTACTTACGTTTCTTATACAGGTGGTCCTCACTTTACAACCTACCTGTTTTACGATGACTCGCACTTACGACGAACTCTCTTGCATGGGGATTCAAGGGATTCCCCACTTCAGAGAGCTGGTCTATGTTCGGAGAATTTTCCCGAACATAGATTAGAAAGATTCCCTGCTCTGGTGCGTATGTCTAGTTTCGGGTAAATTTCCCAGAATATTGAAAAATGTACCAGTGCAGGGAATCCATCTAATCTAAGTTTGGGGAACGGTCCCGGGCATAGATTTGCGAGATTCCCTGCTCTGGTGCGTATGTCTAGGTTTGGGTAAATTTCCCAGAACATAGACCTGCACCGGTGTGCATGCTCTGTAGCGCATCCTCACTTACCGACCAATTCGTTTAACGACCGGGTCGTAAGAACAGAACTCGGTAAGTAATTGAAGGGTGTCTGTATACAAAAAAGAGAAAAAAGATTTAAAAAAAAAAGAGAAAAAAGAGATTACTTACTCACTCTGAATGTTGTATATCTCATAATATGTGTTAACTCTGTTTGCCAAGCCGACATATTCTGATGTATTGTTATTGTCCTTCTGTGCTAAAATATCATTAAAAGAAATATTAAAAAAAAAAGATCTCGGTCGCAAGCACATTGCAGCTTAAAACAGCCTTGGTTCGTAAGAAGTGAAGTGTTCCACTGCACAATTTCTGGTTTATCTCGTGTCCCTGCTAGATTGAAAAGCCTTTTAAATAATTTTGCATTGGAGAAGTAACTTGGAAATGAAAGCTTATGGTAAGATAACACAGTATTCAAAACCTCCAACAATATGCATATATGTGAGTTTACCTAACAGCTGGAGAGATGTTAGGTGTAATTATACTGACTGTGCGCAGATTTGATATCCGCAGAGACACATTATTTTTACATTGTGACATTTTTAGAAAGTTGCATTTCTAAAAAAAAAATCGGGTTACTTACACTCGTAATCAGTATTTTACCATTTTCATTTATTTTTGTCACATTTACTGTTTGCGATTAAGAATTGCATTCCATGCAAATACTTCCTTCCTGAAATATTATGAACTTCGGTTTACCATTTGTGTACTCTTCCTCTCAATATTGTGGTAAAAGATAAAATATATGTGTAGATTTACATCATTTATTTTTTGCCTTACTGTGTTACATAACTTCCCCTTTAAAACATATACATATACCTATTACATTTCCATGATCCCTAAACTCATTTATTACCATGGTGACCTCCTAATTCCTCCTTTCCCACAGAGTTTAAATATTTCTAGAAACTTAATGGAGACGCTCAATTAATTTGGTTTCCTGTTGCTGGGCCTCTGCTCGATTACATGCTAAGCCGCTTTCGAATCCCCTTGATCTCGGACTTGCTGTAAGAATTCTTATTTTGGTTGCTGATTTGGATATGTCGTACCCAGAATATTTAATTTAAAGAATCACTATAGTGTCAGGAAAACAAAGCGGTTTTCCTGACACTATAGTGCCCTGAGAGCAGGGCCGGTGCAAGGATTTTTGCCGCCCTAGGCAAAAGTAAAGTTTGCCGCCCCCCATCCCCCCCCCGATATGACATCACAATGCCCCATGTTAACTAACGCAAGTGCTGCAGTGCCACCGTGTTTACATTAAAAGGCCTGCAAGGACAGGCTATAGACACCAGAACCACTACATTAAGCTGCAGTGGTTCTGGGGACTAAAGTGTCCCTTTAATGTGAGGTAAATTAGAGATTAGTGCCACGAATAATATACTAGATTGCCTACTTACAATCAGATGAGGATGGTGATGGGCTCTACCTGCAGTCTGGCTCCACTGGTCTGGTGTAGAACAGGCTCTCTGGAGGCTGTTTGTGTTCTGGGAGAACAGGAAGAAGGCTCCATTTTTTTTAAGGCCCTTTGCACAGCTCAAGGTCTGGGCCCCAGGGTCCACCTTCATGTTCCACCAATTAGTTTGTTCACAGGAGTAGGGGATGTCCTGATATGTGTGTAAGGAATGCATTGTGTGAATCTGTGTTTGTATGTGTAAGGGCTGCAATGAGTGTTTCTGTGTATGTACGGGATGCAGTGTGTGCGTCTGTAAGGGGTGCATTGAGTGTGTGTAAGGAATGCATTGTGTGTTTCTGTGTGTGTAAGGGATGCATTGTGTGTAAGGGTTGAATTGCTTGTGTGTGTGTGTCTGTGTGTAATGCATTGTGTGTTTTTCTGTGTGCAAGGGGTGCATTGTGTGTGTGTGATGGATGTCAATCTCTCCCCCCTCCCTTGTCACTCTCTTCTCCCCCTCTCCCTCCCTCGTCACTCTCTTCTCAACCCCCCTTGTCCCTCTCTTCTCCCCCCCATGTCCCTCTCTTCTCCCCCCTCTTGTCCCTCTCTTCTCCCCCTCCTCCCTTGTCACTCTCTTCTCCCCTGCGTGTCCCTCTCTTCTCCCCCTCCCTTGTCACTCTCGTCTCCCCCGTTGTCACTCTCTTCTCCCCTCCCCACTCTCATTCCCCCTCCTAATCCCGTCAATTCCCCTCCCTGTCAATTCATCCCCCCCCCTTTCAATTTATTCCCCCCACCCTGCCTGTCCATTTATTCCCCCACCCTGGCTGTCCATTTCCCCCCCCTCCCTGTCCATTTATCCCCCCTCCCTGTCCATTTATCCCCCCCGTCCATTTATCCCCCCCTCCCTGTCCATTTATTCCCTCCCCCTCCTGTCCATTTATTCCCTCCCCCTCCCTGTCCATTTATTTACCCCCTCCCTGTCCATTTATTTCCCCCCTCCCTGTCCATTTATTTCCCCCCCCTGTCCATTTATCCCCCCCCTCCCTGTCCATTTATTCCCCCTTCCCTGTCTGTCTATTTATTCCCCCCTCCCTGTCTGTCCATTTATTCCCCCCACCCTGCCTGTCCATTTATTCCCCCCTCCCTGTCCTCCCCCCCTCCCTGTCCATTTATCCCCCCCCTGTCCATTTATTTCCCCCCCTCCCTGTCCATTTATTTCTCCCCCCTCCCTGTCCATTTATTTCTCCCCCCACCCTGTCCATTTATTTCTCCCCCCTCCCTGTCCATTTATTTCTCCCCCCCCTCCCTCTTCATTGATTTCTCCTCCTCCCCTCCCTGTCCATTTATTTCTCCCCCTCCCTGTCCATTTATTTCTCCCCCTTCCCTGTCCATTTATTTCTCCCCCTTCCCTGTCCATTTATCCCCCCCCTCCATGTCCATTTATTCCCCCTTCCCTGTCTGTCCATTTATTCCCCCCTCCCTGTCTGTCCATTTATTCCCCCCACCCTGCCTGTCCATTTATTCCCCCCTCCCTGTCCTCCCCCCCTCCCTGTCCATTTATCCCCCCCCTGTCCATTTATTTCCCCCCCTCCCTGTCCATTTATTTCTCCCCCCTCCCTGTCCATTTATTTCTCCCCCCTCCCTGTCCATTTATTTCTCCCCCCTCCCTGTCCATTTATTTCTCCCCCCCCCCTCTTCATTGATTTCTCCTCCTCCCCTCCCTGTCCATTTATTTCTCCCCCTCCCTGTCCATTTATTTCTCCCCCTTCCCTGTCCATTTATTTCTCCCCCTTCCCTGTCCATTTATTTCTCCCCCCCCCCTCTTCATTGATTTCTCCTCCTCCCCTCCCTCTCCATTTATTTCTCCTCCCCCCCTCTCCATTTATTTCTCCCCCCTCCCTCTTCATTGATTTCTCCTCCTCCCCTCCCTCTCCATTTATTTATCTCCCCCCCCTCTCTATTTATTCCCCCCACCCTCCCCTACCTCTATAGTAGCGTGGCCGAGCTCTGTATCATGGTCCGCGGGTACAGGGAGCTTTTGTTTCCTGTACACCAGTGTTCACTTCCTGTTAGTCCGTCCGAGTACAGGAGACAGATGCTCCCTGTACCGGCGGACTATACTGCGCTCGGTCACGCTACAGAGAGGGAGTGACAGGAGGGAGCGCTGAGCGCTTCCCTCCTGTCAGCCCCCTCCCTCTCCTCATGCTGTGCCCGGGCGGTGCGCCCTCATGGACGCACCAGCCTGGGCAAAGCTGCTGCCTAGTCCGCCTTACAGGTAGCGCCGGCCCTGCCTGAGAGTGCCCCCACCCTCAGGGCCCCCCCTCCCGTGGCGCTGAAAGGGTTAAAACCCCTTCAGCAGCTTACCTTAATCCAGGGCCGGACTCCCTCGGCGCTGGTGACCTCTCCTCCCCGTCTGACGTCAGCTCCCCCGTCCGACGTCACTGGAGCCGAATGCACATGCGCTGCAAGAGCCGCGCCCGCATTCAAAGTGTCCATAGGAAAGCACTTTTCAATGCTTTCCTATGGACGCTCTGCGCGATGGAGGCATAATATGCCTCCAGCGTCGCAGATGCGCCTCTAGTGGCTGTCTAGAAGACAGCCACCAGAGGCTGGCTTAACCCCAAATGTATCTGAAGGGTTAAAACCTGAGGGACCAGGCACCCAGACCACTTCATTGAGCTGAAGTGGTCTGGGTGACTATAGTGCCCCTTTAATTGCATGCATTATGTGTTTTCACTGTGCTTTTGTGCAGTCTTTCCCTGCTCCACCTGCTGGTTAAAACAACTCCTTACACCTTCTCTGGCTGCATGACATCTCCTAGCAAACTGTAGAAGCTTTACTAAAAGTACCAGTAGCTCTGCACTTCCTCTGCTGTTCACTAAGGTAATTACATCTTTGCATTAAAGGGACACTATAGGCACCCAGACCACTTCAGCTCATTGAAGTAGTCTGGGTGCACTGTCCCTATTGCACTTAGTTCTGCAATATAAAAACATTGCAGTTCCAGAGAAACTAGAGGGCTTCCTCAATTGGGCTTCCTCAATTGAAACGGACCTTAGAAAAGTGCACCAGAGCAGGGAATCCATCTAATCTAAGTTTGGGGAACAGTCCCGAGCATAGATTTGCGAGATTCCCTGCTCTGGTGCGTATGTCTAGGTTCGGGTAAATTTCCCAGAACATAGACCTGCACCGGTGCGCATGCTCTATAGCGCATCCTCACTTACCGACCAATTCGTTTAATGACCGGGTCATAAGAACGGAACTCGGTCAGTAACTGAGGGGTGTCTGTATACAAAAAAGAGATTACTTACTTTGAATGTTGTTTATCTCATAATATGTGTTATACCTCCTGAATATGTGACCACCTCCTGAACGCTGCTCGTACCCGTACGGCCAACTCGCGCTTGGAGGACCTCTCGCGGGCGGCTCCTTTCCTATGGAATAGCCTGCCTACCGCCATCAGACTCTCTCGTCTCCAATCATTTAAGAAGGGCCTTAAAGGGGGGGGCGGGGCCTGACAGCCAAGATGTCCAGACGTGCATTCTGAAACCTCCAGCACCAGCAGACACAAATTCATTAACCCTGTCCGAACCACAGGTGCCAGCAACTTAAGGTGCTTGGAACAGGATGCAGTACCTCACAGGGATCACAGCGATACCAGTCTGGCACCGGTCCACACTGGTGGAGCCGGAACCGGCCATGCGGCCTAAAACGGAGCGGAGCCTGCAGCATGGGCGAGGCGGCCGATCACCCGGCAAGGGACCCGCTTCCGTACGAGACACACACACAGCCCTGCTACCCCCCCCCCCCCCCATGGACCGGCGGGGGTTATCCCGGTCCTCGCTGGGGACGGTCACCCCCAACCTAGCAGCTAAATCAAAGGACAGGCAACAATGCAGGGGCCCAACTAAGATGGCGGCTCGGACGCGGCCTGCAAAGGGGAGAACCCGCATCACACCACCTTTACACACTCTGGAGTTCTTTGACCGGCTTGGCACAAGCCTCTGGTCAGCACTCCATAATAAAGGCCAGATCTTTAAGCAGATATTGAAACAAGCAGCGGTGTGGATACGCCGTACGACCCGCCACCAACTAAGCAGACACCCGCCAGCGGCTCCCAGGGCGGCCACCCGGCGGTGGCTACACCAAGCACTTACATGGCAGAAGAAATTAATAAACCTCCCGGGCGCTGGCTCCCGCTTGAACGTGCACCGGAGGGGGGCCACCCTTCTTGTCAGACCCGCTCCTCGCCCAGTGACATCTGCAACCTGCAAAACGGCGCAATACCGCATGGACGAACATGCTGAACCCCGCACCCAAGAGCACAAAGCTGCTAAGACGGCCTCTCACACAAGCGACTCACAAGCTCCAAGAGTCATCGTCCAGCCGGGCTCGCATCTACCCTTTCTCAGCACAGCTGCACACCGAAGTGTCGACTCACCGACCAACGCACACCTAAACGACACAGGGATGCCAGGCTCCCACACACCGGAGAGACCGAGCCAAATGTACCGACCATCACAGGGGGCACACACTCAGCCCCAACACGGCATCGGCTGATCCTACAGAGTCTTGGACATTATGCCAGGCATAGTAATCGTTATTACCCAGCCTCATATGCCCAAAATGAACCCACATGAACCTCTGACATAATGTTTTGTTTTCTTTTGTTGTTGTTTTAATTACTGCTTGTTTCTATGATACCGGAGGCCTGACTAACATTTAAACGCAGCCATGGGTGACTCAGTAGACATCTCACCTAGCACCCACTAATTTATTGCTGCCCTGTACTAATCTATGTCCTAGCCACAGTTACACTACTTTTTATATAGCACTATAGCCGCACAGTTAATTAAACCTGTTTATGCTGCAAGCTTAATATTGGTGCTATTAATTTTGACGCAACAGCTTATAATCATCATGCACGCGACTTAATATAACTTTTAACTTCAGATTATCACCTTTATTTTGACATACTGCTTAGCCCAGTGGTAGTCAACCTTTTTCTAACTACCGCCCACTAATGCATCTTTTTGGTTGAAAAAATTTCCTTACCGCCCACCAGTTTTCGCGCAAGTGCGGAATATTTTTTTCGAAAGGAGGGTGTTTTTAAAAAAAAATAAATGTACGTTCATTTATCTTTTTATTTCCAATTAATGCATGTTTATAATGTTTTTAACTTTATAAAGTTTAATGCGAAAACAAAGTAAATTGAAATTACCTTTACTAGTGATTAATGAGATCCTTGAGGTTGATGCTGCAAGACTAAATATTTGATATCTGGTTCGATTTTCGTAAGGAACAAACGAAGGTCTCCTCTTTCGGTGATATTCAGACGACTTCTCTGTTTGCGCATAATAGGATTTCTCATCTGTGCGTCATCTCCCCTCTTCTCCCTCCTCAATTCCCCTCCCCACCTTTTTTTTTTTTCCTTTTTTTTAACCTTCCTTATAGCAATGCCCAGTAGGAAGGCTGAGCTAGGTATCCCACTATAACAGACTGGCACACAGGGCCGCCATCAGGACATGACAACCGTGACAATTGTCACGGGCCCGGCGGCCCTGGGGGGCCCTGGCCCGGGCCCCACGTGTATCAGCGGAACTGCCGCCGGTGCATCTGCACCAGGGCCCACACGCTTATGGGGCCCATCAGGTGGCCCAAGCATTTAGGGCCACCCAATGGGCCCTATTATCTTCAGGGGCCCGGTCAGCGCTGTAATAGCGCGACCGGGCCCCTTTAAAAAAAAAATGCAGCTCGTCACTTCCTCCCAGTTTACTCCGCGCGGGAAGGAGGAGAGAGAGGCTGCGAGGAGAGGCAGCCGACTCACATCATCCCCAGCCACCCTCCTGCGACGAAATGGTAAGGAAGAGAGGAGGGTGGCTGAAAATGAGGTGTATGTCAGTGTATGTCAGTGTATGTGTGTGCCTGTGTATGCCTACGTATGTATGCCTGTGTGTGTATGCCAGTGTATGTGTATGCCAGTGTATGTCAGTGTTTGTGTATGCCATTGTGTGTATGCCATTGTGTGTATGCCAGTGTTTGTGCACTGTGTGTATGCATGTGTGTATGTCTGTTTTAGTATTTGTATCTGTTAGTGTGTGTGTGTGTATTCCTGTGGGCAGGATTTGGAGGCTTGCCCTGTGGGCGGGCTTGAAGGGGGGCCCAGACCTTGAGCTGATGGCGGCCCTGCTGGCACACATACATACAGACACACAAGACACACATACAGACAGACAGGCACACATGCAGACACACAAACAAACATACAGGCACACATACATACAGACACACACACACAGGCACACATACAAAGACACACACATACAGACAGACACAAGAAACATATACATACAAAGACAAGACACACATACATACACACATATATACAGACACAAGAAACATATACATACAAAGACAAGACATACATACACACACACATATATATACAGACAGACACATACCGACAGACACACAAGACATACATACAAAGACACAGACACACACAAGACATACATACAAAAACAAGACACATATATACAGACACACACAGGCATACATACAAAGACACATACACACACAAGACATACATACAAAAACAAGACACATATATACAGACACACATACAGACACACATACAAAGACACATACACAAACAAACACACATTATATTTAAGTCACCCTCCTGTTTCCTACCTTTAAGGTGCAGGAGGGTGACTTTCCCTGGGGTCCAGTGGTGGCTCAGGTGGATGGGAGTCAGAGTTCCCACTCTGACTCCCTCCTCCTCCTTCCTCCCGCGCGGCTCTCAGTTTTAGCTGGGAGGAGTGACCGGGGAATCACTTCCTCCCAGCTCTGTGATGTCATCACAGGGGGCCCGGTAGCGCTGTTAAAGCGCCCAGCGCTGACCGGGCCCCCTCACAAGCCACATCCATCGGGTGGCCCTGACAGCATGGGCCACCCGATGGACCCCTCCATATGCGGCCCCAGCGGATTGCCGCTGGGGCCGCAAGTGGTGATGGCGGTACCCGGTCGCAGGGGTACCGCCGGCTCGCACCCGCCCGCCGGCTCACCCAACCTATAAAAAAATTTGAAAATCCCTACCGCCCACCTGGAATCCCGAAACGCCCACTAGTGGGCGGTAGGGACCAGGTTGACGACCCATGGCTTAGCCTTTTCAGCTGCCATGTGTGCTTAGCCATTTACCAATATACAGTAACCTGAGGCAACGCAGTTAGAAATCGTTTATGTTCATTTTACTTATAGTAAGCTTGTATAAATTCGTGTGTCAAGCGATCATAACTTTAAAAATGTGCACAGTTTTAACCAATGCCTAATTAACGCAAATCGTTGTTTGACTCCGCATGCTCAAGCTGTTGTGGCATGACATGTTATATGTGTTTTCTCCATGCACAAATAAAATAAAGAATTTAAAAAAAAAAAAAAAAAAAGAAGGGCCTTAAAACCCATCTCTTCAGGAAAGCTTATGGCCTCCCAGAGTAACCTCTACCTTACATACATGTCTCTTGCGCTCTCCTATAGGGCAGTGCTGTACTCTCTCCTCCAGCTCTGCTTCACTCCCACCCTATTTGATTGATATTTCCTGTCCTAATGTGTTTTATACCCCACCTCCTATAGACTGTAAGCTTGTTTGAGCAGGGTCCTCTTCAACCTATTGTTCCCGTAAGTTTTCTTGTAATTTTCCTATTTATAGTTACATCCCCCCTCTCATAATATTGTAAAGCGCTACGGAATCTGTTGGCTCTATATAAATGATAATAATAATAATAACTCTGTTTACCAAGCCGACATATTCTGATGTATTGTTATTGTCCTTCTGTGCTAAAATATCATTAAAAATAAATAAATAAAAAAAAAGATCTCGGTTGCAAGCGCATTGCAGCTCAAAACAGCCTTGGTTCGTAAGAAGTGAAGTGTTCCACTGCACAATTTCTGGTTTATCAACACAGTATTCAAAACCTCCAACAATATGCATATATGTGAGTTTACCTAACAGCTGGAGAGATGTTAGGTGTAATTATACTGACTGTGCGCAGATTTGATATCCGCAGAGACACATTATTTTTACATTGTGACATTTTTAGAAAGTTGCATTTCTAAAAAAAAATCGGGTTACTTACACTCGTAATCAGTATTTTACCATTTTCATTTATTTTTGTCACATTTACTGTTTGCGATTAAGAATTGCATTCCATGCAAATACTTCCTTCCTGAAATATTATGAACTTCGGTTTACCATTTGTGTACTCTTCCTCTCAATATTGTGGTAAAAGATAAAATATATGTGTAGATTTACATCATTTTATTTTTTGCCTTACTGTGTTACATAACTTCCCCTTTAAAACATATACATATACCTATTACATTTCCATGATCCCTAAACTCATTTATTACCATGGTGACCTCCTAATTCCTTCTTTCCCACAGAGTTTAAATATTTCTAGAAACTTAATGGGGACGCTCAATTAATTTGGTTTCCTGTTGCTGGGCCTCTGCTCGATTACATGCTAAGCCGCTTTCTAATCCCCTTGATCTTGGGCTTGCTATAAGAATTCCTATTTTGGTTGCTGAGTTGGATATGTCATACCCAGAATAATTAACTTAATTGCATGCATTATGTGTTCACTTCTTACTGTGCCTTTGTGCAGTCCTTCCCTGCTCCACCTGCTGGTTAAAACAACTCCTTAACCTTCTCTATCTGCAAGACATCTCCCAGCAAACTTTAGAAGCTTTACTAAAAGGGCCAGTAGCTCTGCACTCCCCCTGACACACACACACACACTCACTGACAGACAGACACACACACTGACAGACACTCTCACTCACACATTCACTGACTAGTGATGTACCGAACTGTTCGCTGGCGAATAGTTCCTGGCGAACATAGCGTGTCCGCGTTCGCCATGGCGGGCGAACACATGCGCGGTTCGATCCGCCCACTATTCGTCATCATTGACTAAACTTTGACCCTGTGCCTCACAGTCAGCAGACACATTCCAGCCAATCAGCAGCAGACCCTCCCACCTCCTGTACAGCATCCATTTTAGATTCATTCTGAAGCTGCATTCTTCGATAGAGGAGGGAAAGTGTAGCTGCTGCTCATTTGATAGGGAAATGTATAGCTAGGCTAGTGTATTCAGTGTCCACTACAGTCCTGAAGGACTCATCTGATCTCTGCTGTAAGGACACCAAAAAGCCCTTTTTAGGGCTAGAACATCAGTCTGCTTTTTTTTTTGTGTGTGTGTAATCTAATTGCAGTTGCCTGCCTGCCAGCTTCTGTGTCAGGCTCACAGTGGATACTGTGCTCACCTGCCCAGTGCCACCACTCATATCTGGTGTCACAATAGCTTGCATTTAAAAACAAAAACATTTTTTTTCACTGTAATAGATTAATTAGCAGTTTGTTGTCTGCAAGCGTCAGTGTGTCAGGCCAACAGCGTGTACTCTGCCAGTGCACCGTGCCACTCATATCTGGTGGCACAATAGCGTGCATTTAAAAACCCAAAAAACCTTTTTTTCACTGTAATAGATTGAATAGCAGTTAGTTGTCTGCAAGTGTCTGTGTGTCAGGCTCACAGTGGATACTGTGCCCAGTTGCCCAGTGCCACCACTCATATCTGGTGTTACAATAGCTTGCATTTAAAAACAAATTTTTTTTTCACTGTTATAGATTGAATAGCAGTTAGTTGTCTGCAAGCGTCTGTGTGTCAGGCCAACAGCGTGTACTCTGCCAACCTCTGCCAGTGCACATTGCCACTCATACCTGGTGTCACAATATTGTGCATTTAAAACCCAAAAACCTTTTTTGACTGTTATAGATTGAATAGCAGTTAGTTGTCTTCAAGCGGGTGTGTCAGGCCTACAGCGTGTACTCTGCCAACCTCTGCAAGTGCACATTGCCACTAATATCTGGTGTCACAATAGCGTGCATTTAAAACCAAAAAACTTTTTTGACTGTTATAGATTGAATAGCAGTTAGTTGTCTGCAAGCGTCTGTGTGTCAGGCCAACAGCGTGTACTCTGCCAACCTCTGCCAGTGCACATTACCACTCATATCTGGTGGCACAATAGCGTGCATTTAAAAACCCAAAAACTTTTTTTTCACTGTAATAGATTGAATAGCAGTTAGTTGTCTGCAAGCGTCTGTGTGTCAGGCTCACAGTGGATACTGTGCCCAGTTGCCCAGTGCCACCACTCATATCTGGTGTTACAATAGCTTGCATTTAAAAACAACAAACTTTTTCACTGTTATAGATTGAATAGCAGTTAGTTGTCTGCAAGCGTCTGTGTGTCAGGCCAACAGCGTGTACTCTGCCAACCTCTGCCAGTGCACATTGCCACTCATATCTGGTGTCAAAATATCGTGCATTTAAAACCCAAAAACCTTTTTTGACTGTTATAGATTGAATAGCAGTTAGTTGTCTTCAAGCGGGTGTGTCAGGCCTACAGCGTGTACTCTGCCAACCTCTGCAAGTGCACATTGCCACTAATATCTGGTGTCACAATAGCGTGCATTTAAAACCCAAAAACTTTGACTGTTATAGATTGAATAGCAGTTAGTTGTCTGCAAGCGTCTGTGTTTTAGGCCAACAGTGTGTACTCTGCCAACCTCTGCCAGTGCACATTGCCACTCATATCTGGTGTCACAATATCGTGCATTTAAAACCCAAAAACCTTTTTTCACTGTTATAGATTGAATAGCAGTTAGTTGTCTTCAAGCGGGTGTGTCAGGCCTACAGCGTGTACTCTGCCAACCTCTGCAAGTGCACATTGCCACTCATATCTGGTGTCACAATAGCGTGCATTTAAAACCCAAAAACCTTTTTTCACTGTTATAGATTGAATAGCAGTTAGTTGTCTTCAAGCGGGTGTGTCAGGCCTACAGCGTGTACTCTGCCAACCTCTGCAAGTGCACATTGCCACTAATATCTGGTGTCACAATAGCGTGCATTTAAAACCAAAAAACTTTTTTCACTGTTATAGATTGAATAGCAGTTAGTTGTCTGCAAGCGCCTGTGTGTCAGGCTCACAGTGGATACTGTGCCCACTTGCCCAGTGCCACCACTCATATCTGGTGTCACAATAGCTTGCACGCATAGTACCTGTCAGGGTACCTGTTGTCTCTACCTCAGAGGAGGTGAGACACTTAGACGTTCATCCTCTCAGAGGGGCTGACTCACTCGTTCCTCGCAGTTCTCTCGGCCGTTTACACGCCGGCAGCGAGGGACCCGCTTCCTTTTATGACGCGGCGCTCAGTAGCCGACGTCATGACGACAATCCGTTCCGACCTGTCAATCAAGTCCCGAGCACGAATCAGGACTCGTCGGGGGCGTGATTACCTATCTAGAACCAGGGTATAAAGTAGGGCTTTCTGCATTTGTTCATTGCCCTGTCGTGGTTCTAGCTTGTCTAGTCACTCAGTGCTCTTGTTATCTATTTGTCTCTTTGGTTTTGACCCGGCTTGTTTGTTCTACCCTGCTTACCTCTATTACCCTTTTACTCGGCTTGTCTCTCGCTTACCTGCTCTCTCGTTCCCTCGACCTCGGATTGTCTCTAGACCATTCCTTGCTTACTCCTTACGTTAGTCCGGCCATTCTAAGGTCCGGTATACGTACCTACCTCCTGTTTGTACTTTGCGTGTTGGATCCCTGTCCCGATCCTGACATTACGACAGGGCCAATTGATCCTGCAGGTACAAACACTCAGGTTCGTTCTTCCGACTCTAGATTTGAGGCCATGGATCATAGAATGGATCAGATGGCTCTAGCGTTGCAGGCTTTATTATCTCGTTCTAGTAATCAACCAGAAGAGATGCGTACTACATCCATCTCCCCTGTAAGTTCAGGTCTAGAGGTAGCCACAGTAGGTGCTTCTTCCCGTATTACTCCCCCTGTACGTTATGGTGGCTCTCCGGATAAGTGTCGTGGTTTTTTAAACCAGATAGGTATTCATTTCGAATTACAACCCCGCTCCTACCCTACAGATAGGGCGAAGGTTGGATTCATTATCACACTACTCATTGATAAAGCTCTGAGATGGGCCAATCCATTGTGGGAGAATGATAACCCGTTAGTCTATAATTATAATGCCTTTGTCGCTGCTTTTAGAAGAACTTTTGACCCTCCAGGTAGAAAGGTCAATGCAGCTAGATTACTGTTGCGCCTTAGACAAGATAACCGAACCCTTGTGGATTATGCACTAGAGTTCAGGTCCTTGGCGGCAGAAGTTAAGTGGAATGAACAGGCTTATATAGACGTATTTTTAAACGGATTATCAGATGAAATTCTAGACGAGGTCACTACAAGAGAGCTTCCTGAAAATTTGGAGGATTTAATTTCTTTTATTTCTCGTATTGATGAACGTTTAAGAGAGAGGCAGAACACTCGAGATAGAACCCGTAGACCTTCCTTTAAACTAGCTCCCTCATTTCAAAGTCCTGAATCCACAACCTCAGCTTTTCCAGAACCTATGCACATAGGCAATACTCGCCTCTCAGAAGAAGAGAGACAGTACAGGAGAAGGGAGGGGTTGTGTATGTATTGTGGAGTAAGAGGGCACCCAGGGGCGGACTGACCGGTCGGGCACTTCGGACATGGTCCGAGGGCCCGGCCGGGAGGGGGGCCCGCCATCAGGGGGCCCAGCCGCCCCTTTAAATGCTGCAGCCGCCTGAGTGCTTTCTTAAGAGCCTCAGGCGGCTGCAGCTTCTCACCTCCCCTCCCCGGTAGCTGTGCGGTCCGCGGTGCCCGGCCGGAGTGATAGGAAGGTGCTCAGTGTGCACCTTCCTGTCAGTCCGGCCGGGTACAGGAAACAGAAACTTCAGTTCCGCGCGGAACAGGAGTTTCTGTTTCCTGTACCCGGCCGGACTGACAGGAAGGTGCACACTGAGTGTGCACCTTCCTATCACTCCGGCCGGGCGCGCGGACCGCACAGCAGCTCGGCCACGCTACAGGTGGGGGTGGTGGGGGGCAAAAAAGAGGAGGAGAGGGGAGGGGTGGGCAAAAAGAGGAGGGGAGGGGTGGGCAAAAAGAGGAGGGGAGGGGTGGGCAAAAAGAGGAGGGGAGGGGTGGGCAAAAAGAGGAGGGGAGGGGTGGGCAAAAAGAGGAGGGGTGGGGGGTTCAAAATGAGAACGGGAGGGGAGGGGGGGCAAAATGAGAACGGGAGGGGAGGGGGGGCAAAATGAGAAAGGGAGGGGGGGGCAAAATGAGAAAGGGAGGGGGGGCAAAATGAGAAGGGGAGGGGGGGCAAAACGAGAAGGGGAGGGGGGGCAAAAAGAGAAAGGGAGGGGAGGGGGGCAATAAGAGAAAGGGGAGGGGGGGAGGGGGGCAAAACGAGAAAGGGAGGGAAGGGGGGGCAAAAAGAAAAGGGGAGGGGGGGCAATAAGGGAAGGGAGGGGGGGCAAAAAGAGAAACGGAGGGGAGGGGGTAAAAAGAAAAGGGGGGGTAAGAAGAGGGGGAGGGGGGAGTAAGAAGGGGGTAAGAAGAGGGGGAGGGGGGAGTAAGAAGGGGGTAAGAAGAGGGGGGGAGTAAGAAGAGGGGGAGGGGGGAGTAAGAAGGGGGTAAGAAGAGGGGGAGGGAAGAGCAAGAAGGGGGGAGGGAAGAGTAAGAAGGGGGAGGGATGAGTAAGAAGGGGGAGGGAAGAGTAAGAAGGGGGAGGGAAGAGTAAGAAGGGGGGAGGGAAGAGTAAGAAGGGGGGAGGGAAGAGTAAGAAGAGGGGGAGGGGGTAAGAAGAGGGGGGGCGGGAGTAAGAAGGGGGTAAGAAGAGGGGGAGGGGGGAGTAAGAAGAGGAGGGGGGAGTAAGAAGAGGGAGGAGTAAGAAGAGGGAGGAGTAAGAAGAGGGGGAGGGGGGGTAAGAGGGGTAGGGGGGAGTAAGAGGAGGGCAATTGCCCCCTCCCCTGTCCGCAGGCACCGTGCAGGCAGCCGGCAGGGGAGGGAGGAAGGGAGGAAGAGAGGACCCGGGAGCTCAGCCTGCAGCTCCTCTGGATCCTTCTTGCGCGAGCACAGATCGTTGCCGCGGTTACCACGGCAACGTTACGGCTCTGGCGAAAGTAAACTCTAGCCCTGGAGCTACGGGCTAGAGTTCACTCTCAACACTGTGACCACCAGGGATTCCTGGTGGTTGCAGTGGTGAGAGTGAACTCTAGCCCCATAAACACACTACCCCCACACACCATACACATTTACACACATTGCCTCACACACACACACATACACTGCCCACCCATACACAAACAGCCCCCCATACTAACATTGCCACACACATACACAGCCCCCTCATACACACATTGCCCCACACACCCTACACATTCACACACTACACCCCCTCACACACACTACACCCCCTCACACACACTACACCCCCTCACACACACTGCACCCCTTACACATTGCACCACTGCTCCTATACCCTACAACAGCCTCATATCCCAGCAGACCCCAGGTAAGTTGTCAAACTGTTCTTAAACGGTTTGACTACTTACTCTGGGAGGGGGGCCCGGCCCTCCTTGCACCATAACGACTACACAGAGCAGTAGTGGTTATTGTGCATGGATTATTTCTTTAAATAATCTCCAAGTGACCCAGTAGCCAGCAAGCCAGC